>NC_067452.1:32900848-33255015 GCF_025434085.1 Hippocampus zosterae
CCCCCCCCCATCATTAGCCTAATGTGGCCCTCTCCCCCCACTAAAAAGGCCACTGCCGGTTTGCCAGTAGGTTCACAAATGCAAATGCCAGCCTTGTGCTAATAGAGGTAAATGAAAATTAATTGATTCTCATTCAAAGGTCTTTTCACTCGCCTGTTCTCCCTCTGTGTTTTCTTAATAGGCAGACCTTGTCCCCTAAACAATAAACGCTCTCCCTAAACCTTAACTCCTCCAACATCTTGCATTGTGCTTGCAATTGCTGCGGAGAACGGAGACAACACAATGGCGAGCACGGGAGAGGAATGAGATATGTTTTTTTTTGTTCGTCATACCTTGATTGTTGGACGTTCAAGACAATCCCCTCTAAGAGGTTCTTGATCTGGACCATACGGCGCATTTAAAGTCTCCTGTTTCTACTGATGTGACATTTGCAAAGCAGACTCCTTGCCATGACTTGCAATGACAACTTACATGTTAGTAACTCATTGACTCCACTTACAGTGTTCCATTGTATATACAAAATATAGAAGAGTAAATTCAGAATAGTTGAATCATCTAAGGACGGTTATAGAAAACGTGATTCCAATGCCTTGGTACGGACAGCAAGTTCCAGAAAAATATGCCACTAAAGACACAACTGTAGAGGTCAAAGGACAGCCATGCATGACTGAAAGAGCGTCATCAATGTCTCATCAGGTGTCAGCTTAGTGACCATGACAGAGTCCTAGTGTGTCATTTTGCAGCCGTATGACCGTTAATCATGTTAAAAAAAAGTGACAGTAATGTCTTTGTGGAAGATGACTTGCTCCAGATACATGTAGATTAATTGCCCTATTAGCTTGACAAGCGAAGCTAGCGAGAACCACAGATTGTGGCCTCATGTTGGCGCACTGAAAACAATCTGGAGTGACATTTACTTTTTTTTTTTAACTTTTTTTCACTTACAAATTTTACAAGGATAGTTTTCGAAGATTTTTTCCAAAGTACTTGGACAGTAACCTGTCAAATGAGGAACAACGAGTATTCCGCCTGACACCAATAATACTGCATACGATCACACAGAAGGATGGCTCTGGTTGTACAGTGCATGGCTGTTTCCCAACCTGAAGGTCATCTTTATCCTCAGGGAGTCACATAGCCGTGAGTCGATTCATTCAGAACATGCATTTTTCTCGATCTATTGCAGCGCGGTTGTTCGTTCGGATTTTCCAGAGAAGCTCATAAGCAACCCGATACACAGACAAAAAAGGTTATCTTTGTCTCACAGTGGTAACGTTGCCTTTTCTTTATGAGAACATGAGCGTGCGATGCAGCTACCATCATAAGGGAGGCCACGTCACATGTTTGGAGATAAAGCGCAACGCCAAAGGCTCCCTGACTCTTGTTCTGCTCTCTGCCTCTGCCTGTTTATTTTTCCAATCAATTGATCACCATTTGCCTTTTGTCACTAACCAAGCCTCCGTGTGCAGCGTTTTCCGTCTCGCCTTCCTCCTGGTGGTGAAACATTAACCAAAATCGAGGTGCCCGCAGGAATGACGCAGTTGTCATCTACCAATCCCACGATTGGTCCATGAGCCTGTGAACTGTTACCGAGGGTCATCTGCGGGGCTCACGTTGGCTTTTCAGACAGTTTTGATGAGACGGAAGCTCATTATTCTGTTACATAAGCGCGTGTTACGATAGAAAACATTATGGAAGCTGTGCGATTACCCAGTTTGAACAAGCCTGATGAAATACAGAGAATGTCTGTGGAATTTGCACCCACGGTGTTTCTGTCACTGAAAGCACATTGACCTCCCAAAATGTCTCATTCTTCTCTGCTTTTAGCCAGTCGGCTAGCTTGACATTATTCCAAAGAGCATACCGTGAGAGCCGAGCACCAATCAGGGTAACAAGCACAACTGTGAAAAAACAAAAAAAAAAAAAAAACACCTTATAATACGCTATATGCTCACACCTACAAAACATGACACGTTGCGGAATCTCAAACCAATCAAAGCCAATAAAACCAACAAAGCTGGGCGTGTTTGTGAAAGAAAAAGGAGAGATGGCCCTTCAATAGCAGCTTGTGAAAGGAGCGGCGTTTGCTAAGCTATCATTCTTTGCGCTATGGCTCCCATGCCTGTACAAGCTTGCTCCCAGCTCCACACACACTTGTTGTCATTGTGATACGCTGGCAGAGTGAAGCCTCTGTAGTCTCGGGATCAATTGAGAGCCTGACAACACCACACTGAACCAGGGTGCCATTTGTTAGGGACCGCCACCCCCAATTCCACCCCGCATCGAAAACCCCCTTCCCTCCCCATCTGTCAGGAGCCCTCCGAGGCACTTTTTGTGTCCTTCGTGGACATGTGAATGTAAGTGGGTGGGAAAACGGAGGTTAATCAAGATCTGGATGTGGATGAGGGTGGGAGGAGGGCGCACATATGAGAAATTGAATGTGTGCTAAGTCATTATGTTGATTTCCTTTTTTTTTTTTTCTTTCTCGCCACAAGACATTGAAAGAATACTTTCTTGAACGCTCCTTTCTCCTCAGCCGGACAATCTTCTACCTCCTGTGTTGCCCATTTTTGTGCCCAGAGGGACGGATATATGGGAATCGGGTCAATTAAGGAAAACTTTGCGCTGGTAAGGGATAAAAAGGAGCATGGGTGCTGTTATTTCAGAACTGTGCTCGCATCTATGGTCATCCCACTTGTTACAAACAAACTTCGTTGGCTCCCACAAACCCAGCATATTACTCATCATTACCTCGATAGCACCTCACAACCTCTCGACCTGTCCAAATTCATCCACCGTACTGCCTACAGACGAGGGGCATATTTATAGTAGCTTACTTGAAACTGTCGCTCCATTTTTCACACAATTCAATACTTTTAGAGTGTTTTGTCGCATCGACATCAGCTTATGAACCATCTCACAACTTTGGCGTATTAATCATTTTATAGCAAGAGCCAATATAAAATCAGTGGCTCTTGTTATTTTCGTCAGTAATAGTAAAGTAGTATGAGCTATCTGCTGCGATGCTCCGTCAGGACGTTTTTGCATCCCTCTACTTGCAGGCGCACCTGCAAAGTCTTAAAGTGCACACTTGGGCATGTCTGCACTATTGATGATTCACAAAACACAGAACAACTATTTGTTCTTCTCCTCTCGGGCTCAATTCACGAGTCGGGGGCGCTGAAAACAAACCGTTTCCTGCTGACCGCCGCCTTAGATGGGGGGGGTTCATGTTGGTTCTAGCTCACAAAGAGACAGGTGGTGAACTTTGAGCTGTGGGACTGACCCCACTCTCTTCCAGGGGTTAGGTGGAGAAACAGATGTGCCTCAACTTCACTCATGGACAACAGAATGAGGCCCGCTTGTCAAAGGACTCTATTTTCCCCTTCGTGTGGGTGAAAGTGAACCTCAAAGTGGAAGAAGGTGGGTCAAATTGGGATACGGCATTCTGCTTGTGTCAGTAATTGGTGCAGGCTTTTCCAGAGCCAAACAAAAATACAAAAGTGGAATTATCTCGTGGTGAACAAAATGTTCAATGCTGATGAATTCCCTTGTTCCACCAGTAGGTGGCACTCTAGGCTGACAGTTCTTATCTCGTGATCCGCAGTGTGGGAATGGCATACCCACCCATGAAACCCACTTGATGCAGAAAACGTTTGAGTAATTCATGTAATGATGTGTGGGACACCGACTGCCACCAAACACTGGACATTTGCGTTTTGCTTAAGACGGAGGATGTGTATAATTACGAATATATAGAAATATAATATATATAGATGACTATATAAATATTTTGATATTTAATGACTACGCAATGCCATCAATTCAATTTCTTTTAACTTATTCATATTCATGATTTTATGAGACCAAATTAACTAGGACGAATCTTTTGCACAACTCACAAGGATCCTGGTAACCTTTCGCCCTGTCTCCACACCACACAAGGTTAGCATTCTTTTCTGCTAAAAAAATAGCCGCTCAACAAAGACAGATTCATTTTAGCTAAAAAAAAATAAAATAAAATAGGTCCAAGTAGGAATAAAGACATACATGGTGTCCAACTTTACATATGAGAATTGAAAAGCTGCCAAAAATATATAAAAATAGAGAGAGATTATTTTACATGTAGCATTTTTTTATTGCACATGAATGAGTTTATAAAATTAGATAAAATCAGAAGCAACCCGTTTTTGGAACTGTTACTACCACTGTTTCCTTTTGTATGAACAAAGCAAACAAAATGTCATTGTGCTCCGATACTGTTTGCACTCATATATTCTAATGCAGGGGTGGGCAAACAACGGCCCGCGGGCCGGATCCGGCCCGTTGGTCTTTTTAATCCGGCCCGACGAAGATTGGTGCACAATTAAGGTTTGATTGCATTCATTTCATTTGGACTTGTAATGACAGGTATTTCAATACCAGGTGGCGCAGTTACTTCAAGTTGCAGAGCACAGGGAGGGAGGGGAAGACGAAGAAAGAGGGAGAGAGTAATGACCATGGAAGGGAAAGTGATATGCATCGGATTAAACGAAGCGGGTAACAAAGTACGAAACATTCAGGAGACGCCTGGAGTCGGAAAGACTCAAATGGCTCGAGTAAATGAACATTTCCTAGAATGGTTTGATTGTTATCATGTTAAAAACTTTCCGCAAACTGGACCGCTAATAAGAGTCAGAGAGCAGTCAAATGTGTAGAACGTGAACAACAGGGGGCTCAGTACACATCTTTGAGGAGATGGTGGAGGAGAATGTTACATTACTGGCATACAAAGACGTTGTGCTATCTTCTTTATTTTCTATTTGTATTTCTAACTTTTGGACCGGCCCTCCAAATTATTTTCTACTTCTCATTTGGCCCCCATGGGAAAATAATTGCCCACCCCTGTTCTAATGGGTTATTTTTCACAATACATATATTTTGTGTTACATTTGATTGTTCTAAAGGAAATTTAGGATAATTCATTTTGTCCAACAAGCACAATGTGAGAATTTGTAATATCGGTTGCCTAGGCTATGGCTGCAAATGTTTAACATGCCATTGAAATAACATGCTGCACTTACAACGGCTCCCGTCTAATGAGTGCTGGTTCTGCTCATAATTAAAAACATCACGAGATTGGAAAGTCAGTCAAGGGACAATGGCTGGGAAAGGTAATAACGGCCCAGTTAAATCACCCGAAATGGGACACATGCTTGGACATAGGGGAGACCTTTTCTTTTACCTTTCAGTCATTGCCCGAAATTATAAGAGCCCGGAGCGTCATCTCTCTCCCAGCATGCCGCTGGGGCTATGAGGTCCATGAGCATCCTCAGCGTGAACCCTCTCAATTTTTTTTCCAAGGCCAGAAGAGTCATAAATGTCTTGTTCCCATTGTGTGGGAACTCATTTAGGACATTGTCCCCGTAACTCTGCCCACCAGTAGCCAATAAGTGGAACATGATCTCCTATCGAGCAGCGGTCTAGCATTCCTGACATTTCCAGTCGGCTGCCTGCCATAAGGTCGCAAGAGACGGCATCAAACAACAAGACACCTTGCTGTGGTCCCTTTGCCCGGCGGGCTTGTCTCCGCAAAGGAATGCCATTGTTTTGAGTGAACATCTGAAAAACTGAACAGACTGACATTTGTGAGATTGTCTTTCAGTGAAATAACAACATGACAGCGATGGCGGGTTCCCCCAAAAATGGAAAACTATAGTAAATAAAGAACTAGAAGAGAAAAAAATTGCAGTACAGCGGTACCGCTACTTACGAAGTTACTTGGTTCTGGAAGAAATTTTTTAACGAGAAAAGTAAAGACGCGTTTTCTATGTAAATGCCCATATCCATTTCAAGCTCCACAAAATTCAGACATTGATGTTTGCTAAAGCAAAAAAAAAAATGCATCAAAATATGTAACGAGAACATGTCGCAATTAGATTATTGCGCAATAAATTGAGAGTAATGTAAAAAACAAAGAACAGAGTAAAGATGGTCACTTAACTTTTCAATGCGCCACCATTGTTTTTTGCCCTCTTTTGTCCATGTTCTCTCTCAGAAGTGGTTTTTGAACCATGGCCGTTAGCTTTTGTCAACTTTTGACATTTGAACATTTCCAAGGCATAGGCATCAGCAGAGTGAGCGATTGCCGGATTAGTGAACACTTTTACTGCGTGATTCAAATTTATGTAAAACTATCCGAAGGTCTCGTGGCTCGAGGAGCAAATGACGAGGACGATACAAAGTCACATATATATCTACTTACACGCAAAGACACATTCGGTACAGGTCCCTTTTAGCCAATGGGATGCCATTCATTCATTCATTCATTCATTCATTCATTCATCTTCCGAACCGCTTGATCCTCACTAGGGTCGCGAGGGGTGCTGGAGCCCATCCCAGCTGTCTCCGGGCAGTAGGCGGGGGACACCCTGAATCGGTTGCCAGCCAATCGCAGGGCACACAGAGACGAACAACCATCCACGCTCACACTCACACCTAGGGACAATTTAGAGTGTTCAATCAGCCTGCCACGCATGTTTTTGGAATGTGCGAGGAAACCCGAGCACCCGGAGAAAACCCACGCAGACCCGGGGAGAACATGCAAACTCCACACAGGGAGGCCGGAGCTGGAATCGAACCCGGTACCTCTGCACTGTGAAGCCAACGTGCTAACCACTGGACTACCGGGCCGCCCTAATGGGATGCCAGTAAGATGCCAAATAATAGCCAATGACAAAGCAGCTATTAGTATGTTGCGTCCAGGAAACTCGGAGCTGCGACTAGCAGACCAAACTGTATTTTTACCTTTCGTATGTTGAAATTTCTTTCGGAACAAGAGGCAATATTTTTCTACAACTTGAAAATTTCGTATGAAGAGACATTCGTAAGTAGTGGTACCACTGTATATGGTGTATCTTACTTTCTGGCGAGCTCTGTTGTATGTGAGGTGCGTAGGCCTGCTGCATATTGATCAACATGGTCGAAACCAAATAAACTGTTGCCGAGGGCATTGGGTTCAACAACTCGTTTTGTGAGTTGGAATGGAATATGCCAATGTAATATGCACGTGAGTTGAAACACAAAAGTGTTGTTCCATCATGATGAAAGGCATTTGTAATATTTACTACATACACTTACATTACTCATCCATTTATCATTCACGTTCAAGCGGCAAAAACAACTTTGCACATTCCAATTCCACACCACGGCAAACTACGAGGGCAATAATAAATGTGAAAAGTGAAAAGTGTGATATCGCATAGGACCTTACTAGAGTGAGCTAAAACAAATCCAATTTAATGGCTGTATGATCAATTACGTAGTTTTACTTTGGTAAAGGCAGTCATCATACTACCGGAGACAAATTCCTCAAGTCTTTTTTTTTCCACACTTGGCCAATAAAGATGATTGTGTTTCCGATTCTAAATATATTGGATTGTCTAGATGTACCAAATGTGACCATAGAGTATACACTTGGATCGCATTTTCTGAACTGATTAGTTAATGCTGTAGTTGCTGCGATAGTCAATCCATTGCTATCTCCTTTACTGCCTCTTTATGCTTTGAGATGAGGAGAAAGTTGATTGGAGACTTTAACTCTTACTTTGGGGGTCATAAAAAATGAAGTGTAAAAAGAATAACGGCATGTATTGTGGCCTATAGGACCCCAGGGTCGAATGTTTTACTGCTCTGGGTTTAAAGTCTCGTTACTGGTGGATTATTAGACTTAATCTAGTAAAGTAGCGTAGCGTTGCAATCACCCTGGAGGCTTCTGGGAGCCTCGCGGAACAGTAGGGGGATTCATCTGAGGCGGCCATATGTTGTCTCCCACTCGTGGGGGTGGGGGGGGATGATCAATTGAAGTCCTTTCAAACATCACCTGAGGCATTTTGCTGGCAGGTAAGGCCTAAAAGTTTCATGTATTGCAAAATGGCTGGGATGTTAGTGATGGAGCACCGGGTCACCCGCGGTGTCCACACAGATTCCGGGGGAGGCAGGGTTGAGCGTTGCCTCAGGGCACGTGGTGGCTGGTTAGCTGTGAAGCAGTGAGGTGCGATGGGAGATCCTCTTTGAACTGTGGGATGCAGGTGGAATGTGCAGAGTCAGCAGGTCACTTTTATACCCTTCTTAAAGGATGAGCATGGAGAATTAAGCTAATGTCACGGAAGTTAACCGCTCATCGTGACCTAACCTGTGTCTCTGTTAGCCACAACAAAACTGCAGTTTTTGCCTTTAGCTCGCTTTTCCTCTCTTTAATTCATCAACATGTCAAATAATACATGGACGTCAATACCTTGTTCAGCTTCCATTTTGAAGTTGGACCTCACAGCAAGTTTGCGGCGTGACGGCAAGGTTCAAAATGAGGGTTTTCATGTCACAGTTTGCGTGACAAAACTTGCCTTTCAAAACACCTTAAATAACAAAACTGAGAATGAAAGTTGTTTTTTTTTTCAATCAGCGGAGACTGTCCCCAAAAGGCTTTACTGGGCTGGATGAATACGCGAGTGAAGCAACACGCTCAAGTCACTGAAGCACGGGTAGGTCGAGCCAAGCTCGTTGCTACCGACAGCGCACCAGCTAGCTAGTCACAAGCTTCGGCTGGCTACTGAGATTTTCACAGAGGCACACTCTGACTCATGTCTTGTATCATCCCCTCCTCTGGGGCTGGCGGCACCTCAATTGCCCATGTCATGGCACAGATGTGATTCCGCCAAGACTTTCGTATGCGATGAGTGCAACAGGAAATAAAAGGAATTGTTCGGATTGACTTGAGTGAAATCAGCTGTGACCACTCCCACAGTGCCGCAGCACTCCCTCTGTAGAGCTGTCGTGCACTTGTCTGCAAAATTACCAACAACAGGTCTAAACTGCCTTTGTGATCCACAACACACCCGGGATTCACGCCGGTCATGAAGATAGAGCCTTCAGACTCAAGCAGAACTTGATCACTTTCAATTGCATCCGATTGGATATGGTACCCTCTAGTTTGATACAGTTTCAGCATACCCCTGAACAGATCAAGGCCCAGGGCACCAGCAAACCCCTGTCAGGCCCCAGCCAACCTCCAGGTGGGCACGACTAATGAGCTCCAATGATCGCTCTGGCATGGGCGACTTCTTCCCAGACTCGGAGGGGGCCTCAGAGGAGGTGTCGGGGGTCTAAGACTGGGTCAGTGCCAGGCAGGGGGGCTGTGGATGGGACAAGAGCAGGGAAGGGTCATTGGGACAGATGCACTTTTTAGACCTTGAACAAGTGTGGGAAGAGCAAGTGTGAATCAAAAAAGGTCGCCACATGGCACATTATAGGACACAAGTCGGTTTTCTGTCCTTTCTGTTGTCGTGATTGGAAGTAAGCTTATAGTAACCCACTTGTTTCCTTGCTTGTTGAATGTGCCAGGCGGTCGGGCCCCTCGTCTCGCTCCATTTTTACAGTGCCATATATTCCAAAGGAAATAGATCCATGTGAAAGAGAACGCCGATGACTAACGTGATTGTTTGTCCGATGCTGCCAGCGTCTGCTTTTGTTTCCTGGGCTTTTGAAGTGATTGATACACAGACACAAATGTTCTCCTCTGTAATGTTTGGCCCAAAATACGAGTCAAAGGGAGGGGAATGCAATCAATCTCCACATCAGAGGGTCAAGGAAGGGCGCTCGGTTTTGGGGTAAAGGGAGGAACTATAATGATTAGATGGTGTTTGCCGGGATGAGAAACTTGTTTTTGCTGCTCCACAATCTCAAATTGAGGTAAAATGCATGTTTGCATCCATGTCAGCTTTTGATGTAGAAATTTCCTGCTCATGTTTGTTCACCTATGGCAGGGGTCCCCAAACTTTTTTCCTGTGAGGGCCACATAACATTTCCCTTCTCTGATGGGGGGCCGGTGTCAATTTGTAACAGAAAAAGTGTGACGATCGAACGCCACCTATCTTGTCCTGTTTATGTCTGCTGCTGTCTTGTTCACGTGTTCTACTAATTGATCTGAGACATAACTAAAACACTGAAACATTCTGTGGGGTGTAAATAACTTTGTGACCTTGATTTCAACCCTATTTGAGCCATGGGTCATTTTGACCCGAAGAACACCTTTGTACTATTTTTTTGTACAGCTTCCATGGAAATGTGAATAAAAACATTTCAACTTTTCTGCAGCTGGGGACAATCTAGGAAAAGTCATAAAAGTTCAAGTTAAAAAAAATTTAATTTGGGGGTTTTTTAGGGCGTTTTTAACACAGTGACGGGTCATTTTGACCCGAGGACAACAGGAGGGTTAGAGGGCCGGGCCAAATGTGCTGACGGGCCGTATCCGGCCCGCAGTTTGGGGACCCCTGACCTATGGGATTTGGGCTAGTGAAGAATTTGTAAAATAAAGAAAAGTGTTCGGGAAGTTACTTCCTTTGAAAATAATGGCATGTTTTGCACTATGTTACATGTTACTTCCTCCTATAATGAGCTAGAAAAAAACTGAAAGCAATTTTGGAATCAGCATGCCACGTTTAGTTTTAATCAGCACAAAAAAATTGTCACTCAATATATATATATATATATATATATATATATATATACCGTATATTCAAATTGTTCTCCAGTGTTGTCATGGAGAACAATTGTCAACAATATGTCACTAGAATAAAAACAATCAAGTTAAAACTATTGAATAAAATGAATGATCATTTCAGGAAAAAAAATCTGCCACTTGATACAAAAGATGAAATGTTTTAAGCTTTTGGGTCTTTTTAAAGCTTGGTGGCGCTGACTTTTTTTTTTTGCAAGTGTTGAGTCTCCTGCGGTGCTGGTCACTCGGAATGGATTGCCCTGCATCATGGGTTCAAGGCGTTGCCATTAAAGCCTTTTTGTCACCCGTGAGTGAGGTCATCTCTCTTCTCCACTGGCCAAAGAATGTTCATGGCTTCCACTTTTCTTATGATTTAGTTTAGTCGGCGCAAACAAAAGTGCAAAGCTTTGAATTATTCAGGAAAATGAATAAAGGATTAATTTGCATTGATTTTTCAGCTCAACAACAAAGAGTGTCTTTTATTGTCCCCCAAAAAATGAAAGGCAAAGCATTTCTTCCACCCCCCCCCCACCCAAAAAAAAAACACCCTGCATATATACAATACAATACAATACAATATATGCTGATTTATATAGCGCTTTCACAACAGCGGCAGCTGTAACAAAGCGCTTTACAAAACAGTTAACATAAGGTAAAATAATAAACACAACACATAACATAAAACACAGACAGTCGTGCAGTCCTAACCACATAACCAACAATGGTCTTATTTAAGAAGGCCATCAGGGTGGGAAATGACTTTCTTTGTGCTTTTTGCAATTGGGAGTTATTACAGGATTTTCCACTTATAGTTTGGGTCAATACTTCTTTTGTGAACAATTTTTGTCCTTGTGACAAAACTAATCGTCATTGTAAATGTGAATAATATAACCCGTGAATATATATATATATATATATATTTTTGGGGGGGGGGGGGTCTACAATAAATCATGAATAAATGAGGATGGTAAATTCAGAGATGAATGTTTCTCTTCCACCTGTTCTTTGCGATGTAATTGATGGTTAAAAATTAAAAACTAATAATAAAATAAACCTCTTTTTTGATTTGGCTGGAATGGATGACACAAAGGTGATCTTGAATTTGGTCATTTGATGACATGCCCTTGATTAACAAATCAAAACAAATATTTAGGAAACATTTTTACATTGTGAACACAAGTATGCAGAGAAGATAACCGTCATGCGCAAACACAAAGTCAAATTAAGAGTAAAGTTAAACTGCTCACCCTTTTAGGCATCCTGACGGACAGACAAATAATGGCAAGGAACATGGAGATGTTGGCAGAGAGATCCTGAAAACGCACACAGTCAGTTGTAAGATGGTATGCACGACTAAATGTATTTATTTTTAGGCGTTTCAATTTTTTTAAAAAGTTAAAAAAAACAATCATTGAATTGTTCAGTTTATGGATCATATTAACAGTTCTGAAATATTTTCTCATGATCATACTTAACACATTCAGTACCAGCCAATTCTGAACCAAGTCTGAAAAGACGTTTAAAAACGTCATTGGGAGTGAGTTAAAATAAACAACAACAAAAAAACACACACAAACACTCACACTTTTTTTTTTAGACCTCCACGTTTGATCCTTTGTCTCAGCAGTGCCCACCCTCGGTTTTAAATCCAAGCGCTTGTAAGCAAAGGTCTGAGGATGGGGTGGGGTCAATAGGGTTGCCCGTCCCGTTGAGTGCAACCTTGTTCGAGAAAGTGGCCAAGAGGGCTCTATCTGTCACAGCACATTCCGCTGTGCAGCTATAATATGAATGAATGAAGCGAGGCGGTGTGCCTAAGCTGCAAGTGTGGAGCTCAAAGGACAGCTGAAATGCTGTCATGTAATTATGTGGACAGTGTCTCGTGTCCATTAGCTACAATTGGTCCTTGCAGGCCCCATTTAGGCAGTTGTGAAGGGGGGGCAGTGGGGACCTCGGGCTCTTAAGTCATCTGAAAAGGCCTCCTCTTTACTCATTGTGCTCATTGTCTTTGTTTGACTATTTTTAGAGGGGGCATCAAGTTAGGGCACACTACTTATGACAACAACTTCACAGACTTTACAGTTACAGGGGGAGAGACGTGTGTGTGTGGGGGGGGGGGGGTCATTCTGCACCAAATACCTGTACATATTAATTACATTAATTAATTTCATCAAACCTCTGAATTGTCACGAGGTGTGAGTGTGGGCGTGGAATGTTGTTCGTCTGTGTGTGCCCTGCGATTGGCTGGCAACTGATTCAGGGTGTCCCCCACCGACTGCCCGAAGACAGCTGGGATAGGCCCCAGCAGCCCCCCGCGACCCAATGAGTATAAAGCGGTTCGGAAAATGAATTAATGAATTTCATCAAACCTCACATTACTTTTTTGAATTCACTCACACACACACACACACACACACACCCACACACACACACGCACACACACACACACACACACGCACACACACAGATAAAATGAACACTACTGTAGTGTACTGTTTCAGTGTTTGTTTGTTTTTTGTGGTATTGGATTACATTTTAACACTTGCGGCATGAAGAATAAAATCACACATTTATTTTTCTTGTAATTTGCAAGTTATTTTAATTTAAATGCATTGGTCATCTTGTATGCGATTGGAGCATTAATAAAATGAAAATTTTTAAAAATAGTTACCGGAATTCCAAAATAACAAATGGCAAAAAGGGGATGGAAAAACAGAAGTTGACGACCAGGTGAGAATGACTATTTTGGCGGGATTTTTTTCCCAGTGATGCAGCCGTCCACATATGAAATCACTCTCACACATACGTAGCTTTTATCTGTCCCATGGGTCTGTCCAACTCCTTCTTTTTAACTTTTCTCTCTCATCAATAATTTATCCAAGAACGTTATCAGCACTCTGTGTGCTGAAGTAGGTGGGACCGCATCCAGGTGACAAGCACAGAAAAACGATTGGTGCATTATTTAGTCACACCTTCTGTCTCGACAGTCTTTGTCGGCCAGTTTTGTTGCACCGTGATAAGTTTCGAAATAACAATCAAAAATTACATTTGAGGCATAAGATGGGGCCAGAGATTTCTCAAAAGATTGTTTGAACATATATGACAAAAAGTTTCTTTTTGTTGAAAGACTACAAACAAACTCTACATTTAATTGATGCACATAGTGTGGACGTAGCGTCTGTCTGATGTTATTTTCATCATATCATCTACGCATGTAAAACACATCCATTGGTAAAAACATATTTATCGATAATACGTAAATGTTAATTAATACAATCCCAAAATTTAATAGTCATAGCTATCTGAGACCAAAGACTAGTCTGATAAGTGGGTAGGCAGGGGGATAAAATGTGAATGGGTGTCTCATGTTTAAATGCACGTGAGTGCACATCCTAACGCAAGACAGCAATTAAAAACAACTTAACAAGTTGCCCTGGTTCAAACAAACGATACAGATTGCATTAACCTTGTACTTGACTAAACAAATCTCTGACGTCCATCTGAGAATCGAGTTAGTGGTTCCACTAATTTGCAGAATTTGATTTTGGGGAGTTCCAGCGCCTTGTGTTTACCTAATCTTTCGGCATTCACGCAGACAACGAGTGGAAATGTCCAAATGCGTCAGCGCACAACTTTAAAGGCTTTTTCCCCATGTATTGCAGTCTAGTGACCCATTCTAATAACCTATATCATTGGGGATCTGCGGTTTATAAAGGAGTCCATTGGGGCCGGTGTTGAAAGGGTTTTTTTTTGGGGTGCCGACTTGGATAAAACGTGCAAAGAGGAGGATAAAAGGGAAAGCATAGGAGATGTCAGGAGGCCTTTGGAAGGAAAACAAACTGCAGAGAGCAATGTGAGTTGACTTAATCTGATTAGGCTAACCTCATCAACAGCCTACTTAAAAGGGAGAAGAAAGACTTGAATTGGGGCGAGAAGCAAGAGAAAAGGCTCTCTCTCTCTCGGTATTCAGAAAGCCAAAGGGGCTGTGTGAATACATCACATTGTACAGCGCATGCTGGTCTGCAGATGGCAAAATGACAAGAAGCCTTTCTAAAAAGTGAGGCAAATATATAAATATATATATAATTGATCACACACACACACACACACACACACACACACACACATATATATATATATATATATATATATATATATATATTATATATATATATATAGCGGCTGGATAGCTCAGTTGGTAAGGCATCGGTTTGGCATACGGGAGACGGTGGTTCGAATCCCGCTTGGGGCAAAAATGAGCACATAACACCATCCAGTGTGGGTCCTTGGGCAAGATCCTTCACGCTAATGCCTACCTCATACAATGATGAGAGACAATAAAACGAATGACATGCCGGCTCAGACGTCGCCCGGCCAAACAAGGTCTGCGTCAGGTGCTGGGGAACCAGAGCACCTTGATGAAAAATGGGCTACTGGAACAAAGCGGAGATGGGCGAGATGCGATAACATGGCTCTGTTGGAATGCTACTACTCAAGCAACCCTAGTCAGAGGGGTTACATGCAGAGAATGTGGGCTAAATGGTTACTTCGAAACCCACAGTCACGGTTGACCGCGAAACAACTAGTAGCTCAGTGTTCCAACATCCACAAACAGCAACTGCTGTCACAACTTGAGATTGATGAGGTACAACGCAGGTTCCATGGTGAAGGGCCCCAGGCTGCCAGATCAGAGGAGGAGGTCATACAAGAGATTGGGAGGCAAGCCCCAATGAATGCAGATTATGAGATTGGGTGGCCAGCCCCAATGAATGAAATGCTGAGCGAGGCAGCAACTGACCTGAAAGCTAAGATCATGGCGAGAATGAAAGCTGGGCAACCTAGAAACCGATTACAACGGCTATGTGAAGTACCATCTGAAAGTCTCATAGAAAGTGTGAATGCAGCACTGAGGGTGATCCCTACCGTAACGATCACAGAAACCAATGAGCTGATATACGCTTCAGCATCAGTGATCCTGGAGACTCTGTGCTATAAGAGCAACCATGGAAGCCATGAGATACGTTACCCACCATGGAAAAGACGGTTGGAGGCTAAGATCAAGGCGGCCCGGAAAGATGTGAGTCAATTGACGGAGGCCCAGAGAGGTGTGATGAAAAGGCCGATACCCGAGAGGTACATC
This sequence comes from Hippocampus zosterae, assembly GCF_025434085.1. NCBI lineage: Eukaryota > Metazoa > Chordata > Actinopteri > Syngnathiformes > Syngnathidae > Hippocampus > Hippocampus zosterae. The sequence goes on from NC_067452.1 coordinate 32,916,520, forward strand.
CAGATGACCATATCTGAAGCACTCGAAACTGCCAAACAAAGGCTCCAAGCCTTGTCCAGTCGCCTAAAGCGGTACACGAAAGAGAATGAGGCCAGACGAATAAACAGGCTGTTCGCAACACAACCTGCGAAAGTGTACGCTCAGTGGCAGGGTCCTAACAACAGAGCTGACCCACCAAGACTGGAAACTGAAAGGTACTGGAAAGGCATATGGGAGAAGGAGGTTGCACATAACAGCAGTGCACAATGGCTGGTGACCCTGAGAGAGGAACACAGCAACCTCCCTGAACAGAACCCGGTTACCATAACAGTGGCAGACATACAGGAAAGAGTCTCAGGTATGAAGAACTGGACAGCACCAGGCCCGGACATGGTCCACACCTACTGGCTAAAGAAACTCACAGCACTCCATGAGCGCCTAGCAGTACAAATGAACCAGCTGCTGAGGGATGGAACTCACCCAGAATGGCTAACCGAAGGGCGAACGATCCTGATCATGAAGGATCCCTCGAAGGGTGCAGCCCCATCCAACTATCGGCCAATAACCTGTCTCTCCACAACATGGAAGCTCATGTCAGGCATCATTGCGGCTAAGATAAGTGGACACATGGATCAATACATGAACGAAGCACAGAAGGGCATTGGTAGAGATACCAGAGGAGCCAAACATCAGCTCCTGGTTGACAGAACAGTCGCACAAGACTGCAGGTCCCGACGTACCAACCTGTGCACAGCTTGGATTGATTACAAGAAAGCCTATGACTCGATGCCACATACATGGATCACTGAATGCTTGGAGTTGTATAAGGTGAACAGGACCCTAAGAGCCTTTGTTGCGAACTCGATGAGGATGTGGAAAACCACACTTGAAGCCAATGGCAAGCCACTTACCCAAGTGTCCATCAAATGTGGCATATACCAAGGTGATGCACTCTCCCCACTGCTGTTCTGCATAGGACTGAACCCCCTAAGCCAAGTAATCACCAAGACAGGCTATGGATACCGCCTCAGAAATGGAGCTACAATCAGTCACCTCCTCTACATGGATGACATAAAGCTGTATGCTAAGAGCGAAAGGGACATAGATTCCCTGATCCACACAACCAGGATCTACAGCAGCGACATCGGGATGTCATTCGGGCTTGAGAAATGTAGTCGGATGGTGACTAAGAGAGGAAGGGTAGTCCGCACTGAAGGGGTCTCACTCCCTGAAGGAACAATAGCAGACATTGAGGACAGCTACAAGTACCTTGGTATACCACAAGCCAATGGCAACCTCGAACTGGCAACAAGGAAAGCGGCTACGGCCAAATACCTCCAGCGAGTGAGGCAAGTCCTAAGAAGCCAGCTCAATGGCAAGAATAAGACCCGGGCAATAAACAGCTATGCCCTGCCAGTGATCAGATACCCTGCAGGAATAATAAGGTGGCCAAAGGAAGAGATTCAGACCACGGATGTTAAGACCCGAAAGCTCCTAACCATGCATGGAGGGTTCCATCCCAAATCCAGCACCCTGAGACTGTACGCAAGCCGAAAGGATGGAGGCCGGGGACTAGTGAGTGTGAGAGCCACTGTCCAAGATGAAACATCCAAGCTCCATGAATACATCAAGGAGAAGGCTCCAACGGATGACGTACTCAGAGAATGTCTCAGACAATGGGGAACAGAAGATGAGGCGCTGGAAGAGGGACCATCATGGGAGGACAAGCCCCTACACGGGATGTACCACCGGACCATAACTGAAGTGGCTGATCTCAAGAAGTCCTATCAGTGGTTAGAGAGGGCTGGCCTGAAGGACAGCACAGAGGCACTCATCCTGGCTGCTCAGGAGCAGGCCTTGAGCACCAGAGCCATTGAGGCCCAGATATACCACACCAGACAAGACCCAAGGTGTAGGTTGTGCAAAGAGGCACCTGAGACGATCCAACACATAACTGCAGGGTGTAAGATGCTGGCAGGGAAAGCCTACATGGAACGCCATAACCAGGTGGCTGGCATAGTCTACCGAAACATCTGTGCAGAGTATGGGCTGGAAACCCCAAGGTCAAAATGGGAAACACCTCCGAAGGTGGTGGAGAATGACAGAGCGAAGATCCTGTGGGACTTCCAGTTCCAGACTGACAAGATGGTAATGGCGAACCAACCAGATATCGTGATCATAGATAAAGGGCAGAGGAAAGCCGTTGTAGTGGATGTAGCGGTCCCAAGTGATGGAAACATCAGGAAGAAGGAACATGAGAAACTCGAGAAATACCAAGGGCTCAGAGAGGAGCTGGAGAGAGCCTGGAAGGTAAAGGTGACAGTCGTGCCTGTGGTGGTCGGAGCACTCGGGGCAGTGACCCCCAAACTAGATGAGTGGTTGCAACAGATCCCTGGAACAACATCGGACATCTCAGTCCAGAAATGTGCAGTGCTGGGAACAGCAAGGATACTGCGCAGAACCCTCAAGCTTCCTGGCCTCTGGTAGAGGACCCGAGCTGAATGAGGGACGGACACCACCCGAGGGGTGAGATGAGGATTTTTTTTTTTTTATATATATTATTTTTTTACCTTCCCCATCTTTTTGAACATATAAAAAACAGCTGAGAGAGTCATCTGTGGTTCCTCACTAAAACATTGCCACATTCTTCAAGTCCGATCTTTTAGAAGAAACTTTGGCTTCACATCAAATGAGAGAAAACGTGCTGTTTTAACACCAATGTCAACTCACACAGCCCAAATTAACAAATCCCTGTCGGAGCAACGCTAATAGCAATTCTCCTGTTGCCCTGGGATAATTCGCTTCATCTTTTGTCAATGGGTTGGCGGGTTTTACTCAGCCCGTAATTTTATATTTGAATACATTTATTTGCCTTCTTCATTTTTCTCTTGAATAATATATTTGAATAGCTTTCTCAAAGCAGTGCTGTGTTCCAGCCTGCTGATTCCTTAAGTGCCACTGCAGCAGCCGCAGGTGTCTCCTTACTCCTGGGCACAGATCAGCAACTCATGGCACAAATAACCTTGAATGAGACGTTTAAGAGGCAGGAAATAAGTGAACCTCACATCGCAGTTCACCACAAACACGGCTCTTATACACCTCACACTACCCAGTACATGCTTCTGCTCACTTACAAGGCATTTTACTGACAAATAACATGACTGATTTATTAGATATATTATAAATATTTTAAACTAAGATCCTTTTTACTTTTACAGGGCATGCACGGACAGTAATTCATTTCCAGTTTCCGATTTACCGTAGTTTTACGAGTATTTTCTTTCCACAGTCCACACGTATGTTCACTTGCCTGCGATTTTCTTGCACCAAGTTGGCTACGTGCCACTTTGACGCAGCCCCAGCCAGACATCGGTGAAAAAAATGTACTCAATCACCCAAGTTATCTCTGGTCACTATGGTAACGTTTAAATGTGCCTTCAAAATAAAATACACCGCAAATACAAAGTGAATGAAAAATAGCACTCACCATCGCCGCATATTATGCAGCATGGGCTTGGTTCGTGCAAATCTCCCGTTAAGATAAATCCGTATTTGAAATGGGACTTCTGTTACTGTCTATTAAATGTATCCTTTTCCTTGAAAGTAGTAGGTCCCGTTTCTGTCTCCTGGCTGGGCCTTTTCGCCTTCCCAAAGACCTTTGTTTTTTTACTCATTTTGCTCGCTCCTGCGTTTCTTTTTAGCGGTAGCCTATCACGTGACCGAGAAGCGCGCCTTCACCTGTGTCAAGAGTGACATACTGTAGATCTGTAGAACTGTAGACATTTTAGGACTTTTTTTTTTACTGTCCTAAAATGACGTGCAGTTGCACCTCCACTACGTTAGGGGGCAGTGGCGCTCACATTGGCAGAGTTTGAGCAGGGAGCATTCTCAGGGAGGAAACATGATGAGGCGTATGTTGATTCTGATCTTGGCTTCAATGTGAATGCGGTGGCAGAAGAGGAAAGATCGATGTGCCTATTGTGTCTAAAAATTTTGGTAGCGCACAGCATGAAGCCAAATAATTTAAGGCGTCACTTAAAGACATTACACCCAATCACGCTGATAAGCTGCTTGAGGTTTTTTTTTTTTCCAGCGAAAACGTGCCAAATATTTCCAACAATCATGCCACTTTGTGACTGCCACTCCAGTAAACTAAAATACAGGTCCCGGCTACACATTGAGTAGGAGCCGAGAGTTGCTGTGTCCTGCTTCAAACCTTCGAAAAGCTGTGCATTGCAAAACACGCTCATTGTAGCCATTAATCCAGACATCATCTTTGATTTAAAAAAAAAAAAACAGCCCAAATTCTTTTATATATTTTTGTTTTGCTGGTTAAAGTTTTTTTTTTTAAAGATTGTGCTCTGAGATAATGTTGGTAATTAGTTTGAATACATTATTAGTTATTGATTTTAACTAATTTTATTTTTCAGTATCGTTTGGTTTGACATGGTCAGTCAAAAAATATTTATTGTTAAACTAAGAATTTAATGTTATTTTTGAATTTCAGATGCACTTTAAATATTTTCTGTTCCAGTTACTAAAGCTATTTGTTGTAAGTTGGTCCATAAAGTTATATTTCTTTTTTTATTCTCTTATACGTTAATAAGGATACAGTGTTATGCAAAGGTGTAGTGATAACAATTTTATAGACAAATGATACTATTTATAGTCGTGCAGAGGGGGGGGGGGCGAGATGTTTTCCTCTTCCTTGGGGGGGGGGGGGCATGACAGAAAATAATTGAGAACCACTGTTGTAGATGGATGGAATAGAGGATCCGGTAATTTATCAAAATAAAACATCCTTCAGATTCCATCCATCCATTTTCTGATCCGCTTTATCCTCACAAGGGTAGCGGGGGGTACTGGAGCCTATTCAAGCTGTCTTCGGGCAGTAGACGGGGGGACACCCTGAACCGGTTGCCAGCCAATCGCAGGGCACACAGAGACAAACAACCATCCACGCTTACATTCACACGTAGGGACAATTTTAGAGTGTTCAATCAGCCTGCCACGCATGTTTTTGGAATGTGGGAGGAAACCGGAGTACCCGGAGAAAACCCACGCAGGCCCGGGGAGAACATACAAACTCCACACAGGGAGGCCGGAGCTGGAATTGAACCCGGTACCTCTGCACTGTGAAGTCGACGTGCTAACCACTCGACTACCGGGCCGCCATCCTTCAGATTCCGAAATAAATAAAACGGAAGTAATGTAAATTATTTATTCTTTTTGTGCAGCTCGTTACCAAATGACCCAATCTATCACTTCTTCTCACACTATCACTACTGTGATTTTGTGCACACCACTCGAGGAGCCACTAACTGAGAGGCGTTGCGTTTGAGTATGCGGCCATTCTTGTTGAAGTGTCAAATGAGTGTGCTCGACAAACTTGTTGTGATTTGGAATACCTGTTTGTTTGTTTTTTCACCCATTGTCAGGTAGTCACCTATCACAGGCTCTTCTTTGTGAGGAATGTTTTGTGTTGCGTGAGGTAGGTTGAATTGATTCATTAGGTTTACTCAACAAGGTGATATTTTTATCACCTGATTTGCAACTTGGTCCGAATAAAGTTTCCACAGTATTCACAGACAACCAAAAGGTGCATTATAACTGCATCGGTTGTTGGAAACATCGGTGAGCTCCTAATTGGGGACTGTGTACAAAGATTGGCCAGATGACACCATGCTAACACAGGTTGAATTGACTCCCTTTCTGCATTCTGCACATGGATTCCAAGAGGTACATGGGCTCATTGTGTAAGAACAAATTAAGCAGACGGCAGTGAAAAGGAGTTGCTGAGCGCAGAGCGGCTCGGGATAACAGACCGCTGAAGTCTGCTAAATCTGCAAACACTGCTTCTCCCCGCTATGTGGGGCTTTTCATCTCCCCCATATCCCCTCTATAGCTTGCAAGACTGAGTCAAAAAGTAAGTACTTTTGGCAATTTCTATTCTCTACATTCCTCAGCAAAGCCATGTCGGAATATCAGCTTTCATGATGTTCTAACGACAAGAGTCACTCCAAAAGTGTGCTTGTCCTCGAATGAGAATTCCTCCAGTCTTTGTTGCCTCCGCCGGTGGACCCTTTGATATGCATAAGTGAAGGAGGGGCGGATATGGTTTGAAATAGTAAGAGTGGTCCGACTTGTTCGAGTTCAACAGGTGGGACTCCACCTCGACAAAATTAGTCAACCCCAAAGCCCGTTAACTCCGGTGTGGGGTTGGACAGTTGTGTAATATTTGCGGAGCTCTGTAGAATTTGATCTGCATCATTTGGGGCCGATCCAAAAGCAAATAAAGCAAACGTACAAAGTAAGTCAAAGCACACACAGCTGGCCCTTGAGACTCGGGATCCTGGGTAAACAAGTGTCCGGCATGCCTCAGCCTCAGCTCAGCCTTGGGGGCACACGAACCGCCTAACAATGGCTTCCACACTCCACTGCAAGGGGGGCTTAGCAAAATTTTATTACATTTACCGCCTTTCAATAGACTGCGGACCAAAAGAGGATCACAGAATTTGTCATCGGTCATAAGATTGTCATAAGATTATACTCCGACATCTACGGCCTTCTCAGACGCCGTAATTCTCCTTTTGTTGGAGAATATCCTCTGATTTAACATGGGAATCTATTCTTCCGTTTCTGCTACTCGCCATGTTGTGGTTTATTTCGTTATTTATTCAATTTGTGGTTAAATGTTTGGGCTGTAAGTGTAACCATAGTATTGTTAGATTGAGTTGATGTCGTTAGTGGGACAGCTTTGGGTGAGGAAAACAGGAAGTGACGTGTGTTCTCTCCGATGTTACGAGACTCAAAGAGTTATGCCAATAAAATTGAAGTAAGCAAGATGCTTGAACCTTCCGCTCTGTATGGTCAGTGAGAATGGAACAGAGTGAAACAGTAAGAACAACAATTTGCGTATTGTCCACCTGCTGTCCCAACCCTGTACTGTGGTGCTTTGATAATAACCGTTTTGTGCTCGATATTATGTAACATATGCTAGAAAAAAAAAAATCTGTTCTATGGCCTATGGATGAATGGCTCCATTACATCAATATCATTTTCTTCCATTGTTTTATGCAAAATGCAAATCAAAATACCTCTGTGACATGCTTTCCGTTTGACACCTGTGCAGGTTGGCGATCGTACGCAAGTCGTTTGACTTACTGCAGGGGGTAAAAGGAGCCCATTGGAATCGGCTGTCGCTGTAACAGTTACGATATTAAATGTTAAAGTACCTGCCCGCTTCATGCTTGGATAGAATACAGATGCTTCTTCTCTTTGTGGTTAACATGAAATAACATATGCATGCACACACACATCCAAGTGCTTAGACACACGCACGGCACGAACACGCATGTGTTGAAATGAACAACGTATTAAAATAGGATCTGACGTTTGATCATATACCGGAGTATATCCAGCGTGCAGTTGATTTTTTTTTTATACCAGCGACCACCTCATCTTCAGACGCAAGTACAGTACTGCATACCTGTCAACTCATACGGTTTAGTCATAGTTCATACAGATTTTGTGGTGAATCTTACGTATATGGCCGTATCGCACAAATCATACGGATTCTGAAAATTTCTGGTTTTTGTTTTTTTTTCCCCCCTAACAGGTAGTTCCGTTTGCTTTTGCCCAGAATGGTGCTAGTCTACTCGAATGCTTTCATTTCCAAAGTAAATATGAATGGATGCTGTAACTTCCAGCATTTGGAGTTGGTGAAAAAAGTAACGCAGGAGTAACACAGTAATGCCACTAAGTAGAATGATGATTAGACATTAACCAGACATTGTACTATGGAGATCTACAAAAAATATCATTGAAATGTTTGTGGGTTTTTTTCTGCCATTATTTTGACATGGAAAATGCTTTGGTATGTTATAAAGATTTTTGCTTTTTATAAGGATTTTTTGGGTAGTTTATACAGGTTGGCGCTCCGAAAGGTTGACAGGTATGGTACTGGTCGAGGACATAAGGTGCCATATTGATAGAGATGCGAGATCAGGTTTACGAAATGAACGCCAGGTGGCGACCTTTTCCATTATCAAGCCCTGGACGGCCTTTGGACATGTGTAAAGGGGTTCTCCTCATATCCTATGGACAGACCTACAGTCCGACAGTCCGATAGATAGATAGATAGACAGAGAGACAGAAAGATAGATTTTATTAAACATTTGAGGAAAATTCATGTCACAGAAGCAATAGTCATTAAACTTTACCTACTTTCATCGTGTCTGTTGTGTCTTGAATGACGAGGCACACACGCGTTTTCTATCATGGCTTCGACCTTCGAGTTCCACCATTAACCTCGTGGGGAAGAAACTTTGACATTCATATACAACATAACACGCATGCGCAGTCGATGGCTATGCAAGGTACGGGAAGCCAATACATCCAAACAACATACAAATAACTATGGTGGTTAATACACCACATTATCTTTCTCTTACATTCCTACATTACGGTATAACTAAAGGGGATATGTGTAGAGTTACATTTAACACACCCTGTTGTATACAGTGCATCATTCATTATGTTATTTATTATATGTGTAGAGTCTTGTGAGGTCTAAGGAGCAGATTTTAATCTGACATTATTGGCACGCGGAAAGATGTGACCCACCTCTCCACCCTCCTTCCTCAGACTGGCGGTCTGAGCTGCTCCCGCGTCGAAATGATTGACACGGAGCCGTTTAGGCAGCCAATCGGAGACCGAAGCGTCTTATTTGCATAAAGCAGGCGCGCGCCATTGGCTGACTGCATGCTCCGGCAAAATGTCCCTCGCGTGCCATGATCCCGCAGGCGGCGCACGTCCGGAAGCTGCCATAAAAATAGAAGTTTATTTAAACCAAAATCTCGCTCATGTTTACTTATATTCAATGTTCTAACGCCAGGACGTTGACAGCAGTGAAAACATGTCAAGAATAAAAAGGTATCTAGTAGGTTGTGTTAGTGAGAGAGTCGACATTTGGTCTTTTTTTTTCACGAGCACCGACTAAAATTGGAAGCAAACATCCAAGCACATTCCCCCGCTTTTCACCAGCACCCGACCCAGCCGGCCGCGCGGCCGGCTTTGTTGTTCTTCCCGGCGGGTTGATTGAGCCGCGCGTGACTGACGGCTCGCGGGGGTGTTGGCCAATCAGCGTCTGGGCTCGCGCCCACTTGGCGGGACGGTGCTGCCATTGGCTGAGACGAGTGTGGGAAAGAATGCAGAGAAGCGTTCACACGATGTGGGAGCACGCGCGCTGGTATAAGTTCGTCCGTGGCGCGTGTCGGCTGCAGAATCGAGACGCCGCCACTCGCGTTTTGCCGGTGATACAATACTGACGACGGGAGGACACTTTTTCTCCCTCCCCCTTTTTTTCCTTTAACAAGGCTGTTGGGTGGACGAACGTCGTTAAAATAGGAAGACCTTTCGTCAACATCTGATTATTGCAGGATTTATCGACCTAACTCATTTCCCATAACTGATTAACGATGCCTGCTGACACCATGGAGAAGCAGACGGGGTCCCCGATGGCTGGTTCCCCCGCAAACGGCTCACACACCCCGGACAAACCCAAAAATGCCAGCGAGCACAGAAAGGTAAGTGACGCAGAATGTAAATTATGCTTAGGATCTACAATATTGCCGCGCTTTCTCGAACATCAACAATCGACTAAACAATGTCTCTATTTTCATTCCTTTGCAGTCATCCAAGCCCATCATGGAAAAAAGACGGAGGGCAAGAATCAACGAAAGCCTCGGTCAGCTTAAGACACTCATCCTCGACGCACTAAAGAAAGATGTAAGTCGACGTTTGGCATTTTCACCTTGAAATCTTCTATGGGTTTTTTGAAACAAAATCAAAGAATCGCCACTACATGGGACTGTAATAAAACTTGACCTGCATTCTCCCCAGAGCTCCAGACACTCCAAGCTGGAGAAGGCAGACATCCTGGAGATGACAGTGAAGCACTTGAGGAACCTGCAGCGGATCCAGATGAGTGGTCAGTTGAGTTTTCCTCTACTGTTAGTGGGCCACATTTTTACATGAGCGATCTGTCACAGCACACCAAATTCACACAAACATACTGCATAATGAAATAATGTTTCGCCTTTTATGTGATGGTAGCGGAAGAGCTTTTTTTTTTAATGAGCATTTATTTCAAGAAATATTCCAAAATGGAATGGAATGGAATTTATTTCAAGAAATATAATTTTATAATAAAACAAAGAGATAAAAAATACCGTTTATTTCATAATGTAATTCAAAAGAATGTTTTTCACATACAACTATTATGAATAATAATTATTGAAAAGGAGTGGGAATAAGGAAATCTTGTCATCTTCTCATCATTATTGTTCCAGTTAGATTCCATGTCGTTTCTTGCGGGATATGATAACAAATTATGGCCGGTGTAAAAATAAGTAACATAGATACCTAAATAGTGGATGGTAACATACTAAAACAATTAATAGCACCAATGATAAAACAAAAGAAAAATCAAATCCACTACCCAAGAAACCTTTTTGTTGCTAACTGTCATTCTACATCACTGGCGTATATGAAACATGATTGAGAGGAAATCATTTTACAACCTTTTTTAAATGAAACCGGATCGTTTCCTCCACAGAAGTGCGGGCATTGTGTCACGCTGAAATGTTCATTGTGATCCAGTGGCATTTAAAATGAGTCAGCGAACACCGAATGGTGAGAAGGCATCGCTAACATCAGTGTTCCTCCTCCCCTTCTTCTCCAGCAGCCGCTCTCTCACCTGACGCCACCGTGCTGAGCAAGTACAGAGCCGGATTCAACGAGTGCATGAACGAAGTCACGCGCTTCTTGTCCACTTCGGAGGGGGTGAACGTGGAGGTGAGGTCAAGGCTGCTCACTCACCTGTCCGGCTGCATGAGCCAGATGATGGCCATCAACTACTCGCAGCAGACCTCGTCCCAGCAAGCTCACATCGCCCAACTCCCCTCCACTCTTCCCATCAGCCCCGGCACCGCCATGGCCTCCAAAGTCATCCCGGCCGAGGCGGCTTCCCCCAAAGTGTTTGGTGGCTTCCAGCTCGTTCCGGCGTCTGATGGACAGTTTGCTTTCTTGATTCACAACCCAGCTTTTGCTGCGGCCACAGCCCCGATGATCCCTCTGTATGCAAACGCCGGGCTGCCCATGGCGGTCAACGGGCCCTCGGCGGGCACCGCGGCTTCGCCGGTACACGGCATGACTTCCTTCTCCGGCGGATCCCAGTCGGGAAGCCCAGTAGGAGTGAGTCCTGGTCCGGACAGTGGCGAGCCCGTGTGGCGGCCTTGGTAGCGAGCGCCTCACTTGCCACCGAAAGCCAGCGAGGGAACGCTAACATGGAAATGCGGGACTGCCACTGTTAAACGTTTTGAGTTCAGAGCTGCAGCTGTTACGAGGATCTAACCTGTGACTTTTCTGTTGCACCACCCTGAAAAAGTTCACGTGGCACTTCGTTTTGTTTCGTTTTATGGAACAGAAGCCTTGGATGGAATGTTATCATTTATGACCGGTTCCAGTTGGAAGTTGGTGATGAAAACCTGTACATGCAGAGGTGTTGATTTATAGGATTTTTGCTATAAAGTACTTTTTATAAAAAGGTTTAGTTTTGTACAGAGTTGTTCTTGATTGCTATACCAAAGCTGTTTTATATTGTTTTTTTCTGTTTGTTAAAGAAAAAAACTGGTGTTCTGCCAGCGTTTGAATAAATAATGTTGAAAAACTCAGGATTGGAGTGAAGTCCATTTTTATACCGCTGTCAATCCTTTAATCGGCATGCTAGAGGCTTACACACTCACTGATTTATAAACCTGTCTAAAAGTGAAAATTCTAAAAAAAATTCTATATGAATTTTGACTCGTGTGCAATTTGAACTGGCAAAGTTTCAGTCTTGGGGGGATTTCTTCACACCCGGCTGTAAGTGGGACAAAGGAGTGGATTTTTTTTTTTTTACTTTCTGTCTCACTCCTGTTTTAAAGCTATGTTAAAGTATGATTAAAAGTTCCAAAGCAATATGCAGTGGGAGCTCGCTGAATCGATTCATAAGACGGGGAAAAGTGCTCAGAGGATTGGCCCTGTGAAAAGAAGAATATGGAGGGATCCTCTCATCCTTTTGTCTGTCAATTGTTCAAATCCACTCCCGTCCAATGGGCCTGCAAACTAAACTTGACAAGGGAAAATGAAGGAATTTGGCCAAGCAGCTGCATAAAATGCTCAAATCTGACATTTATACCAGGGATGATTCCAGGGTTTTTCACCCCCAGGCCTAAAAGGCATCTTGACTGATACACAGTGGGGCCGAGAAAATAATTTATCGGTCTGTCCAGAATTGGAATAACCCACATTTGGGCTTCAAAATTCTTGAAAAATAAGACTTTTACTATTGAGATTTTTTTGGCCACATTTTTCCGCAATAATAATAATAATAATTCTAAAGTCTGAGTAAAGGAGTGCAGCCTTGTTCATTTGGGTGCAACAAACTGTAAGCACAGCAAAGGGGCTGGCAGGTAACAAGTTTGGGAATCCAGACGAATGTTCGCTTTTTCTCAGGAGCTGTTTCGCTAGCTAAGCCAAGAGCACAAACTTACTTATGTAAATGAATAAAGACCAAAAAATATGTCCTATTTTGATCATAAAGTACACACATGAGGTAGAGTTAGACATTCAATCAAAAGGCGTTATAAAAAAAATATTTTTAAAAATAGTAGAGAGGAAATCCATTCTTTTAGAAAACTTTTATCATAGTAAATTAAATTAAAATTGATGAATGAGATGTAAAATGTCCTCGAATTCTAGAACCCTAATAAACCTATTTTAGAATGGCCAAATAAAAAGCTGGAGTGATTGAACTGTTTCGCCATACCTCGTTTACACAGCAGTTGGGTTGCACACTGCGCCCCATTTTAATGTCAACTCCCATCTTCCTCCCCGAGTATGAACGTAACCCCTCCCTTCAGTAAAGTGGGCTCCAAAATCCGGGATATATTTATGCGTGGTGGGCTGGTGGCGTGGTGCTTGCCGTGTGTCAGCCACCAGTGACTTGCTGCCACTAAGACACCCCCCCCCCCCCACGACCCCACCCCGCCGCTTTTGGGATCAAGTTACAGCAGCTCCGTTTTTATGGCCGTGCATGATGCGTGAGCGAGAATTTTGATTTGAAACCAGCTTTTGCGAACCATGATTTTGTTAACGTGGAATCGCAGTAAATTAGTTATTAAATGTCGTATTTTTTAACAGTTGGATCGTACGGAAGAGGATTAGGGTCAGTGTAGAAAGAAAAAATAAGGTTGGCAAGTTTCTCACTCTATGAAATAAAAGTCAGAATAATTATTTTAATGTCTGAATTCTGAGAATAAAGTGAGAATCTATCTCATTCTATGAGATAAAGCTTAGAATTCTCATTTTAAAGTCATTTTCCGAATTAAAGTGAGAATCTTTTTTCTTTCTTCATTGGCCCTATTCCTCTTCCGTAGGATCGTGTTTGTCACTGCGTGCGAGTCTTAATTTTTCCTCATCCGGTCTGTATGCCCTGAAGATGACACCGTGTCGAAACGACACATTGAAGGTCTCCTTTGAGAGGAACCACACTTAAACAGCAGTTGGCAGCGCGTGGAGCCTTTGCGGTTTTTCTGACTGCCTGCGCGTCTGAGTCAATAGTTCAGAGATGCCTTTGAGGAGCTGAGGTCGTGAGAACCGAACGAACTAGTCCGCCTGTGGTCGGGCACGGAGCCAGCCATTAAATCCCCGCCCGCAGGCCGCGAGCGTTGCCGCTTCGACTGAGGTGCGGAGGCGGACGCCCGCAAGTGAGCCTCACGGTCCGGTGGATATGAATTTAAAAAAAGAAAAAGAAAAAAACTCCGGTGGCTAGAAGTGTTTATCCAGGAGTCAACTGTTAAAACGAGTCGAGTGAGTCTATTTTTATCGACATTAGTGTGAGCACTTAAACACTCCACTGGCTCTCGTTTCATGAAATCATTTGACTCCGGTCCAGATTTGGTTTCACGGGAGGAATGAATGAAAACGAGCGGGAAAATCCCCTTGCCCGATGATGAAAAGGATTCCTCGGGAGGGTTGCAAGTCCCTCGGGGATGTGGCCGTCAAATCCCACGGGAGCAGTGGCTATTGAGGGGGTCGGGGTCGTCGGAGGAGCCACAATCTATCACTCTCATTAGCGACTCAATGGGCCGAACGCGCGCAACACGTTGCCGCCAAGTGTTCACCATCAAATCTCCCTCCAAATTTACAATTGGCATTGTTGTATAGACGCGGCGGTGTTTACAGCCAGCACTTGAGTGCTTTTCGTATGCAAGTTGTGCTGCTACAATGACAAGTGCACGCATCTCTCTCACGCCCTATAGTGTTTGTGCTTCCCGAGTTAAAAAAAAATTTGCAAGGCATCCTATTTTACATAAGAAAATAAAAACCAATAAACAATGTCACAAAAAAGTACAAGTCGCCCCACGGACTGAATTAATGATGACCCCCTGATCGATTTATTCATTAATGTACTCGCTTTATGTGAAATCCTGGCCTATTTAATTGAACAACAAAGTTGATGCGCTCGCCAAAAAAAAATCCACTTGGTATTCGATTGAATGAATTCCAACAGGTGGATACACTGGTTTAAGTTTACCTTCTGACCTTGTGTCATATAATGGAAGAACATTTAATTGTTCCGCCTTCATTACTGCTGACACAGATTCGGGAGATGAACAAAGGTGTCTTTGTAATTAATTAATAATTTATAATTTTAGGACAAATCAAGAGAAATTTCCTGCACTACCGCTGATAATCTCATTCGGGTAAGCCCCTGCGCCTGCACCCTCTGTGGGAGCTGTCAACTCATACGGTTTAGCCATAGTTCATACGGATTTTGTGGTGAATCTTACGTATATGGCCGTATCGCACAAATCATATGGATTCTGAACATTTTCTTCCCCTAACAGCTGGTTCTGTTTGCTTTTGCCCAGAATGGTGCTACGTCTACTCAAATGATTTAATTTCCGGCAACTTTCCAAAAAACTAACACAGGAATACAACTCTGAACACAGTAATGCTACTAAGTAGAATGATGATTAGACATTAACCAGACATTGTATTATGGAGATCTGCAATAAATATCATTGAAAATTTTGTGTGTGGGGGGAGGGGGGGGTGTTCTGCCGTTATTGTGACATATAAAATGCTTTGGTATGCGATAAGGCTGATGAATAAAAAATAACAACCATAATAATCATAATAATTAAATGATGTGAAGGAAAATTGTAAATAGTACTGCGATTTATCCATTTTGTGTTCATATTGCATTTAATTGAAAGAAGTTTGTTGTTTTGTTCTCTTTCTTCTTTCTACATACACTCTTGCTGCCGGAGGCTGTAAATTTCCCCAGTGTGGGACGAATAAAGGATATCTTATCTTATAAGGATTTGTTTGGTAGTTTATACAGTTTAGCGCTCCGAAAAGTTGACAGGTATGGAGTCACTTCACATTGAACCAGTGCACGGGAGTGGTGGGTGTCTTCTCATCATTAATAACTATCCATAGCCCCATTTTTTTACGTGCATAATTTCTGTCTATTTCTATGTATGCATTGACATAAACATCTGTGTGTGCGTGTGTCAAAAAAGCCCCGGGACTCGGTGTCAGCTCCGACATTTCAAACCCAAACTTTCCCCCTGTGGCATGAGCAAAATTTGCTTCAAAAAGCGAGAGTTGTGGTGGGATAATTTGTGTTTGCTTCACTGTGATTACGTCCCAAATGAACGTCGTTCAACTTGGTTGTGAAAAGTAATCTAGCAACGGTGCCCTTGTTGCCCCATCAAACGAAATGCCATATTTGCTTCTTAATATGAAGACGCTGCAGGCCGACAATTGAAATCAATTTGTCATGCTCTTTGGCAGCATGTTCCGATGTGAAAAGAGCAGGGCAGGATGTAGGCGTGATGAGGGAGATGTGTGCGAATGTCAGTATGTGTGTGTGTGTGTGTGGGGGGGGGGGGGGTTCTGGATAGTCATCTTTGCACCTGTTTTCTTGAGAAGCAGAGGGGGTCAGAGGCGGATATGGAAAAGGAGACAGACAGACGGGGTGTGGAGTGCTGCGGGTTTGGGGGGGTGGGGGTGACATGCTAAAAAGCTGTTGAAGCTCGGGAAAGCACATCTCGATTCCTCTCCTTGTGTGTGACATGTTTGCAGGCAACACTCGGCGAGGGAACTTCATCTTCGTCACTTCACATTTCCTGTCCGTCTTTGTATTTCTAGCCTGGCAACGCGGAACGTGGAGGTTACCCCGGGCGGCCTGTCGCATCAACCTTGATCAAGTATCACACGGTCCGTGGGCCACTTGGGCTCCAGTCTTTCCCCTGCCAGTTGGTTACAAGGCGCGTGTCTGAGGTCAAGTTTGGCTTTTCAGCAGCTTCTCCACTTTCGGCGCACGGGGGGCTCGCGGCCTTTTGCAGCGATTGAAGATTCCAGGAAAGAAAGTCGAAAGTTCCCCCTTGGCACGGGTCATCTTGAAGACTCCCAGGCGGCTTTGAAAGAGCCTCAGCATGTTTGATTTATGTATTTATCTATCGAGGGGGCATCCTTGCCTATCATGCAGTACGGGGCAGCTGTTATTCTATTTTAGTTCTAGATCACTACAGCGGGAAGTCCCGGCGATAAATGCTTGACGAAAGGCACTCCCAAATTGGCAATGTGAAAATTAAACAGATTTTAACTATGATGAAGTCATGACCTCAGAGTTTGAACACCAGTTAAAAGATTTTTGTTGTTGTTATTGAGGAACCAAGATCGTATTGTATAAGCATTTATTACTAAAATGGCACCCAGTAGACTGCAGACCTCCACCATAATGGAAAAAAAAATCTCTATCGATGTGGCACAACCCTGAAAAGAAATGAAAACCCTTAAAAGGCATAAAAATATCCCATTGTTTTTTTGTTGTTGTTGTTGGGTTTGTTTGCAGTTTAGTACGCTTCTAAAAAAGCAGCGCAGTTTAGTTTGCAGCTGCTATGCAGTCATTTTCATTTCCAAAATTGTCAAGCTAATAATTAAACATAGGGCGGCCCGGTAGTCCAGTGGTTAGCACGTCGGCTTCACAGTGCAGAGGTACCGGGTTCGATTCCAGCTCCGGCCTCCCTGTGTGGAGTTTGCATGTTCTCCCTGGGCCTGGGTGGGTTTTCTCCGGGTGCTCCGGTTTCCTCCCACATTCCAAAAAACATGCGTGGCAGGCTGATTGAACGCTCTAAATTGCCCCTAGGTGTGAGTGTGAGTGTGGATGGTTGTTCGTTTCTGTGTGCCCTGCGATTGGCTGGCAACTGATTCAGGGTGTCCCCCGCCTACTGCCCGAAGACAGCTGGGATAGGCTCCAGCACCCCCCGCGACCCTAGTGAGGATAAAGCGGCTCGGAAGATGAATGAATGAATAATTAAACATGCTGGGTGCAGACCACTCTTTTTATGGAGAGGCTGTTGATCCCA
This sequence comes from Hippocampus zosterae, assembly GCF_025434085.1. Classification (NCBI taxonomy): domain Eukaryota; kingdom Metazoa; phylum Chordata; class Actinopteri; order Syngnathiformes; family Syngnathidae; genus Hippocampus; species Hippocampus zosterae. Next base: position 32,933,985 of record NC_067452.1, read on the forward strand.
TTGCAACCTAGTGTGCATCTTCAGTTGCCAGAAGTCTGCCACGCCCACCTGCCCGACTTGCCAGGAGAAAACCAGCCAATACACAAACAGATCTGCTACGCACACAAAAATTAACAGTATCATTCATCCATCCATCCATTATCAGAAACGGTTATCCTCCCTTCGAGCAGTAGGCCGGGAACACGAACAACCATCCGCGCTCACACTCACACCTAGGGACAATTTAGAGTGTTCAATCAGCTTGCCGTGCATGTTTTTGGAATGCAGGAGAAAACCGGAGTGCCCGAAGAAAACCCACGCAGGCATGAGGAGAACATGCAAACTCCACACAGGAAGGTGGGAGCTGGAATCGAACCCTGCACCTCTGCACTGTGAGGCGGACATGCTAACCAGTCACTCACCGTGCCGCGTTAACAGAATCGTTTTAAAAACATTCAAATTATACTCTGAAGGTTGATGTCTTGAAAATGACGCCCATTGTCATTTGCATTGGTGGTTGAGTCGAAGCACCTTTGACTGAAGGCAAACCATGGCAGGGTCTTTACGTTCTGGACCTGGATTTGAGAACTCGGTCCATTCATGCTACATGCATTCCATTTACGGAAATCAAGTTGTTATTGTTTTAGTTATTATTGATCTGCCCTTTGTAAGGTAATCAGAATACTGAAAACATATTTCTTGGGGGAAAATGGAGTCGATGTATTTTTTTTACATGGGGTAAAAAATAATATCTATAATATTTATTTTGTAGGCGGCATGATGGTCCTGTGGTTAGCGCGTCGACCTCACAGTGAAGAGGTACCAGGTTGGATTCCAGCTCCGTCCTCCCTGTGTGGAGTTGGCATGTTCTCCCTGGGCCTGCGTGGGTTTTCTGCGGGTACTCCGGTTTCCTTCCACATTCCAAAAACATGCGTGGCAGGCTGACTGAACACTCTATATTGTCTCTAGGTGTGAGTGTGATCGCGAGTGGTTGTTTGTCTCTGTGTGGATGGATGGATGGATTTATCTATATATATATATATATTGCGTGTCGTCCCGCACGCGGTCTGTCCTTCCGTCTGTCCCTTTTCAAAACGTACCTACTTCACCGCGCCGCTGCGCGCCGCCACTGCGCCGCTCAGGCAGCGGCTCACTACGATCGCGCGGGCATCTTAGCGAAAAAATGTTGTCTACCCACAAGCATTGCAATAAAATTGTTAGTTATTTAGTAGAGCTCAACATCTCTTTATTTTCGCGATAAGCAATGAAGATGAACAAAAAGTTGAACCAAGCAACAGCACTTTTGTGGGCCGAAGGCCCACCTTACCAGCCTTCCGCAGGAACTGGCTGATGAGCCGCCCGGAGGGCGGCGAACCACCACCTTACCAGCCTTCCGCAGTTTTATATAAAAAAAAAAGCAAAAACTGAAAATACCCTTCGGTAAAATCCTTCCATATTCTGCTAAAATACAGTTAAAGAATATGTGGGAGATATTCAAGTTTACAAAAGTCCTCCTCGGAAGACAAATGATAGTGAAAAGGTTGAGAAAAATGTACTTGATGCAGCTGTTCTCTCATTTTGCCACCGTCTACATCTGGTTTGTGCCGGTCAAGATGCGCATGTGCCTTTGTGTCTGTTTTCAGGAGGGGAACATGCATGTCATATGTCAGACATGTGACGCAATTGCAGCTAAAGCCGCCTGGTGTTTTGTCTGAGTCAGCGTGACACACGTGACACACGTTCTCCCCCAAAGAAAAGAAAATGCAGGCTCAAGAAGGAGATCATGTAGCCAATGTGAAGAGGTGCAAGCCAGAGGCTATGACGAGCCTGTGGGCGAGATGGCTTCTCAGCTCGCTTGGTTAATCCAGCCTGGGTGCTGGCCACACCTATAAGCCATGTCAGTATCAAGCACTCCCCGAAGGCATCGGACGTGGCAGCTGGAGCTTGCTTGGATTTAAAACGCAGAGGATTTCGTTACACTTGCGGGAGGACTATCACATGTCTATGGAAGACCATCCGTGTACTAATTTGAGAACAGTATCATGACACGGATCTAGGGTGCACCCGATTTGGCTGCCCGGGAACCCTAATTTCATGATGTTGCGACTGAAAAAAAATCAGCATGTGCAACCTGTCGATGGGGGATTTTTTTTTAGGGGGGTTGAGGGGGTATGGACGATCCAAATCATGTTTTCCACCATCTAAATGAGACAGTAAAGGGGAATGAAAGTGTTGTTTTTGGCAGATAAAATTCTGGCACTTCTGGGAAGTGGAATAAAACAGTGCTTTCCTGAAGAGCCAGATGAGAGAACCAAGGCCTTGTCATCCCGTCTAATTCAGGTGGTGACAGCTGCACTGTCTCTTTAGCACTGTGGGTGGAGGGCGAGGGTGAGTTGCGGGTGAGCAATGACTCTCAAACAGGATGTCCTGGTGACTGGCCCCATCTCATAGACTCTCCTTTGTGTGCGCACGTGTGTCCACGTGTGAACGTTTGGGAAAATCTTTCAAGCAGATGTGACCATGTTTGGATGCGGTTCCATCCAACCTTTTCAACACCCTGCCTCCTCCTTTCCCTCCCATGTCCGCACATGTAACTTCAATACACTTTTTTTTGGCCTTTATTTGCTTTTTGTCGAAAGCAATGCATTTTGATAACGATCACTGCTATCACTTTTTGCTGTAAAGTGTGCTTCGGGCAGGAGGCGGGGGGGGGGGCACCCTGAACCGGGTGCCAGCCAATCGCAGGGCACACAGAGACGAACAACCGTCTACGCTCACATTCACACCTTGAGACAATTTAGAGTGTCCCATTAACCTGCCACGCGTGTTTTTGGAATATGGGAGGAAACCTGAGTACCCAGAGAAAACCCACGCAGGCCCAGGGAGAACATGCAAACTCCACACTGGGAGGCCAGAGCTAGAATTGAACCCGGTACCTCTGCACTGTGAGGTCGACGTGCTAACCACTGGACAACCGGGCCGCCCCCAATGGTTTTAATTAATTCAATTTACTGTTCATTTTGTCAATGGCTTAACTGCTTTCTCTGGTGTGTGGGCTGTGCTCTTGGGGAAAACTATCAAAAAAAATGTAACAGCGCCTGAAGACGGCTGCACACGGGGCGTCTACCTGCTATGCTCGATGGCCAATCCAGCCTTGGGTACTACAAACAAACAGAAAAGAACGCAAGTTAACCGACACAAGTTAGCACACCCCCAGGACAGGCTGAAGAAACAATTGCACAAGGAACAACACAAAAATAAACTACTTACACACGGCCGAGAAGCCACGAAGATAACGACCAGATTATTACACAACTAGAAAAACAGGAACAAGGGAACTGGTGGTGAGTAGAATAATAGCCGGGCATCTATTCCCAGAAACTCCCGAGTTTAATTGCCCAGCCGATGTCAAGGCATGCAAGGTGTACACAAGAGGCTCCGCCCAACCATTACAGCAACCTGGGAAGAAAAAAACCCGGACACCAGGTAGGATCATGAAAGTTGTTCTGGTGAAAGTGACCAAGACTATTAAAGTATTATGATATATGGACACTAGTCTGGCACATAATACACATAGAATTATGTGTATGAATTATGAATTATATTAATGTAGTAGGAGTTAACCATCTTCTCGCAAGGATTATAACGAAAAGTTCATAGACGCAAAATGTGTATTTTGAAATTGGACACATTACATGTGCCAGTTATTTAATGAGTCCCGCTTTTTTCTTTCTTTCTTTCTTCTTCTTTTTCTTTTTCATACCCTGGGAAGGTAAACACGCTTTGTCTCTCCTCGTGTTGTTCTTGTAGCAACTGTAGAACAGTGTGTGCCCTACTTGTGGTTTCATTGCCCGGATTGTCATGCGGGAGGCACCGGAGACAAGTGTCAATAAGTGGATGGGCCCTCGCCAAACAAATGTGGCCAAAAGAATGGGTAAGAATGCAGCTGGGTACACACACACACACACACACACACACACACACACACACACACACACACACTTACGTTGTCTAGAGGCGCTATGGCTCAATGGTAGAGTGGACGTGTTCAATCGCCGGCTGTTGCGATCTTGTCAAAGTGTGCTTGAGCAAGATACTCAAGCCTCAGTTGCTCCTGATGCTGCGTCATCAGAAAGTACTAAATGACGAAACGGTGTAAAGCGCTTTGAGTACCGACTGTGTATAAGTGACAGCCCATTTAACAATGAATCAAATCATCGACAACTCGTTTGATAATCATTTCGAGAGCAAGGCTGACGCGTTAACCACTCGACCACCGGGCCGCCATTGAAAAATATATCATCTTGAAAATGTTGTTTTTGTTGCAAATTTATTTCATGGAAAAACTCTTAAACCATTATTTAACACTATCTTTGAAAATACTCAAAAGGAGCGAACAGTCGCCTGTGCTGCTCAAAGCGCTTTTTCGTGATGCTTGACAATGGGGTTGGAGAAAGTAAACAGTTCCATGTGTGGGTGTCTGCGCCTGGGTTTTTAATCTCTGCAGGATGGATCGCCCTTCCAGCACAAGCCCTCATCTCTGGTCATAGTCTGCTCTCGAGGGTTTAAGAGACTGGGCCTCATGATGAATACAGTGATTACATACGCACACGCACGCCCACAGTACCACACACACGTTCTTCTCAGTCTCACTTCATTCACAACAGGAATCCCACCTTCTATGAATGTCCGGTTGTATGTCTGCACACTTCACACGACAGCGATTAAAAAAAAAAAAAAAAGTAATGAATGATACAACTGTCAAAGTGAAAAGAAATGGGGGCCTTCCCATCCTTTCAGTCATTACATCCACCTGTCACAGATCTTTTGGATGTGTACAGTGAATGTGGATGACTTGAAAACATTGAGCCATACATGTTATTAAGTCAATGGAGTTGTAAGTCATGATTCGTGAATGAATTGCCCTGTTATTAAAGACTAGGATATTTATTTACATGCTCTCCTTCATTTGATAAACCCGCAGATTATGATAAAATTAGAATACTGTACGTGCGTTGGGGTGTGTCTTTTAAGATATCAGAGTGAATTTTTATTTATTTATTGAAGTTGTCTGAGATTTAGCCTTTACGGGCCATTTGGAGGTATTGATGAGAAAAGAGCAATATTATAAATATCTGGTGTTCCCATTTTTGTGTCTAGTCTTGCATTTGTCAAAATAAAGGCCCTGATTAATTTTAATGATGTCACTGACTAGGCCCTCCCTTGCACCCACCAGAAAGTAATTATTTTCAAAATTCATCCATTTTCTGATCAGCTTATCCTCAGAAGGGTCGCAGGTCGTGCTGGCGCCTATCCCAGCTGTCTCCGGGGAGTAAGTGGGGGACACCCTGAACCGGTTGCGAGCCAATTGCAAGGCACACAGAAACGAACAACCATCCGCGCTCACATTCACACCTCGAGACAATTTAGAGTGTTCACTCAGCCTGCCATGCATGTTTTTGGAATCTGGAAGCAAACCGGAGTACCCGGAGAAAACCCACGCAGGCTGGGGAGAACATGCAAACTCCACACTGGGAGGCCGGAGCTGGAAACCCTGGGGTTCGATTGAGCCCAGGTTAAGAACCACTGATTTAGAGTGTTCAATCAGCCTGCCATCCATGTTTTTGGGATGTGGGAGAAAAACAGAGTACCCGGAGAAATCCCACGCAGGTAGAGGGGCGAGGTCAAATTACAAAAATTATTCATATGTGCACTGGCACTGATCATCATCAATCTATCCATCAATATATAATTATAAAACAATCAATGTCAGAATCTCGTCGTTTTAGCAGCCGAAATCTCTTTGTTGACAATTATTGTCAACAAAGAGATGATCTGTTGGATCGCTCAACCCCAGATGTGTCCGGGAACACTTGATGTGCGCGTCACTGTGACCGTCTGTATATTTGTGTGCAGCATACCGGGTCAACCCCCCTGCCGTGTGGCCGCGTGCTGACAGACAGCCCCAGCGCGTCTGTACAATAGCGGATCTTTTCTGCGCCTGTGACTGTATCAACACAAAGTGGGATGGCTCCCTCAAGCAGAACTCACAGTATTGATTACTCGGCCGAGATCCCACAGCCTCACTCTTTGTCCTGTGCTCTCTTTTCTCGCCTGCCAATCAATACCTCTTTGTGTTGATTTGTACCCTTTGACAAATCACTCTGCCCCATTGCCTTTTGTAAGACTGTCAATCAAGCGGAAGGTGTTGCCTTATTGGATCCACATTCCAAGCTTGAAGAGTAGGTCTGAGTAGCACTACTGCACAAAATGTACCGCAATGCTTTAATGACTGTGTGTCAATAAAATTAGTCCGTCCAAAATAAAAAAGAAGTGAAAAGTAAATGCATGCTGTCTTTTTTTGCATTATGTTTACATCTATGTTTATTATCATTTGACAAAACATGATGACCAAAACTTAAATAATTTCAATCCAAAATTGTGTGTAACACATTGTGGAATGCCTTACGTGACATGGCAGCTCATTACACACAAAGCCAATTGTAAAGGATTTGCTTGTAGTATATATATATATATATATACTAGCTGGTTCGCCGCCCTCCGGGCGGCTCATCAGCTAGTTCCTGCGGAAGGCTGGTAAGGTGGGCCTTCGGCCCACAAAAGTGTTGTTGCTTGGTTCAACTTTTTGTTCATCTTCATTGCTTATCGCGAAAATAAAGAGATGTTTAGCTCTACTAAATAACTAACAATTTCATTGCAATGCTTGTGGGTAGACAACATTTTTTCGCTAAGATGCCCGCGCGATCGTAGTGAGCCAATGCCTGAGCGGTGCAGTGGCGGCGCGCAGTGGCGGCGCGCAGCGGCGCGGTGAAGTAGGTACGTTTTGAAAAGGGACAGACGGAAGGACAGACCGCGTGCGGGACGACGCGCAATATATATATATATAGATATATATAGTGGATGTAGCGGTCCCAAGTGATGGAAACATCAGAAAGAAGGAACACGAGAAACTCGAGAAATACTAAGGACTCAGAGAGGAGCTGGAGAGAGCTGGAATGTAAAGGTGACAGTCGTGCCCGTGGTGGTCGGAGCACTCGGGGCAGTGACCCCCAAACTAGATGAGTGGTTGCAACACATCCCGGGAACAACATCGGACATCTCAGTCCAGAAATGTGCAGTGCTGGGAACAGCAAGGATACTGCGCAGAACCCTCAAGCTTCCTGGCCTCTGGTAGAGGACCCGAGCTGAATGAGGGACGGACACCACCCGAGGGGGGGTGAGACGAGGAATTTTATTACTTACTAATAACATTCATAGTCAAACCTTAACATTGACGATAAGTGACAGTCTTTGGCTTTTGTCGCTGTAAGCACATACACGCAAGTTTGTTTATCCCACAGTGCGGTGCATCCTCTCATTCGTTGACTTGTTTCCATGAGTCAGCGGTGGTGGTCAGAGTTCTCCACCTCTAGACACAACAGTCTGTCCGGGAAAAACAACTCTCTGATGCCTCAGCCTTCCTATATTGTCTAGGAGGATTCCTAGTTACGAGAGCCTCATTGTTCCAGCGTCTTTGTAGTGGAGGTCCATTGCAGTTGAGGGGATTTCCTCTCGTGTGGGTATTTTTAAACCTGTGTGAGAATTCAAGGGAGCTCTATGTATTGCCGGGGCACACGTGTCAGGTCACACGGACCCAGATGACGTACGCATGTCGGATAGCAGATCGGTCGTATCAAGGGAAGGCTTTATTGAAAATAAGATTCCCACGTCATACTCACAGCATGTTGAATTGAGATGGACGTCAGGCGCGTATATCTCCAATTTCACGGCACGTTTTAAGTTTTAATAGCTCCGTCGGTTTCATCAAAGACGGATCTGCTTCGAGTATCGCTTGCTCAAGTGTTTCGGGGAGCTTGAACGAGCCACTGAGGGGTCTCTGACCTCTTCGGAAAATTGTCTCCCTCCCCATGACAGCATCAATGGAGGCGTCCATGCAGCGGACAGGCGGCTGGGTGGGTGACTGGAGTGACATGAGGGAATAGACAGGTCATATTTCGAAGGGCCTGTCACCTCTGGATCAAATCACCAGTGAAGTCTTCTTCCGGATCACTCTCACCCTGTCACCTTGGTTGATGTCACATGACACTGCTGAGTGACCTTTTGTTGTGTTGTCTGTCCAAAGATGTCTGTGTTAGTGTGTGTGTGTGTGTGTGTGTGTGTGTGTGTGTGTGTGTGTGTGTGTGTGTGTGTGCGTGTGCGTTTGTTTGTGTCCAAAATTCACGCTCAATTTTCAAAAACTAGGGTCATAACCCAAAACTGGTCCCGGGTGAGTTTTTATGGCTTGCTGATCAAACGCAGTTAGCTTATGAAGTTGCTGCCAAAATATTGCGCACACTTGGATGATCAGATCCGATTCAACTGCTGTATAAGATATCCTTTGTTTATTTGTCCTACACAGGGGAAATTTACAGTCTACAACAGCAAAATTGGAGGGGGGTGGGGGTAGAAAGAAGAAAAACAAAGTGTTTGCATTCACAAAACAAATCAAAACAATATCAAAACAGAAATAATATGGTTCAGTTTTGACACCAGCAGAATGGTATTAATTAAACAGCAGGTTGATCATTTTCTTTTCATGTGAATTGTCAAAATGTTGCGGCTGGTCCGTGTACTATAAATGTATGGGTCGTTTGGCAACATTAAAATGTATTTTTGTAAGTTTGTATCCTGGTGATAAACCACGTTTTTAATGACGGCAATTAGCTGAGAGCGCGCGGGGGTGGGGGGGGGGTGACTTGATGTGTGTTACTTTCCTGGATGTTAGTCGTCAAATGCTGATGGAATCAACCACTCAGTCATCATCATGCTCTAAAAGGCTACGGAGTTAAAGTTTCGTCTTCAGCTGAAACATCAGACAGTTTAACCATATTGACGGAACACTTTGTTGACAAAGTATTAAAAAATTAAATAAATTATATTTTTATTATGGCGGCCCGGTAGTCCAGTGGTTAGCATGTCGGCTTCACAGTGCAGAGGTACGGGGTTCGATTCCAGCTCCGGCCTCCCTGTGTGGAGTTTGCATGTTCTCCCCGGGCCTGCGTGGGTTTTCTCCGGGTGCTCCGGTTTCCTCCCACATTCCAAAAAACATGCGTGGCAGGCTGATTGAACACTCTAAATTGTCCCTAGGTGTGAGTGTGAGCGTGGATGGTTGTTCGTCTCTGTGTGCCCTGCGATTGGCTGGCAACCGATTCAGGGTGTCCCCCGCCTACTGCCCGAAGACGGCTGGGATAGGCTCCAGCACCCCCCGCGACCCTAGTGAGGATCAAGCGGCTCGGAAGATGAATGAATGAATGAATGAATATTTTTATTATTATATTTATTATTTTTTTAATAAAAATAATAATTTTAAAAATAATTTCAGAAATGCATTTTGAAATTTGTGTTTGTTATAACTTGACAATGTAGAATTTAACACTTTAAGACACAATTCCCATTAGCGTCTTTGGAATCATGCTGGAATGTGTTTTTTCCCAACTTGTTCTTGATGATGCGTGATTCGATTTCCCGTACAGTCTGGTTAGGGCTCCAGCTCACCTGTGACCCTAAAAGTAGATGTGTGATATAGATATCATTTTCTATATTTCCTTCTAAATTCTTATAAGGGCATGTTGCATTCATGAGTTGAATGCAACATGCATGAATCAAGCATTTACAAGTTTTTATAAACCATTTAACTTTAAATGTATTTAAATGAAAACAAAAGGAACTCCCTCCGCGTATCTTTGTGACATTTAGCTAAAAGTAGACCAGCCGGTCCTTTAAGTCACGGTTTCCGCCTTCCATATGGCGCATCACAATCTTCCTGCTATACAAAGGCAGTGTGACATCATCACATAGCTTAGTGGTGAGTCATGACGCAGGTCAACACTTGAATGTCTTTTTCACACACTACTTAACTTACTAATGGAATCAGACACCCCCCCCCCCCCCCCCACACCCCCATCCTGCCTGGAGGGATTTACATTCAAACAATTACATTTCTGTGTTTACCATCTCCATTTTATCTTCATGCTGACAATCACAAGGTCTTTAACCTGTAAATAAGTTCGTGTTGTGCAAAAAAAAAAAAACATCTTAATTGTTTTTTTTTCTGGAATTGTTGATTTTTATTTGGGTCTCTACTTTGTCATTTTGAAGTTGTTTTTGTCACCCGTTAAGATATATTTGCTGTGCACGTTTCTATTTCTTTAGACATGCCAGATATTTTTGTCAGTCTTGGCTACACTTAATGAACTATTTGGAGAAGGAAAATTACTTTAATATTAACCCTTACAGGGACAGCGGTTACTACAGTGGACAGCTTAAACGTGTGATCAAGTCACAGGGTGCATGAAACGGTTAAAATGAGTTCTGAAAGTCAACATTTGTAAAGTGGTGACTACATTTCAGTTGGCATCACAATGATGGGGTGCATGGTGGCCGAGCAGCAACAGTCCATAAACACAACCGTTTGGTTAGTTTGTCTAAATCAGGGGTGCCCAAGTCTGGTCCTCGAAATTGGCTTGCTGTGACTAACCAATCACAAGTCCAGCCTCAGGAAGAAACAAAACCAAAAACTGTCCCATCGCTAACATAGTTACGTTACATCAGCCAACACGCTGATTTTGAAGTCCCTGTTGTAGATTAGATTGTCCCGTCAACACATAAGGGTAAAATCTGATCGGCCAAACAAGTTAACATCCACATGTAGTACTGAAAGCAGTTCACTCAAGAAAAACTCAACCAAATGAAGACAACTGCCTGTTGCAAATAAACCAATGCAATGTCATTGAACACATTTTAGAATTAAGGTTGTAAACGTAGGTCACTGCTCCTAATTGAGTTTGGGGCAGCAGAGACGGCTTTGCTGATCCTAATCATCCACCATGGGATAAAATACAACATAGTTAGCATCCTACGCAGTCACATGCCTCAATCATCTTTACGAAATGCATTTTTTAATGCACGACCAAGTCATATAAGAGCTGCGTGTGCATGTGACAGATCCTATATCAGAACTAATATAAATATGGCCTTAGACTGTCCCATCAGGGGGATGCTTTCCGCCCTTTCCACACTTCCAGCCCAGCACAACAGACAGTTTGCAAGTTAGCCTTGAGTGGAGCAGCATCATTGAAAAAAGTTTTTCGATGTAGTGACTTCATTCCTTTATCTCCTCTTTTATGTTAAACCAAAAGAAAGGCTTCTGATTGTATGAATTAATGTAGAAGCAGGTGGAAAGAAAGCCTTTGTTCATGACTTCATGATGAATTCCCCCCACTTTACACGCCGGCTTTTTCACTGGTCGTTTACTTCTTGTGCAGGGCAATGGAAACTTGATCAAAAGTGTATCTTACCATGAAATGAGTAAGCACAGATAAATGGCCAACGCGAGGTTTTGTCAATCAATGCAGTCAATCTATTGGGGGTCCAGCGGCTGGGCAGGTTCGGACCATATGTCATCATTCCGAGCCTTTGTGTGGGCGTGTCTCTGTGGCAACCGCATCAGCTGTGGTCATTGTGTGGGACCATTCAATGGACCATATATTCATTGCGGGGCAAGAGTGGGTCCTGCAACAGAAACAAATTGATACATACAAGCCCCGAACCCCATTTGGCCCACATGACACATTTCAAATGGTTAAAAAAAAAAATACAATGACATTCGAGTCTGTTCGAAATGTTGAGAAAGCTTGGTCACCATGGCGACTCGGCAACCAAAGCAGGCCATGGGCCATTAAACTCCAATCAGATGTAAATTTGGGCTGCTCCCACAGCTGACACAAATTAAACAGTTTGTTTGCCAATTCACATGTCATCTTAATGGCTTTTTATTCCCTGGGCCTTTGTTTAAATGACGACTTACAAACCTTCATTGCTTTATTATATGAGGTCACTTGAAGATGCCTGTGGATGGCCTATTTATTACTCACTCGCCGTCTGATGGATAATGTTGATAAATATGTTTGTAATCATTATTAAATGTGTTGATTTCTGAATATTTTTTAATTGGATGTTTCCTTATTTGTATCATGGCAGTTGGAATGAAAGTTATTCGTCGTTTCCTGTTTGTTATCAGAAATCCTTTACTGTCTTTGTATGGTGCAAATTGAATGTGATTGGAGGGCAAAAACAAGTTATAAAATAAATGGGAAAAAATGTATACAAAACAAGACGAGCAAGTCAAATAGCTGGTAGGCTCTGATTGCCTCATCACCTCTTCTATGTTAAGTGACTTTTCTCAATTTTTTGGGATGCCTGATCTTTTGACAATATTTTTCTTCTTTCATTCTGAACAATATCATGCTAAGGGCAGCACTCTGAATCTTGTTTGTTCAATAATTGCTGTGAAAGTAGGCCTCAAACCCCCATCGTGCACGCTTTAATTCTTGCAGAAGCATACAAGTACCATAAGTCTTGCAAAATAGCGTCCCTCCCGCCCCTCTTTAAAAAATAAATTTAAAAAAACTGAGGTAGAAGTACAATTCGACGTTGATCACTGCGTTCGATATTTCTGTAATAGCTGTTGTTAAAGTGACACAAACAAACCTGCTCAGTAATTCGTTCCCACGCATCGACTCAACTGACACCTCTAACATGGTCACTCATTAAGAGGGCTGGATGCACTTTTGATTTGACAACAGGGAGTCATTATGGAACAAACAATTGCACTGCATTGTTACACTTTTTGTTTGTTGCTGCGCCAAGCGTGTCATGAGAGTAGACTTGCGACAGCACATAGAAGAGCATGTTTGTGTGGTCCAGTAAGCATTCTCAGGAGACGACACACCCTCTTAGTACAGTAAAAGTGTTTCTGTTGTGCGCAGTCTAAGCACAGCGTGAGCTGTGTACTGGCTCGGGCCCATGATGACCTACGACCTGACAGTACCAGGAAAGCAGCTGCCTCCCCATTGCTCGCTTTTTTGTTGCACAGTGCAGCTAACCATGCCTTGGCATCTTCCACGCAGGGCACACGGGACGCTAATTTGACACTGGGATGAATAACAGCCAGGGCCAGAAGAACAAACACTCTCATTTACATTAAGCTTTGTTTTCATTGCGTGGCTCACCTCCCTGAGGGATTTGATTGCTTTATTAATGCACTCCCCTGTGTGTGCGTGTGCGTGTGTGTGTGTGTGAACAGTTTTCCCTTGAAACATAACATCCTTGTCAATACTTCTTTAATAGGGTTCGGAGGAGCTCATCCTGTGAGGCAGGGGTGAGAAACCTTCCTATCCGGGGGCCTTTTTGATTTGCCCTCAGAGGCCCGTGAGCGTGATTGGTATTGATTGGTATTGGCAGAGATGTCTGCTTCCTGAGCCTTGTCTATGTGCTCTTGAGCAAGCTCCCCAGCTGCAACACCAATAAGCTGTCCCCAACACCTTGACATTTCTCCGTTGTCCTAAGTGGCTGGATGATCGATTGATGGATAGATCGATGAATGCTCTCCTATTGTAAAGTGTCCTTGGGTGTCTTGAAAGGCGCTTATAAATAAAATGTATTATTATTATTATTGTCAGTGCACAGTTCTACAGTAGGCTTACACAATATAACACATAATATCCGACGAATCATCTTAGCAGCAGTGACAAAATGAAGATATAAAATGCACCGTATGAAGATTGGATAAGAAATCATAAATAAAAGTATATGACAACTAATGAAAATTACACCACACTAATCTTTTGGAATTAAAATTTGTGGGTGCGTGGTTAAGTTGAAAATACATTTATTTTTCATCCATTCATCCATTTTCTAATTCGCTTATCCTCACAAGGGTCGCGGGTGTTCTGGAGCTGTAGGCAGTAGGCGGGGTACACCCAGAACTGGTTACCAGCCAATTGCAGGTCCCACATAGACAAACAACCAAGCGCGCTCACACTCACACCTGGGGACCATTTAGTGTTCCATTAACCTGCCATGCCATGTTTCTGGAATGTGGGAGGAAACCGGAGTACCCGGAGAAAACCCACGCAGCACTGTAGGAACAAGCAAACTCCACACAGGAAGGCCGGAGTCATAATCAAACCCTGAATCTGCGCACTGTGAGGCCGATGTGCTCACCAGTCGACCACTGTGCCACCCCCTGGGTTATTTTTTACATAATAAAATGCATTACATTCTAATAAAAAATACACAGTAAGATACTAATTGGATACTAAATATTATAAAAATAAATATGGAGTGAATTGTACTTTCAATGCCACTTTCATATTTTTACCGAAGCGACAATTTTTATTTTATTCACGTTATCTTTTTTATTCCAGCCAAGTCCACGAAATGCTCTCCTGGAATCAGCCCAAATGACAAGAGGCCATGAAAAAGAATGACAGGAAGACAGGAGGCAGCACATACTGTCTGGAAGTCTGGTGTCCGCACAGAGCTGCTGCTTGTCCACTGGTGGCTGTGGAGGATGCATTAAGCTCCACATTGAGCAGCCCGCATGTGAGTGACAGGTCTCTACAGCCGGTGTCACCCCTCTCCTAACAGGCTCCACAGATCATCCCACTCTTCTCTCGCCCATCTGGCTGCTTGAGCCTAACAAGGCCTGTCCTTCGCCTCAAGGAGGAGCATAAAGAGAAGAAGAGAGGGTGAGGAAAAGTTAAAGACTCAAATATCCCATCAGATTCTCCATGGTCTTTGGGCTCCAATTATTCACAGCTTATCTTTTCAGCTCGGCTGATCTCCAAATGAATAAAGCGCGGGCCATATTACTGACGGCCGGGTGCACCTCTAGAGAAGCTGAAGGAGGATCAGGACTGTGGGTTAGGGTTTCAATCTGGCCCTGACCCTCAGGGTTAGGGAGGTGGCGTTTTGTAGTGACAGCACCTCCGTTTACAGGCCATGTGGCTAAAGGAAAAGGGCAATCACATAAGAGGAAGCTTCTGTCCATTGCAAGCCGAAAGAAGAGACTGAGAGGAAAAAAAATCTGTAATGACTGACTCCTGACTTTCAAGAGAGCTCCAGCGAGTGCCGTGAAGGAAGTCAAATTAAATCAGCACAGTGAGGTGTCCAACTAAGCAACAGACAGGCACAGTGGAATATAAGTGAAAGGAAAAAACGTCAGCATTTTCGAATGACAAGGCACTAAAATAAAAACTAGAACATTTTGATTATGGTCCAAACTTGTATGGACAACAATCACGCTACTGTGACAGAAAAATGCAAGTGTCTTTGAATATGTATAGTTACATACTGTGCTTTTTGTGTATCGTCCAATGCGACATCCCTCCTTGTTTGGGGCCCCGCTCTTGGCACAGAGCAACAGTGTACATATATGACACTGGTAGTTTTCTGGGAGGTCCATTGCATATTGAGAGCTTCCAACAACTCTCAGGTTTCCTGACAAGTGTTGCTGATGATTCCCTTCTCCGCAGATTCTCATGCCAGCACACAATGCTGAAACAAGCTGCTATGTCTAATTCAATTAATTGAATTAGGTGCACTGTGAGGGCTATAATGAGTGAGCAGAGAGGAAGGGAGGGTGGATGTGTGGAAGAAGCGTACTTGGTCTCATTCTTAATGAAGGCTTTCGTATCTCTTGGATAACAAATTCATTTTGTGTCACGCTAATGTCTAAAATGTCTGATATTAGGGTACCATTATCACAAATGATTACTTAGTTTTAAATATTTAATGCTCCATACTACTTAATCTGTTAAATCTAGCTAGCTAGCTATCTCTCCAGCTAGCTAGCTAGTTATCGATTCATCCATCCATCCATTTATCTATTCGTCCAGCTAGCTATCTGGCTAGCTAGTTTGCTAGCTAATTTTGAAATCACAAGTCAAAAATAATAGTTTCTTCCACTATTGTTGAAGTTACGGTAACAACATGACAACAAAATGCTTGCAATATCTCATCGTTATAGTTTATTACATTTTGAAATTTCAGTACAGCTTGAAGCTTGATTTGCTTTCGCGGGACACATAAAATTATGTGGAGGGTCAGATCTAGTTCCTGTACTTTCAATTTGACACCTGTAAGCTAGAGCACAGGTGTCAAACTCTGGTCCTCAAGCTTCACTATGTTAAATGTTCGATGGTACACACTTGATTCAAATTAGCATGACCGTTCAGGCTAACTTCTTAAAGGGATTGTGTCCATATCCCAATATTTTATTGATACTTTTTACCTTACATTAATTATCTTAAAAACATGTTTTCTAAGTATTTATATTGAGGTCATATTTGCAGATTTTTATATGAAGATCATGTTGAAATTCTCAATTTTTGAGAGACAAATGTACAAATAAGTGATCGTCCCCAACTGATAGTCTTGTTCTCCACATACCGAGCCTGTGTCACAGACGCTAAATAGCAAAGTAGTCACGGCTGACAAGAAAATAGAAATGGTTGGAGAAAAGCTGCCTTTCTGCTTTTTCAACACTTCTGTCTTCAGCTGGGAAGTATCTCAGACCTATGAGGCCTTTAGTTTCACCCAAGCTCCCAAAAGGCCTCCTGCTGCTCTTCCAGGACCCTCGTCTCTCTCTGCACAAAAAAAGCCCCTCAAACATTTGACTTTCTCACAGATACAGCTCGCTAAATGGTATTTCTCTAATGGACTCCTGCTAGGGTTCATATGCCTTGTATAGCCACATTGCCCAAAGTTGAGTCAACACAATTACCATGAGAATGCTCAAGCAGAAAGGCCCAAAAAGGTTGTTTTTGAATAAAAAGCGGAAACTATAGAATTCTTTGTTTTCCGAAGTAAAAAAAAAAAATCAGACATCGATGGTCATTTTTTTTCTATTGGAAAAGTGCTGCCGAATGAATGTCTTATTTACATGCCAAAGGGAAGGGCGGTGGTTTTATAAGGATGGGAACGCAGAGCCGCCTTTATGGAGGTGCTGGTTGCGCAGGCCGTAGCTCAGCCTGCATCCTCCCTGCTGGGCCGCGGTTAACAAGGCCTGTGCTGAATTAAAGAATGGCAACGAGTTTTTAATTGGTGACACATTAAATTTATCAAGCTGACAGCAAAGCGAGTGCACAGCAGCCTTTCTTGTTTTGTCCTTGCGGGTGCACTACTTCCCTTTAAGTACCCCTGCACGATAACCCTCCACACCCCCTCCCAACCCATCTTCTTGAGATCCTTCACGTGTGAAGAGAGAAGAAAAACATAATAATCACGCATCGAGTTGAATGATAATACTGAATTATTCATAAGGCTCTCCTTTAAGTGTTGGATAAATCAGCCCCTCCTCCCCCCACCCGCCTCCCATTTCAACAAAAACGTCTCTTTGTGACTCGGGCCAATCAAGCTTAGCATAAAGACAAATACTTTTCAGGTCTTTTTGTGCATCGTGACAGAAGTTGTGCCAAAGCATGAAAAGTTATTAAGAAGTGTTTAATATTTAGATGAGAGGGCTTTCTACTTGCCGCCGATGTGTGGCCCTCTCGTACAAGCGAGCAGCATGTGGCTTAACACTTCATCATGACACTCAGTGTTGCTAATGTGTCTTTAAGCCATGAATATATTTGTGTTTTAATATATATTAATACTGACCCGCGACAACAATAAGAGAAGCTCTTTGCACAAGACGTACGGCATGAATGAATAATGATTTTTTTAAAATTCCCTACTATTGAAAAACTATAACCACACTGAACATAGAATATCATAACATTATGATGCAAGTCAAAGTTAACCATCGCAAAGTATTTCTTTTTAACAAGTGTTGTCAATTTGAAATCGATATGAATGGAGTTAATGAGATACAAAAAAAATACTTTTTTTCCACCCATTTACGACTATAGTAGAAAATTAACCCTTTCATGCACCAATAATGATAACCTGTAACCTGATAACATGATAAGCTGTCTATTGTAGTAACCGCTGTCCCTGAAAGGGTTAAACATGACTCGGATCAAAATGACCGAGGATTGTTATTGCGGTTTCTGAGAAATTATCCTGATTTGAGGGTTAATGAATAGAATACGAACTGAACATTTTTATATTAAAGGCAGAATTAGATCTCATTAGATGGTATGAATGCTATGGCCAGTTGGCATGCAGTGTATCTTGTTATTCTTTGAAGAAGGCACTCAATTTCTTGTATCTAAAAATAATGACAAAAGGTGTCGGCAGCATTTCTTAGAATGTGATTTTTCAAACAGCACTGAAAACATAGGAGTTTTAATTTACTCTAATTTACCCAGGTTGCTTTTTCCCCAACAGCCCCCCCCCCTCACCTCTTCAGAGACAATTCCCACGACCCGTATTCCTTGTCCAACATTTAAAGGAGTGCTTGTTTTTGTATAACATCCAGTTATAAACAGTTTAGGAAGAAAGCATTGTTGCCCTCGGGGGCGTCACTTCAAGCGAAGGTGGGGGTAAAGTGCACTGCTCTTGAAAATCCAAATGAAAGAAAGGGAGCTAGGCGAAGGAGGTCTAATGAAATATTTAAGATTGAGGCTAAAAAGGGACTCTGAATAAAGTTTGCAACAAAAGGAGTCTGCCGAGCGCCTCCATTGTGCGCTGGGCCGAGCGGAAGCAGGGGCCAAGTCGCTACAGATGTGAGGAGGGCCCATATTGAGGCGAGATGTGTAGGCTCTGCTCACAGCTGTGTTGCCGCCATCCCATCCCACCCCAGCCACCAGCCCCCTGCTTTTGTGCTCCTTTGTGTGGACCACAGAGCGCCGATTTTACACCGAGCTGATTGCACAGCAACGCCTTTGTGCCGCCAACAAGTAGGCGCCGCCTATTCTGGACCATCAAGGTGCACGCATATGCCTTTTGCATCTCCGACACTCAAATGCACAAACCTGCACATTCAACCGACCCATCGCAGGATTTTCTTTTTTCTCATAGCTATTTTTGAATTGCTTCAAAAAAGATGAGGTGAGGAATCCACTTGCTTTGGGCTGATGGGAACTCCATCCGATGCTTGGAATAGGGGGCGGGTCCTTCTCATGCAGGAGCTGCCTATTTAGCGCCTTAACTGCTATTGATTAATCGCGGGTCCATTCTATGCAACATATGCCATTTCCAAGGCTCAATAACGGGAGCACATTTGCCCATGTTTGTGAGTAATGATGTCATAAGGTCACGGGGAGCCGTTTTCACACATAATGAGTGAAACGAAGGAAGAAATCGTCTTGCAAGAGAGCAGTCCATCACACATCTGCGAGTAAATGTGTTTAAGGCACTGTCGCTGTGTTTAAGCTGAAGAGATGATGAATGAGAGAGTCACGTCGAGTCAAATCTGGTTAAATTTACAGGCAAATAATACTATCATGTTGAACGCTTTGTACAAGTCAGAAAAAAAGCAGAAATAGCTTGAAGAGTTTCCTCTTCTGTTATATTGACCTGACCTGACTCGGCAGATTAAACTCAAATCTTCCACATGGCCATCCAGTCGCACTTAAATCTCCAGCTGTAATTCGAAGCTTTGAGGTGAGCTCGGGCCCTCGTGCGACAAGGGCGAAGAAGCTTAACACCAATCTAAACATGTCACACGCCTTTACAATCACGTAGATAACGTGACGGATCGTTTCGCCCCTCATGAATAAGAGTTGTGTGTTTTATTGTCAAAACACGAAGCAGATTAAGTTCAAGTGGTTGTTGATCAGAGTGCGTTGTTTTTGAAAGACATGAAGAAAGGTTTTTTTTTTGTGAAAGCAGTTGCAGAGGGCACATACAATATATCGATAAACATAATGTACAAAGAAAAAAAAACAAGAAACTACTTTTAGGACATCTCAGCAATTCCATTTTGAGAAACAATTAGCAGACAATTTAAGACATGCAGCCTCCTTTAACATTCTGACAGTTTGTGCTCACCTTTAAAAAAAGACAGTATTAAAACAAATCTTTTTAAAGTTGACTGAAAACTGAACAAACTGAAACATTTTATTTTCTAATATTTTTTAATATTTACAATGCTGACCTTGCATCGCCATACCGCACAGCAAAAAAAGTTACTTAAAAACAGACGAAATTAGCTTTGTTGATGTTACAATGTGGAAGACGAGCTGACGGAGGCGCATATTGGGTACTTTTTGTTGTTAAATCTTTTTTTATTTAACAATTACTTTTTTGGGTGGAAAATGTAATACATCAAATAATGATACCAGAGCACGCTTCATTTTGTACTGGTGGCAGTTACTTCACCTTCTATTATGTGTTTTGTATGTAGAAGAATGTGAATAGAAAATGCAGAAGACAAACCTTTTCTGAATGGCTTTGGTATGTATGGAATGTATTCATAAAAGAAAACGTCATTTGGAAGACTGCGCTTTCGGAAAAGACCACATGACGCCACCAACGCTTTTAAGATAAGATTAAGATATCCTTTATTTGTCCCACAATGGGGAAATTACAATCAGAATTCAGAAAGGAATTCAGAATTTTATAACTAGTTATCCCCTTATGTTGTGTCTTTTGCATGCGGCTCCAGCCAGAGTTATGTCTAACAGTCGACACAGTCGCCAGTGGGACTAAATAACCTTTAATGGAGGCTGGGAGGAGGGGGCGGGGCAAATCCGGCTGCAAGGTGGGCTTGATACAAACCAGACAAATGACCAGCTAACCTGTTCGGTTAACCCCCACCTCTTCTTTTTTTGTTTTTTGTTTTTTTTTTGTTTTTAGAGCACGGTTTCGCTGGCTGCACTTTCCTGGCAGATTGTGTCTGTGTTCTTCACAAAGACCTGTCAGCTTTAATGGCCAGTTGGCTGAGTGGGCCGCTGTAGCCCTCTCTGGAAGGGAGCGTCACCAAGAAAGGCTCATGCTCAGATAATGCCGCTTAATGTTCTTTCCAAAAGGTTGCTGGGACAATTAAGAGAGCGTTTCCCATGGTTCTCCCCCCGACGGTGCGTGGGTGCCTGTGCAGTAGCTCATCTGTTTGATGGACTCTGAATGCGTCTTATTGATGGGGGTCAGAGATTAGAAACAGCAATGCAAGGGGAGGTGGGTGAAAAGAGGGTCCCACACGGCGTCCACAATGCGGTACGGACACACACACGCAAACATACATTCGCGTCACAAACAGCTCTTCCCTCATGTGAATGGAATTCGTTCAAGTCCTATGAGGAATTGAGCTCCCGCCAGAGGAAATACCTGCTCTTAGTTGGACAGGTAATGCCACTTTGTGGCATTCACCGCTGTTTTATGACCTGCGATTTGTTCTTGGCGTTGAACACAATACAGCATACTGACGAGCTAAATTCAGTTGAATCGCGACATTCACTCACTGCCCCTGATTTCATAACGTATGAGGTCCCACACAGTATATTTTCCAAAGTCAAAACTGTCTACACCTGTGAACTTTGTGTATACCGTATTTTCCGGATTATAAATCGCAGGGATTTTTTTTTCAGTTTGGCCGCGTGTGTGATTTATACTCTGGAGCTATTTATGTGGGAAATGATTAACACATTTTATCATTACACGTTATTTTCACATTAAACCGCAAGAGGGTATTTTGGCCTAGGTTGATACTTTCCACATTGGCGAGTACTGATTAACTCTGACGTAAGTGACGAAAAAGCGAAAGCGCGGCATCTTCTCCCTCCGGAGTTCGCCGAGTACTTTAAAAGTGACGCCAAGGATGAAGATTTCGTTGGATTTAGTGATTTGGAGAGATACTGATGGTTTGGTAAACTTGTTAGCATGTTCTCTATGCTACAGTTATCTTAATAACTCTTAATATGTTACGTGAACCGACCAGGCACGTTCTCCGTTCGTTGTTTATGTGTCATGTAACGTTAGCATACCGTACACTTATTCGGCCTGTTGTTCTCAATTTTAATTTTATTTTAAATACCCTTTCAAAATGACATGTCTGTTCTTGGTGTTGGATTTTATCAAATACATTTCCCCCAAAATGCGACTTATACTCCAGAGCGACTTATATATGCTTTTTCTCCCTTCTTTATTATGTATTATATGGCTGTTGCGACTTAAATTCTGGAGCGATTTGTAATCCGTAAAATATGGAATATTTCCGTAAATCACAAAATGCATCGCATTCATTGTTTACTCTCGTGCACCATTGTATGTTTATCACAGCGAGTCCGAGGATTCTTCGTTATAGGCTATGCATCTACAGTTGTATGGTGACCTACTGAGCAGTTTAGGTCAAGGAGAGAGCATGGGTTTTGTTTGCCTCCATCTCATGACTGAATGGATGGATATAGGAAGAAGAAAGAAAAGAAGCCAATTAAGTGTGGGCTGGTTTTCTTTTTTTTTCTCCTATTCTGCAATTAGGACCAGGCTAAAAAAAAACGTCCTCAAGTATCTTTTGGGTTGTTTTGTTGTCAGGCCATACCATTAAGGCCAAAATGATCCGCCCAGGTGCTTCGTGCCTCAATAGGTTGAGGAGAGATGTAAAATCAGCCAACCGCCAGCTTTGTTTTTGCGATACACTGTGTTGATCATACAGCCCCCCAAGTGGCATCCTGAAAGCCCGCCAATCAAGCCGCCTTCAACAGGGTCCGACGTTTGAAAGAACAAATCACTGCACTTCTAATAAAATAATATTGTATAAGGTATGTTGTCCTCCACATATAAATTGTTCTCTCCCTCTCTAACTCTCTCTCTCTGTGTATATATATCTATATATATATATATATATATAGATATATATATAACATATTAAAAACAATAGGGATGAACCTCAAATAAATGTTTTTTCTTCATCTTTTCAGTTTTGACAATGAAAATGGAAAAAAAACCCCAAATGATACACGGATTAAAGTGCATGCCTGACAAATTTATCAGCCAGTGACCCCGTAAACTCCCCACCCTGCAGCCAGACCAACACATGATGGCACACGCCCTGGACTCTGGGAATACGAGACGGGAACAGCTGCTGTCAAACTAGTCGGGAGGAGTGATGAGTGGAGCACGGGAGGAACTCAGGTTCACCTCGTTAATAACGCACAAGCGGCCTGCATGGTACTATGTGGTCACTTTGTTATTAATGTGCCACCACACTCCTGGCATGTGACCCCAGGATACATTCCTGGTGTAATGGGCAGCAGCTGAGCCGGGGTTTCCGGCTGGTGTGCTTGCGGGGGGACAGCTGAGAACAAGCAGACACGCTCCAATGTGGGGGAACACCCACCATTATTGCTGTCACCCCTCCCTGAGAGAAGACTGCTCACTTCTCTCTTCACCGGTGTTCTCCAAGCACGCAATAATACCATCATGTCTGTTTATGCAGGCCGAATATGATTGTTGGGAGGAGCACATCACGTGTGGATTTGCCTCATGGCAAAACAGCTCTGATTTCCTATTGTTTGATTTTTATAGGTTTTTTTTCACTTTTTGGAAACTAAATCCCACCGAATTGTTTTTCGACTGAGTCGAATCTACTGGAGTGCTACTATTAAGGAACAGGATATTTTATATATATACAGTATAGTATAGTATAGAAATATTATATATACACACACACACCTTGAGATGCAACCGTCTTTTCCTCCACCATGGAAAAGACGGTTGGAGGCTAAGATCAAGGCGGCCCGGAAAGATGTGAGTCAATTGACGGAGGCCCAGAGAGGTGTGATGAAAAGGCCGATACCCGAGAGGTACATCCAGATGACCATACCTGAAGCACTCGAAACTGCCAAACAAAGGCTCCAAGCCTTGACCAGTCGCCTAAAGCGGTACACGAAAGAGAATGAGGCCAGACGAATAAACAGGCTGTTCGCAACACAACCTGCGAAAGTGTACGCTCAGTGGCAGGGTCCTAACAACAGAGCTGACCCACCAAGACTGGAAACTGAAAGGTACTGGAAAGGCATATGGGAGAAGGAGGTTGCACATAACAGCAGTGCACAATGGCTAGTGACCCTGAGAGAGGAACACAGCAACCTCCCTGAACAGAACCCGGTTACCATAACAGTGGCAGACATACAGGAAAGAG
Organism: Hippocampus zosterae; assembly: GCF_025434085.1. Classification (NCBI taxonomy): domain Eukaryota; kingdom Metazoa; phylum Chordata; class Actinopteri; order Syngnathiformes; family Syngnathidae; genus Hippocampus; species Hippocampus zosterae. Next base: position 32,957,833 of record NC_067452.1, read on the forward strand.
TCTCAGATATGAAGAACTGGACAGCACCAGGCCCGGACATGGTCCACACTTACTGGCTAAAGAAACTCACAGCACTCCATGAGCGCCTAGCAGTACAAATGAACCAGCTGCTGAGGGATGGGACTCACCCAGAATGACTAACCAAAGGGCGAACGATCCTGATCATGAAGGATCCCTCGAAGGGTCATCCAACTATCGGCCAATAACCTGTCTCTCCACAACATGGAAGCTCATGTCAGGCATCATTGCGGCTAAGATAAGTGGACACATGGATCAATACATGAACGAAGCACAGAAGGGCATTGGTAGAGATACCAGAGGAGCCAAACATCAGCTCCTGGTTGACAGAACAGTCGCACAAGACTGCAGGTCCCGACGTACCAACCTGTGCACAGCTTGGATTGATTACAAGAAAGCCTATGACTCGATGTCACATACATGGATCACTGAATGCTTGGAGTTGTATAAGGTGAACAGGACCCTAAGAGCCTTCGTTGCGAACTCGATGAGGATGTGGAAAACCACACTTGAAGCCAATGGCAAGCCACTTACCCAAGTGTCCATAAAATGTGGCATATACCAAGGTGATGCACTCTCCCCACTGCTGTTCTGCATAGGACTGAACCCCCTAAGCCAGGCATGTCCAAAGTCCGGCCCGGGGGCCAAATCCGGCCCGCGGTCGACTTTCATCCGGCCCTCGGCCCCTGTCATAAAATCAGTGCCGTCTGGCCCGCAGGTTGGGCGCAATGGAACACGTGTTGCATTGACTGAGGTCTCGTAGACTGCTGAGTGATGTTTCATAGAGTACTGCTTCCCTCTAGTGGCTAAATGAGTAATAGCATTCACTAAATGAGTAATAGCATTTAGACACTAGAGGGCATCACTCACGAGTTAACAAGACATCACTCCGTGTTTATATTGACTGATATGTCATATTTCAAATGATCCTTGCAGTTGTGGATATGTGTATTGCTTGTTCATTTCCCCGTTATTCGAGTCAAAGGTTTTGTGACTATTGAAAAGTCATGGTGATACATTTTATGTTTTAAATCAATCAATTTGCACTCAGGAGACTTCTGTTTAAGAAAAAGTCTAGTGAATAAGCAGTTGCATGTGATATACCTGTTTCAAATGAACCAAAAGAAATTCTTAAGATTGTTGAAATTAAAATAAAAATGGAAATGTGAAACAGACTGGCTTACTAAAATTTGTTGAACAATATTGTTGTTCAATGTAAAGAATGTCAGCCAAGGTCGGCCCCCCGACATTTTACCACATAAAATCTGGCCCCCTTGGCAAAAAGTTTGGACACCCCTGCCCTAAGCCAAGTAATCACCAAGACAGGCTATGGATACCGCCTCAGAAATGGAGCTACAATCAGTCACCTCCTCTACATGGATGACATAAAGCTGTATGCTAAGAGCGAAAGGGACATAGATTCCCTGATCCACACAACCAGGATCTACAGCAGCGACATCGGGATGTCATTCGGGCTTGAGAAATGTAGTCGGATGGTGACTAAGAGAGGAAAGGTAGTCCGCACTGAAGGGGTCTCACTCCCTGAAGGAACAATAGCAGACATTGAGGACAGCTACAAGTACCTTGGTATACCACAAGCCAATGGCAACCTCAAACTGGCAACAAGGAAAGCGGCTACGGCCAAATACCTCCAGCGAGTGAGGCAAGTCCTAAGAAGCCAGCTCAATGGCAAGAATAAGACCCGGGCAATAAACAGCTATGCCCTGCCAGTGGTCAGATACCCTGCAGGAATAATAAGGTGGCCAAAGGAAGAGATTCAGACCACGGACGTTAAGACCCGAAAGCTCCTAACCATGCATGGAGGGTTCCATCCCAAATCCAGCACCCTGAGACTGTACGCAAGCTGAAAGGAAGGAGGCCGGGGACTAGTGAGTGTGAGAGCTACTGTCCAGGATGAAACATCCAAGCTCCATGAATACATCAAGGAGAAGGCTCCAACGGATTAAGTACTCAGAGAATGTCTCAGACAATGGGGAACAGAAGATGAGGCGCTGGAAGAGGGACCATCATGGGAGGACAAGCCCCTACACGGGATGTACCACCGGACCATAACTGAAGTGGCCGATCTCAAGAAGTCCTATCAGTGGCTAGAGAGGGCTGGCCTGAAGGACAGCACAGAGGCACTCATCCTAGCTGCTCAGGAGCAGGCCCTGAGCACCAGAGCCATTGAGGCCCAGATATACCACACCAGACAAGACCCAAGGTGTAGGTTGTGCAAAGAGGCACCTGAGACGATCCAACACAAAACTGCAGGATGTAAGACGCTGGCAGGGAAAGCCTACATGGAACGCCATAACCAGGTGGCTGGCATAGTCTACCGAAACATCTGTGCGGAGTATGGACTGGAAACCCCAAGGTCAAAATGGGAAACACCTCCGAAGGTAGTGGAGAATGACAGAGCGAAGATCCTGTGGGACTTCCAGATCCAGACTGACACGATGGTAATGGCGAACCAACCAGATATCGTGATCGTAGATAAAGGGCAGAGGAAAGCCGTTGTAGTGGATGTAGCGGTCCCAAGTGATGGAAACATCAGGAAGAAGGAACACGAGAAACTGGAGAAATACCAAGGGCTCAGAGAGGAGCTGGGGAGAGCCTGTAAGGTAAAGGTGACAGTCGTGCCTGTGGTGGTCGGAGCACTCGGGGCAGTGACCCCCAAACTAGATGAGTGGTTGCAACAGATCCCGGGAACATCGGACATCTCAGTCCAGAAATGTGCAGTGCTGGGAACAGCAAAGATACGGCGCAGAACCCTCAAGCTTCCTGGACCCGAGCTGAATGAGGGACGGACACCACCCGAGAGTCAAGAACCGATTTTCGGTTGGAATTCGGTTGGTCGATAACCGATTTGGTCGAGAACAGAGACGTTCGAAAACCGAGGTTTGACTGTATTCTAAAACAATTATCCTCAAAAAAGTGTAATACACCAAATATTTTAAGGTTTGCTACATAATATTGTGTGCGACATATTTTTGGAATCACATTAATGATTTTCCTGGAGGATTTTTCAAGTCGGGCGCGTTGACTTCACAGTGCAGAAGTCATGGGTTTGATCCCGGCCTCCCTGTGTGGAGTTTGCATGATCTTCCCGGGCCTGCGTGGGTTTTCTCTGGGTAGTCCGGTTTCCTCCCATATTCCAAAAACACACGTGGCAGGTTAATGGGACACTCTAAATTGTCCCTAGGTGTGAGTGTGAGCGCGGATGGTTGTTAGTCTCCGTGTGCCCTGCGATTGGCTGGCGACCAGTTCAGGGTGTCCCCCGCTTACTGCCCGAAGACAGCGGGGATAGGCTCCAGCACCCCCCACGACCCTTGTGAGGATAAGTGGATCGGAAAATGGATGGATGGATTTCCAAGTCAGCAACCCAGTCTACCTAAATTATGTTGTAGTATTTGCTTTCCTAAAGAAACGAACTGAAACTGCATTTTGTTGAGAACCAGACTTTCCTTTTCAGTTCGTTGGAAGTTGTAGCGTGCCTTAACTTAACCACGTATATGATCAATTATGTCTGCAGAAAACAGATCTGCACAAACACGATTGACCCCACTTCCACTTCAATCCACTGAGCCTGTATTGTGTTGAGTCCATTTGGTAATGCCCGCTGCGGTCAATTCAACTGGCAGCAAGCCTTTTCGGGATTTAAAGCACCCTCTTCAAACGTGCGTATGTGCACTACAGCAAAAGTTTTGGGCTGACACACAGACCTCAACCTTGGCAGACAACCAGTAGCTGGTGTGGCGTTGGCAGCAGACCGTGAGAAACAAGGGGGCGACACCCAAATGTCATCACAGCTGCAAAAAGTGCTGAGCAGAAAAGCCAAATTAGGGAAATATTCACCCCGAGGGCCCTCAGCAATGAAAACAGAACTGCTGTTGACTGGCTGCCGCTTGGGGAAGTTTGGAGATTGACTCTGAACTCCAGCTGCTGGAAGATATCATCAGCATGCACGTGTGACTGATGGGTAGGAAATCATTCTGGATTAGCCTCTGTGCATGGCCATACTCCAAATGATGTACAGATGAGGTGTTTATAAACTGAATTTTGAGACTTGAAATTTGATTCATGATTAAGAAATAGTAGCCTGAATAATGGAGTGCTTTGAAAATACTTTCATTTTTCGATGAGATGTTCTTGGTTTGAATCATACAAAATTTATTATTTACCATTCATTGTAAATCATACATTTTGGGCAGATTGTTTTTTTTACCATTGTAATTGAATGGTTTTTTATGTTATTTGACATTTTGTTTCTATTTCTGTAATTCTTTTTATGTTTTACGTAAAGCACTTTGAATGGTCTTGTACATGAAATGTTCAAAACAAGCTTGTCTTTCCTTGTCACAGGTGTGAATGGTGTCAGGTGGCATCGGTTTCAATTTAACCCAAATCCTCAAACATGCACTGATGTTTTAATTTTTTTTATCAGGGGTGAAAAAGTCATTATCAGCTCTAAACTTTGTTGTATGCTGTTGTGTTTAATTTTTGTTGTGATTTTTTTTTCTGGTGTGTTTTGCACTTCAGAGGCCACCGTATGCGTGTTCACCAGCATCTTGCTCCCCTAAAGCTCTGCACAATACAGTGCTACCTCTTCTTACGAAATTAATTGGTTCTGGAAGAAATTTCGTAACTAGAAAATTTTGTAAGGCACATATGGTAGAAGTCCCTCTTAGCCAATGGGTTGCCAGGATGATGCTCGGTAATAGCCAATGACAGAACAGCTACAAGTATGTTGCGTTCAGGAAACTCAGAGCTGCGAGGAGCAGGCCATACTTTATTTTTACCTGTCGTGTAACAAGAGATAATATTTTTCCGTTGAGACGTTTCGTAACTTGAAAATTTCGTATGAAGAGACATTTGTAAGTAGAGGTACCACTTTATTTACAACGACTGCCATGGTTTGCAAAGAGCTGCTTGTTTCCTGAATGCAACGAGGAGATCCGCAATGAAGCGTGCTATGTAGGTGAAGTAGTTCTTTAGAGGCACCAACTCTCTTTGTATTTCTATGCACAGGTGTGCACCTGTTTGTACGAGCAAGTGCTCGGCACGAACAGAGCGTGACGCTGACAAAGTTAGAGTGGCAGTGGATTGGCGGGTGGCCGGGGGGCGAGGGACTTTGTGGGCGGAGGGGGTGTGAGGGACTTTGTGGGTGGAGGGGGTGTGAGCCATGTGAGCTGAAGAAGGCAGATGAAGAGAAGGGGTGTGCAGAGAGTGCGAGAGGGCCCTGTGCTCGTGCCTTTCAAGGTGTGTTATTTGTTCAAGGCTGTCCAAACATTTACAGAGCGCTGGCAGCCCAGGAATGCAGAGGCAGGGCCGAAGCAGAGAGCAGCAGCCGTGGGAAACTGCTGCTCCCCCTCAACCTCTGCGCACTCGTTCGCCCTCAGGCAGAGTATCAACACAGACAGTGCCAGAGATGTGTGGGGCTGATAGTGACAGGTCCAGTCAGCAGCTGCACACACACACACACACACTCGCACACGCAGACTCACACGTGGTTCCAGCCATCAGGCACACTGCCGGCTGGCTGCCTCGCATGCAGACTGACTCACATTAATAGGGAAGGGCAGCCTGTCAGACACACGCGCTCAATTAGTCATTCGCATGCAGGTATTTATTATTTTTAGCCTTTAAAATGTATGGAGGTTCAGGCGATGGACTTTGTATGGCCATACGTGTGGAAAAAAAATGAACTGACAACTATAAGCACATTTGCAAAATGGCAATGGTTGCTTGCTTAAGCGCTATGATGTCATTCCAAGACATTGTCACGTAACTGCTTTTTTTTGGCCCATGAGCTCATCTTTCCACCTTTTGTAGAAGAAAAGCCCAGTCAAGTATTTCAGAGCTTCTAAGTGCTCAGGTTCAAGAAAGGTTGGAGCTCATCCATCTCAGTGAAACACAACTAATTCTTCGGTTGAGTCTGCATGTGTTGAGCAATGGCTGCTGTCTTGACGTCATTCCTGCATCGCTGCTTATCTGTCCATGATCTGGCTTTTGATCTTCTCTCAGAAAAAGTCCAATATGTCAGAGGCCACGAGTATTTTGACTTGATAGTTATAGCTCACGTGTCCTAAATAAGCATCTATCATCCAAAAAAAAAAAAGTAACGTGGTGTGCTTCTCTCATCAATTGCAAGTAAATCCCAACAGAGGCTGTTGCCAAGCAGATTTTTTTTAACTAAGCATTATAATGGAGGCTAGATTCCATGCAACCAATAAATTTTGCGAGCAGAATATAGATGACATCGGAGCAATCGGATTAATTCTATACTTACTTTTGCAATTGAACAGAACGGTCTCGAAATGTGAGACGACGATATTGAAATTGAGCAAAGGGATGGATGCTTATGGTTAAACGCTAACTTATTATATGGCTGAAGTGACTGTAAACCAGTCTCCGGCCACTCACTATGTTGACGTGATGTCTCGTGATAAGAGCGATTTCGGGAAGCAGCCCAAGAGTTCACGTGCGGAGGTGCGCCACAGGCGCGCATATCTTGGTCTACCTTGTTATCAATGCGGGGGATAATGACAGCGATAATGCGTGGCTGACTTCTTGAACCTTCAGCCTAAAATTAACCCCGCACCGTTTTCGGGGCTTAGAAAAAAAAGTTTGATTCTAATGTGGTCTGTAGTCGTTCCATTTGTCGGACATGATTGTGAGCATTTGAGTGAGTCCTTGAAACTGCATCCGATATTGTTTGTGGATTTGCTTATTCAAACTAACACCTGACAGTTAGCAAAATTTGAATGTGGGCTTGAGAGAGAAGAAAAAAATAAATAAATGGCACATTTGCACATGATATCCACCTCGTAAATTGTTCTGGTAAAAGTTGGGATGAAATGTATCTTTGTTATTGCTGAGGGATTCTGAAAAAGAAACAATTATTGTGTGACTTCCAGTAAGATACTCGAAGTAGCAGTGTGACATTTGTTACAGCGGCTTTTCGGTTCGCGGAGCAGTTCATTTGAACTTCGTTTTCTAAACGGTCATAAGTGGCATTTAAAAATGTCTTGCGCATCGTGGGAACTTGTTGGAAGTTGTACTGACAACCACAACAATTTGAGTCTGTGGCTACTGTCATGATTCCGTTTCTGTGAGTCTCCAGCCGGTTGGAGAGATGTTCCGGTCTTTCCAGCTGAGCACCAGTTACCCATCATGGTCAACGGACTATTTAAGGACTTTCAAGCCGAAAACCGATTGTCGGATAATTTGCCTTGCTCAAGCCATTGTTCATGTGCAATTTATTTCGATTTCGCTCCGTTTCTCTCTTGCCTCGTTTGTTGTTCTCTGTTTTATTACAAGTAGCCATTTTATTTTGTAATCTCGGTTTGTATCTGTCACCATTTGGTTCTCTTGTCCTATTGAGACAACTTGTTTCCATTTGTAGTTTCCTTGCAATCGCTTTTGGTTCTTCACATTTTCTCCTTGTTTGTTTGACCAGCGTCATTATTTGTACTTTGTCGGGTGTGCGTTTGTGAATCAACCGTTTTTGTACCATAATCTTATTTTTGTCTACGATTGTGCGATCCACGCCTATCTGGATAATTCCGGAACGTTACAAGTGACAACAGCAATGATTGTTTTTTTGGTCTTAGTTTTTGTTATTTAATCAGCAAACAAAACCAGCCGGCGATAAACGAAAATCCGCGAAGTAGCGACCAATTAACATATACAGGTTAAAAAAAAAAATATATATTATATATATATATATATATATATATATATAAATATATATATTTTTACGTCCGAAAAAAGTTTGCAAATGGTCCGCAAGAAGCTGCAAAACAACGAGTCACATAGAGCAACATATACGGTACTGTACTCCATGTATATTTAAAAATAACATTTTTTTAAATATGTTTGAAAAAATCCGTGATGCACTGAAGCCGCGATAAACGAACCGCAAAGTAGTGAGGGATTACTGTATTCAATGAGATTTTGAAAATGGAACCCAGATTACTACATTCATTCGATCTATCCATCCAATCCATCCATTTTCGATTCCATTTTTTGGTTGAAAATTTCAATTTGAGGCTGCCTGAGTGGGTTTTTTCCGGGTGCTCCGGTTTCCTCCCATGTTCCAAAAACATACATGGCAGACTGATTGAACATGCAAAATTGTCCCTAGGTGTGAGTGTGAGAGCGCATGGTTGTTCGTCTCTGTGTGCCCTGCGATTGGCTGGCAACCGGTTCAGGGTGTACCCGCCTACTGCCCGAAGACAGCTGGGATAGGCTCCAACACCCCCGCAACCCTAGTGAGGATTAAGGGGTTCGGAAAATGAATGAATGAATTTCAATTTGAATGAAACAACGAAACATTGAAGGTGTGCTCTTTTGATTTAGTGGAGACAAAGCCCACAGACCAACTTTGTGCTTGTGTGACCATAAACCACCGAAGGACATTCACCGGGTGCCACAACCCCCCCCAAAAAACTCATTATGGTTTTATGGGGAGAAAATTCAGTGAATCATGCACTGCAAAACATAAAACCATAGAATTACGAATGAACAAACTTTACTTACATCATTTTTGAACGCATTGATATAATGTAGGCCAAATGTTCAAAAAAACGAACCCAAAAAAACCATGTATATACTTTATATCTATATATACTGTATATTGCGCGTCGTCCCGCACGCGGTCTGTCCCTTTTCAAAACGTACCTACTTCACCGCGCCGCTGCGCGCCGCCACTGCGCCCCGCCACTGCGCCGCTCAGGCAGTGGCTCACTACGATCGCGCGGGCATCTTAGCGAAAAAATGTCTACCCACAAGCATTGCAATGAAATTGTTAGTTATTTAGTAGAGCTAAACATCTCTTTATTTTCGCGATAAGCAATGAAGGTGAACAAAAAGTTGAACCAAGAAACAACACTTTTGTGGGCCGAACCCAAAACGCCCCCGGGCGGCGAACCAGCTAGTACAGTATATATACTGTATTTTTTTTTTTTACTCGTACATGTGCAAATCAATACCCTGTGGCATTATGGGAAAAATGCTATGCTAACAGCATTTCACCATATGTACTTGCAAGTACGCTTGAACATACTTGTGGGTTCAATTGAACATACTGTATTTGCAAGTCAAAATTTTTTCACTCCACATTGGCCGCTACTTGTACCTTAAGTGATAATGTAAAAATAATGATAAGGCTGCCGACTCCTCATTCGTCATTTAGCCGCTACTAAGAAGCAGTGCATCCGCCACCGAGCTAAAGCAGCAATCAGTATGACGTTTCATGCATCCCAATCCCAAAACCACATCACACTCCTTATCCCGCGGTCAAGTTTGTGGAGCGGCTGCTGAACGGTAACAAAAATGTTCAGAGACGGACATGTCATGTGAAACAACTTATGAGTCTGCAGGTGTGACAAAGCGAAACTTTCAAATCAACCCCGCACTGGTCCTAGAGTCTAGCACATAGACAGACCACCTCCCCAGGCCTAGTCCACCTGCCTGGACCACTGCAGCAGCGTCGCATTTCAGCCTTGATGATGTAACGTTCCACCAATCAAGTGCGGTGAGAACGGTTAGAGAGCATGGTGAGAAATCTCCTCCCACATCTGCTCTCTCCTACCTGGGAGAGACTGCCGCCTCAGGGAGGGACTCGCCACACCGGCTGCTTTCTGAATGAGGGCTAAACAAAAGAGTCTTACCAGCAGGTGAGTTTCACGAATCTGTCTCACACGTACACAGAGAAGCACATGTCATTCACGGCTGGCTTGCCGCTTTGCATTTTGCAGGAAGAAACAAAACAGACAAGTGTGGGAACTTTTTTCGCCCTGCTCTTTTCTTCTTCCAAGAGTCTTTATCAGTATTAACTCTGCTTACACAGGTATTTGTGCACCTGTGGCAGTGGATTAGAGGATCACGTTCTTCATTGTGTGCATAAGCACTGTGAGCTATTTTTCCAGTTCATTCTCTATTTCCGAACCATAATCATATTTCAGTGGTCACGACTGAGATTTTTTTAACCAGCTTTGTTTTGTAGAGATATGTACCATTTTGATTTTTTTTTTTTTTTTGCATGACCACAACGTGTGCAACAGTGCCTCCTTCAGTACATTTGAGTCCATACAGAAAAGGTTTCATTAATGACTTCCTAATGTTACATATAGCATCTTTGTACAATGCAGTTTTGCATATATTGGCAGATGCTTTGTTGCAGAAGTCAAATTGGCTGCTGGTTCGATGCAACTGTGTGTGTGGTTCTGACAAACAAATGATAGTCAGTCAAATATAATGGAAATTAAGTGAAGTGAATGATTTTATAAGGACGTTGAGATTGCATCTAGGAAATTATTTTCTATCCATCCATCCAACCATCCATCCATTTTCCGATTTGCTTTATCCTCACATGGGTCGCGGGGGCTGCTGGAGCCTATCCCAGCCGTCTTCGGGCAGTAGGCGGGGGACACCTTGAACCGCTTGCCAGCCAATCGCAGGGCACACACAGATATACAACCATCCATGCTCACACTCACACCGAGGGACAATTTAGAGTGTTCTATCAGACTGCCATGCATGTTTTTGGAATGTGGGAGGAGGCACGGGGAGAACGTACAAACTCCACACAGGAAGGGCGGAGCCAGGATCGAACCCACAACCACTGCACTGTGAAGTCGACACGTTAACCACTCGACCACCGCCGAGATTATTTTTCATCTTTAATTTTTAATTATTTTCATCTTTAATTTTGGAGGGTCATACAAATATGATACGTGCCACAGTGCGTTTGCACAACAGCCTAAATGAAACGCCTGGAAGAGGTGCGAAATGTTTTTATGTTTTCTCCGTTTTCTATTACCAGCTAAATGAGACATGGAATTGGTGACAATATGTCTAGCCCTGGTAAAAGCTTATTCACAATGATAAAGAACTATATGCGACATTAGAGGGCTTGGAATGTTTGTATAGGTTTTATATATTAGCTATTTATATTTTCATTCATTCATTCATTCATATTCCGAGCCGCTTGATCCTCACTAGGGTCGCGGGGGGTGCTGGAGCCTATCCCAGCTGTCTCCGGGCAGTAGGCGGGGGACACCCTGAATCGGTTGCCAGCCAATCGCAGGGCACACAGAGACGAACAACCATTCGCACTCACACTCACACCTAGGGACAATTTAGAGTGTTCAATCAGCCTGCCACGCATATTTTTGGAATGTGGGAGGAAACCGGAGCACCCGGAGAAAACCCACACAGGCCCGGGGAGAACATGCAAACTCCACACAGGGAGGCCGGAGCTAGAATTGAACCCGGTACCTCTGCACTGCGAAGCCGACGTGCTAACCACTGGACTACCGGGCCGCCTTTAGCTATTTATATAAGTTTGAAAATATTTTTTAAAAATGTACATAAATGGTCACCATGGTCCAATACTATGCCTGTTGTCACGTTTGTGCCGTTTCTTTTTTGTCCTGTGCCCCCGCCCAAAAGAATTTAAGTCGCTTCTACAAGGTGTCACTTTGACATGTGATCATCTGGAAAACTTCAGGTTGCCCTGATGTTGGAAAATATGCAACTGTATTTTTTGACGTGAATAAACTGAAAAAATGTAAATTATAATTGAATAGATTTTGTCTCTTAAATTACTGAGCTGATAGTGGTTTCCTCTGTCAAATTGGACATGGATACTTAAGTCACATTCTTTTCACAGTTACACTATTTGAACTATTTTTAAGTTGATTGTATTTGCGAGTTTGGCTCATGACTTGGCGGCCGGGCCTATCAAAAACAAATCCACTTTGTTGCCCTTATTGGGATCTTTACGGTCTGTAATCAATCATTAGTGGCGTGCTCATTGAGCATGGAGACTGGAAATCAACTTGTGTCAGATGATCAACCTTGATCTGCATCATTCAAAGAACAGTTGCTTATTGATGCCTCAGCTGATTAGCTGTCAGATGACTGGAAACATCGGAGTCACATGTGCACGGAATAACCCGAAATACGGTCATACTATTGTATTTTACTTCTTCAACAACGTAGCAAGCTTGTGCAGTGATGTGCATGACTGCTAATTACAAACCAACACCCCCCTGTAGTCATGAAATCTGTCTCTACATACCTGCATGTTTTGGTTCATTTCGCCCCTTCTTTTCTTTGCATTTGAATTAGCCCACCGTTTATTTGTTAGATGCGTCAGCGTCGGGAATAGATTTGTTGTATTGCTTAACTCACCGGATTATGACCCTGAAATTTAGAGCATTGTAGGGTGAGGGTTGTCGTGAGAGGAAGCACCAAAGCTTCTCAGACATGGTAATCCGTCAATTTATACACGTCATGCAACCTCCTTTGCACAGCTATTTGGAAGTGTCGCACAACAAAGTGAAAAGCAACAAAGCCCCTCGTGTCTCTTGTATTTGTCTGAAGAAGAGGAAACAGTAAAACGAAGATACAATATGTGACCACTAAACGTGATTAGGAGAAAGGATGGAGAATTCAGCCCAACCGTCCATGTGTGGCGTAGTGTGTGTTCAGTTCCAAAATATGGAATGTGAAAGGTCTGTTTCAGTCAATCCAACATCAATTTAGCTCTTTGTTTTTACTGTATTTTCTGCACTATAAAGCACTTCAGATTATAAGTCAAGTCAAGTCAACAGTATTTATAGAGCACTTTCATACAGCCAACGCTGCATACAAAGTGCTGTACATGGAGCGATTTAACATGCACAATAAACAGTCAGACAAATCGGTAATAAAGGCGGTAGAAAACCAAGAACAAATCAAAGTCATGCTCAGTCGAATGCCAAAGAATACAAGTGAGTTTTGAGGAGGGTTTTTAAGATGGGCAGCGAGGAGGCTTGCCGAATATTCATTGGGAGGTCATTCCATAGAGGGGGACCAGCAACAGAAAAGGCTCGATCCCCTCTGAGCCTCAGTTTAGTTCTTGGTACTTCTAATAATGTCTGGTCCACAGACCTGAGGCGCCGGGCAGGTGTGTAGGGGCGGATGAGCTCAGAGAGGTAAGGTGGCGTGAGATTATTCAGAGATTTGAAAAAAAAGAGGAGGATCTTGAAAATAACTCTAAAATGAATGGGGAGCCAGTGAAGGGATGCCAGAGCAGGAGTTATATGCTCCCTCTTACGAGTACCAGTGAAGAGGCGAGCAGCGGCATTCTGGACCAGCTGAAGGCGCTTAATGGAGGACTGGCTGACTCCAAAGTAAAGGGCATTGCAGTAATCGAGCCGGTATGTGACAAAGGCATGAATTACTGTCTCAAAGTGTTCATGTGAGAGGAGAGGATTTATTTTGGCCAGCTGTCTAAGGTAAAAGAAGCTGGATGTAACAACGGCACCGATTTGCCGATCGAGTTTGAAATCACTGTCCAGTTCAAGGCCCAAGCTTGAGACTGTTGACTTAAGATAAGGAGACAGGGGGCCCAAGTCTACAGGATGGAATGTACAAGGGCCACTGGGACCAAACAATATCACCTCCGTCTTCTTTTCGTTGAATTTCAAGAAATTTTGTGTCATCCCGGTTTTGATTTCTTCCAGACAGGATAGGAGTGGCCTTAATATTAAGCGCACCATCAATGAAATGCCTATTTTAAAAAAATCAAATATAGGGCACACTGCATTATAAGGCGCATAGAATAGAAGCTCCAATTGTAGTACAAATGGCATTCCAAAACAATAAATGAAAGACAAAAGTTAGGAAGACAATTGATTCAACAAAAAGAGACACAAACCTCGTGGGCTCACACCCACAAGGGGCTAAAGCTCTACTTTAAACTGAAGCCCCCTGCTGAGCTGCACATCCACTTGCCTGCTCAATAAAAACAACTAAAAGGCTGACATCGGACTTCATTTAACACTGTATACCCCTCGCTCTTCCTCCTACTTCAGCCATTGTCATTTACTAGGACATGTCTTTGTTGACAGTTTAAATGATGTCAATAAACCAAAACTCCAGACGACAATGCACGGCCCGCAGTTTCCTTGGCAAACACTTTGTTTTATGCCCTCCATAGTGCTGTGTTCTCAGAATGTCATTTTGTTGGTGGAAGATGAAAACTGCATTAAAGAAGAATCTGTTGAGTTGACAATTTATCTTGATTTTATTTTGGGGATTCCAGGATTCCTTTTTTTTTTTTGCATCATGAATACAAATAACATGAACCAGTGAAAGACTTGTGCTTGGTTTCCGTAAAAAGAATGTTTTGAAACCCCAATTGTGATAAATGTGTAATTGTATTCGGCTGGGGAAACTTGAAGGCTCTGAATTATTTGCCTACCAACCAATTTTTGTGCACAGAACAAAGATTCCATTTATATTTCGACCACGTTGCAATCAAATTTGTCTTGAGACTGGATTTTCCCACATGTACCAATCTGGAAATGGGTCAGAAAAAAATGCAGAAGGTTTTGCCTCTTCCAAATGTGAATAAAATTCTGATATGCCCTGTCAGATTTTGATCAAAATATGGCAATCGCATGACACACTCTATACATGTGCGCATACATAAAAACAACACATCCGTGCGTAATCAAATCTACAGAGAAAGAGCATTGACCAATAAATATGAAACATTAGCAGTCCATTTACCAATAATGATGCATCAGATTTCTAAAGCGTTTTTCTGGACACACTCAAAGCGCTCCACAAAGGATATATTATACGTTTCCTCACACATTCACACTCTAGTGGTGAAACTACATTGCGACGGAAGCGTCGCTGCCACTGTGCGGCAACCGCCCCTTCCGACCAAACATTCACAATTAGCCGTACACCGGTGTGAGCGACGCTAGAGGCAAGGTGGGTGAAGTGTCTAGCCCAAGACTCGGACAGAGCGGGAATCAAACATCCCAATAAAGAAAATGACTCCTGAAGGTGGTCAGTAGAGTAAAGCTGAGGTTTCTGCATTGAAAACAGTGGTGGAGAAAATTCAAGTAGATGCCAGTGAGTACCTGTGTGGCATAAATATTTCTTCATCACTTCTTGTTGATGTCTGCATTCTCTCTGTTGCGTCGCAAACGCTATGGCAGTGGATGTTAGTCGCAAAAATAGTAAATCTAAAAGCCAAAGAATATAAATTATTTTTTAGACGAGTTTTAAAGAAAAGTGGGAGGTCATTCCAAAGAGAGAGACCAGCAACGGAAAAAGCTCGATCGCCTCTGAGCCTCCACATAGTTCTTGTTACATCTAATAATATCTGGTCCGCAGACCTGAGGCACCGGGCAGGTTTGTAGGGTGCAGGGGCTCAGAGAGGTAAGGTGGAGCAAGACTATTTAAAGATTTGAAAACAAATAAGAGGATCTTAAAAATAACTCTAAAATGTATCGGGAGCCAGTGAAGGGATGCAAGAGCAGGAGTTATGTGCTCCCTCTTATGAGTAACAGCCAAGAGGCGAGCAGCAGCATTGTGGACCAACTGGAGATGCTTAATGGAGGATTGGCTGACTCAAAAGTAAAGTGCAATTCAGTGATCCACTCTGGAAGATTAATCACAGAGAACTGTCAAATGTGGTTGAAGAAACCTCAAAACATCATCCCGAATTCTGCTTCGCTATGGAAGTCTCCGATTAATAGAGGAAGCGCGGGAAGTAAAGCCGTAGCAAGCAACCGCTAAGCTATGTTAGCCAAGTAAGAAGGTCTTTTATTAGCAAGTAATTCCCCAAAGCAGCAACTGATCTTCATGTTTGAGCTATTTTTTGCAACTTCCTCTCAAGGGGCTCTTGTAAACACTGTATCCCTGGCAGCGGTAGCCCCGGAGACAAATATGATCTATTTCTCTTGCCAGGTGTGTACTTAACCAATGTCACCGTGCTTTTCATTGTGCTTTTTCGCTATATTTGTTCTTATCCTTCCAGCAGGCACAAAGAGTTGTTTGTTCAGCCTCTCGCTGCAGAGTCAGCAATTCACAACGTGCAAATATGTTTGTGCAAAGTCAACGCTACCGAAGGAGGAGTGTGTTGTCAATGAATGACACATTTGGAGGCTGTACTCGTGCAATCTCGTGCATCCTTTTTTACAGCTGTGATGTTTCTTGAGCAAACATAGAATACACACGTACTGTGGCGGCTGAAGGTTCTTCTTTGCATGTCAGATCGGGCTTTTCATCCTCCCGAGATGCATTTACTATTGGGCACCCTGTCAACATTACATCGCGATCCTGAAAGTATTAAATATTTTTTATATCGGCAATGTTATTTGCACAATTTTGCGCCTCGTAATACTTGACTGAGTCTTTTCTTTGCTTTCGTTGACAAAAGGGTCCATAGTAGAGAGGATTACTGTCGCTGGTTAAATACGACAATAACATTAGCAATATCTGTGTGTCACCTTGCAACAATGCGTGACTTACACGTTTGCTTTGTGCTGGTGCCCTTGCGTGCTTAGTAATCAATTGGCAGAGATACAACAAAATATACTGAGAGCTTAGGAACACTCAATTATTTAAGATTGAATAATCAATTTAACAACCAAGTATAGCCACATTAATATCACTTGTAATTTCATTTCAGTAAATGTTTTTCATTAAAAGCTTTACGGGGCTTTCTGTGCCTTTTACATGTTCTTACCATGTTCACTCCCTGTCTGCCAATGAAGGAAATGACATGTTGCGATAGCACAACAGCCTTCCACCTAATAAAGTTTGGTAGGTGAAAAGGGAGCAAGAAAGTAGGGAGAAATGGAGGAGAAAGCAAGGAGTACCAGTGGTGTAAAAACAGAGAATTGCTTTACGGCTTTGTGTTCATTGGGGCCATTTTAGAAAGGATCATATATTGCTGCAAGGCTGAAACATACAGGAGAGTGCGGAAAACAAAGCTAAGAAGGGTACGTTGTGTGTGTGCGTTGCAAGTAAAAGTAATTCTTTTCACTCTTCAACTCTTCTTCAACATTTCACTGCACTTGCCATATCGCGGAAATAAGAGCGTCACCAGCGGGACCTCCAGGGATGGTTGTCAGGCGCCGCAAGCGGCAAGTGAGCATAAACCAAAGTGCGGCTGTGGAGACGTGCTGTGGTTAGGCTCAGGTAAATGCTAACCACTCAAAATGTCGAGCCACTCTACCTCCAACGCCACGAACAAATCTGGTGATCTGTGCGATATTATTCATCATTTTGTTTTTATTTTGTTTCTTGAAAACATCTTCACATGAAAATGGCCAGTAGCACTAAAATATTTGGGGTCCTGCCATGTGTGCATGTGTGGATTGCAGAAATGCCACTGCTGAGGAAATAACTTTATTCTTATTATTGAAGCTTTATTATTAAATACATATCAAGAAAATGCTCCCACATGTACGTCTGCTGTAATGTTTCTGAAATAATTTTCAAAACAGGAAAATGAAGATAATTTGTTTATAAATTTATATTGGTTAGCAGCTCTAGAAATGTGAGGTGTTAAAAACAAATGGTTGCATTTAACGTTCATGCTGGTGAGACCTAGAAAGAGAGTTGGGCGCACCAATACAACCAGTACAAAAAATAAACCTTTCATGTGATAGTTTCTGGTAAATATATCGTTCTGAAAAAATGTGCTATCATGACAGGGCTAACAATGGATGTAAATATTATAAATTACATTACTAAAATGAAATATCTATTATGAAGTCAGCTGGCTTTCTGGGGGAAACCCTTGAGGAGACATCATACACATCTATGAAATGGCATGGGAAAGAAGGAGCACATAGATCACATGGTAATTGGTATAAATAAATAAACAAATAAATAAATTGGCACGCAAGTGACCATATGGAATTCGTTTACAAGCTTTTATGGTTATTTGCAATTTTTACCATCGTTCTTAGCTTAAGATTTGCCTCTTACCTCCCCCGTTTGGCCATTCTGAAGTCGGATCAGACATCTCTGTGGTCTGTGCAGTCTAAGTTGCCTGCTGGAAGCTGAGCCTTAAGACAAAGCCCTGTTTACACTAATGGCCTACTAGTCTTTTTTCCCCTTTGCAGAAACAAATGCCAGTGGGAGGACATCAATAGAATTTAACAATTTGACATTTTTCCTCAAGCACTCAAAACCAATATTGACCCAGCACCCCTGCCTGGTCGGCTTTAGTGCAAGACCTTGGCATACAAATCAAGCTGGTGCAACCGAACCACAGGTTGCCAGTTGAAGGGTGAGGCCAACAATAGCCAGCCCGGGATGGGGCTCTCCCACTGGGTAGACAGTGTAAAACACTGTGCCTGGTTTCAAGCTGGTCCACAGAAGCTTGAGGTATAAAAGAGCCCATGCTCTCCCGCCCGCTTTAATGATTACATCTGAGAGAGCCAATTGTGTTTGGACTCGCGACCATGCTGCTGAGTGAGGTGGACAAGCACAAGGGACGGTGGGAGCCCTCACATGTGCAGAACAACCCCATAGCGGGCCACTACTTCTCAAAGACCGGATTACAATCAGTTAGAGCCTAATGAGTGGCAAGTTGGACTTGTAACCTGTTGCAGCAGAGTAGTTGTTTTGAATGCTCCCAGTCAGCGCACACATCAATAACATCTGAAATAGCTCGCCACTGAAGCTGCAAACAGCGGGAAGTGGCCGAGTCTTGCGTATGTCGCCTTGCCACAGTCCGCTGTCGCGCCTCGGCTCTTGACAGGAATATAAAAGCATATTTCATACTCGGTTATATGAAGCTCGTTTATGTCTGGGGGAGTTCTTTGTGGCATTGTGGCTTACCAAGGCTAGGCACTAATTTGGTGAGCTAAAAAGCTCAATGGGACATCTAGTGGTGATTGCGCATTAAAACTTACTTCACTGACAGATGGTATTTTGTTTCTGTATTCCATGTCTGTATTTTCGAATTAATACCGGTAACTCTATAGAAAGTAATGTGAATGTGAGTGAAAAGTTCTCTGGATCAAAACTGTGTTACCCCGTCTGATAGACGTTACATCCTCTTTTTGCTGTTTAGAAAGGACCATAGAGTGAAGATTCAGACATTTAACATTAGCCGCTATGCTAGCTACCGACTGGCTGGCTCCTCTTTGCTTATCATTTGTTGCAGGTAGAGTGCTTTACTGTTTTATCGATTTAAATTTCAGAAGTGACTGCCTTGCCTTCCCTGCGTCTGTTTATGAGGAGTAGCTATGGCACAAAGATGTAGAGCACTAACATTGCCTGCTAGCTAAATAGTTGAGGACTGTCTAGTTGCTCTGTACTTGACACTTATGATATGAAAGTAGTATTTTATTTTAACGATTTAAACTTCATAAGTGGTTTTCTGACCTCCTGTTTCTCCTCCTGTCATTCCTTATCTTACCATTTAACCTATATGAACTCTACCCGGCAACAAGTGGCTTGAAACGCCATACTTGTTACTTATGTAATCATAAGGTGGAGGGTTTTATAGTTTTAACATCTTAGAATAATACATTAGTGGTTGGATTCTTTTACGCTTGTGTGACAGCTAAAAATGAGTTGTGTGACGTTTTTCAGATGAAAACACCATGAAGGGCCCCCCATAAAAAACTTTCTTGAGCGGACTGTGTTGTTCTTTCAAGGTGCTTGTGTGTTAAAAAGGACGCTTTCTCCACCCACAGAAATGGCAGTCGGCAAGCACGTGTCGCAGCCCAGCAGGGGAGCTAGTCCTCAGGCCTTTTTCACCTGTGAGAGCCTCTCTGCAGTGCCTTGACTCTTTACAATGTCCCCAGCAGGAGAGCAAAAAGAGAAGGTGAAGTAGCAGGAGCAAACGGAACACTCTGGCCCAAGGTGAGATTGGGAGGAAGGAGGATTGGTGGGGGCCAAGTGAGAGCAGAGGTCACTGCCTTGTGAGTGTAACTTGACTAAAATGGTGGTCAATAATGCTCTTATGGCACTACCACTGCACACTGGTTCGGAATCACTTTTAGTATGCCGAATTTGGGAATTACTGTACATATGTTAGAAATTATCATTTTTTAAACACGCATTATGAATGCTCATTAGCACAATTTAAATCTCCCAAAAACAATACAAATAGTCATATGGTTGGCAGAAACTCATTAAAGGAAGAAAAATTTAACCACAGATATAGAAATTCTGACTCTCATCTCATCTCCTGAAAATGTTATGTGCTTAAATTCAAATGCATAACCGAAGGGTATGATCTAGAAGAAATTTTACTAGCCTTATATTTCAGTATGTCATGTAGTAAGACGAAATGTCAATATTCCAGTCTGCTGACAGTATTCACCATGTTAACAATACTGCATTCAGAAGTGAAGAGCAAAGTTATTGCTATGGTGCAACGGGAGAACAGTGGAACACAACATTATCAATAAATAAATAAATACATGACAACAGAAGCATTGATAATTGAATTTTTTCCTCATCTCTTACCATTACAGTTAGTTTTATGGCCCTTCAAAAAAACGTATTGGGATGTGTTGTGATCTTTATTGTTACCACACAAACACGCACTCAAGTCAGTATGAGAGCTGCACTTTTCAAGGAGAGATAATATTAAAAAGACCTCCGGCATTTAAATCTCTCTCGCCGCATGCTCCCCACTTCATTTTGTGTTAGTTGTGGGAACCTGCTCCGGCCCCTAACTGATCATTGTAATATATGTTGCTGTTATGCAAGCAGTTGGGTACCAGCGCTCACCACTGTGCTGGTACCCTTTTAATCAAACAAAACCCACTGTGAAATCCTGACTCCCCACCTACCAAAAGCGAGCATTTCTCCTCAGCAACCCCCAAAGTGGCAGCTAGTATTTAGTAATATTGCACGGCAATGCGACAGCTTCTGCTATAATGTACTCACCGATGGCGCTGGCCTCTGTGCCCTCTTCTCAAGTTATATTAGAGCACAGCAGGAGATCTGGGAGAGCGGTGGAGAAGGATGGAGGTTCTCAATACAATCTGGCATTTTCTCATGCTTTGAGAAGGGGGTAGACTTTCCAAGCATTCCATACTCTGTGCCGCCTGATTTAAATTATTTACTCAATATTGGGTCTGGGATGGCACTGATGTCCTAGTTTCATCAGTTATAATATTTGACATCACCATGGTGATCAAAATGTTCTTTTATTAGAGAGAAGGGAAATGTTATTAACAACATATCCCAGCTGCCGTGGGGTGGAAGGCAGGTACACACCGGCCAATCACAGGACACACCAAAACAAAGATCCAAACAAACATTCATTCATTCATCTTCCGTACCGCTTGATCCTCACTAGGGTCGCGGGGGGTGCTGGAGCCCATCCCAGCCGTCTCCAGGCAGTAGGCGGGGGACACCCTGAATCGGTTGCCAGCCAATCGCAGGGCACACATAGACGAACAACCATCCACGCTCACACTCACACCTAGGGACAATTTAGAGTGTTCAATCAGCCTGCCATGCATATTTTTGGAATGTGGGAGGAAACCGGAGCACCCGGAGAAAACCCACGCAGGCCCGGGGAGAACATGCAAACTCCACACAGGGAGGCCGGAGCTGGAATCGAACCCGGTACCTCTGCACTGTGAAGCCGACATGCTAACCACTGGACTACCGGGCCGCCCTCCAAACAAACATTCACATTCAAACACGACACGCTGCACTTTCCATAGAGTCCTAATAGCACAATCACTTGCACTTGTCCCTGTCTGAGTGCTAATTACATTTTTTAAAAAATCTCTGTGTGAAATACACATTATTTCACACTTACATTATCATTGCTGAAATGTGCACCTAAGTGAACCTAACATCTGCAAAAGAAGTCAAAAAGCAATGAGTGAGTGATTGTTTGTTTGTTTCTTGAACATAAAAATCATATACAGTATTAAATTGACAGAAAGTAAGGTAAGTAAAATAGTAAAAAGGAAAGAGAAATCGGTTATTATGTTCAAAGGAGTAGGAAGCTGCTGAAGTGTGATGCTATCTCTTTACTGAAATCAACAAAAACAACATGGCTCCCCCACATGTATTGTAGTTTTTCCTGTTGAGTTTGCCAGGCAAGGGACGGCTCCGGGATTTTTCTCTCCTGGCATAATTTTACACAATAAATTGCAGTTTTTTTATACTTTGCCTCGTCCTGCAACCTATACTCAGGGGCAAATTGTATATACAGGATTGGCAACCCAAATCCCAAGTGTGTGTTTGGAAATTAAATCTGATGACCAAACACCATTATCTGTGTGTATGTGTGTGTGTGTGTGTGTGTGTGTGTGTGTGTGTGTGTGTGTGTGTGTGTGTGTGTGTGTGTGTTCAGAGAGGCAGAGTGTGCTCCCCTTGGTTTAATTTCCAAACGCAACCTATGTTAAAAAAAAAAAAAAACAATCAGGAACTCATGTTGAACTCTTCCATCAGTATTGCCTGACGCACTGGGTGCACTGTGTCCCCAGTTAGAGCGTGTAGAGCACCAGCACTCCTTTTTTTCGGGCACTCTGATTTATCATAAGGCACATTTGAACAACACCCTGAATTTCCGAACAGTCTGAGTGAAGCAATGCACACTTGGAGCATATTTCCAAACACACGGCTAATGGTGTTAATGGCAGCGAATCTGTTCAAGTTGGATTTCCGCTTCTAATTACAAAATGCTTTTTTGTAACTTAACGGTACTAGTAACTAGAATCATGCAATTTCACCACCCACATTCTCAAGCAGGTGGTTAAAAGCTGAAGTTTGGAATCCAACTGGAAATGGTTCGCTGCTGTAAAATACGATTACGGAATGGAGATTTTGAGAGCCAGTTTGAGCTCTACTGTTCTTGGTCTCAGTTTTTGAAAAATAAACGTTCCCCCCAAAATGAAAATTCCTGAATAAATGTATACTTGGGAATACCTTCTATATGTTTTTTGCCTTCTTCATGAAAGTTTTTACTGGTGCAACATATAAGGTACAATGTTAAAAAGAATGTTTAAACCTCATAAAAATACTGAATATATATATGAACCTAGCATAAAAGAAAGGGTTTAAATATTTGTGGGCTTGACTTTCGAATTTTGTTTTTGTAAAATTTTGTTTTTGTAAAATAAAGACATTGGCTTCATACGTTGCAGCTTCATCCCATGTTTTGGCTTAATTTTCCTGTGCAATTCTGTCATGACTGTTTTTTTAAGCTAACCAATTTTTTTTAAAATAAATCAATCAATATGTTGCAAAATGCAAAGAACAACACCTGCACTGACTATAGTCATTCTGCCCATTGTAAATTTCCCCAGTGTGGGACGAATAAAGGATATCTTATCTTATCTAACGAACGGCCTCGATACAAGGGCTGATTATTTTTCTGAGTGAAAAGCTCGGAGACCCGAGAGGTTTGGGGCAGTGACGACATCGGTAATGACGACCTCTGACCGTTTGCATTTTGTTGTGCCTCATTAAGCAAGCGTGAACACATCAAGCAAGGCTACTTAACAGCCTTTCTGTTATGGCAACCAACAAGTAAATAAGCTCCAACTTGTCTCTATTCTCTTCGCTCTCTATTTGGCCTGCAGCATCACACAAGTGAAGAGTCTCTTTCCTGGAGTGCTGCACTCCCCCGAGACCTAGACGACCACTCATCAGAGAGCGACTGTATTGTTGCATGAATGCTTTGGCGTCCGTACAAAATTCTTCCACACTCACAGTGGGACCGCACTGACTGTGTGGTTGTGTTAATTTAGTTTCCTTTCAGTGTTTCTGGACCTCCACGGAAAAGGAGTTAAACCCATCTGTGTCAGCACAAGAAAGTCCCATTCAGCCCGATAGTGAAATGTCATTAACAAATGTGGCGCCACAATCAACTAATCTGCCGTTTACCTCACCATTGAGCGACTATTGTCTGTTGTCGATAAACCACTGCAGTGAGTATTTTAGAGAGAGACACAGTGGGTGTTCCACAATGAGCCACAAATGCAAAGCTCAAAATTTGTCCTTCTTTCTTTTTGGAGCAAATCGCTGACTTCATTTGAAAAGTTGCTTTCTAATTTTGTGGAGCAAATTTTTAATCCCAGCCACCTGAAACAGGGGTTTTGTAAAAAATAAATATTAATATATATATATATATATATATATAAAAAATGAACAATTGGGTGTGGGGGGTTGTTTGTTTGTTTGTTGTTATATAGATAATCAACAATTTTATTGTGGCAGGCAATTCACATCGTGCATAGCTCCAAATTGTCTAGTCTCAAAGCAAAGCCCAATTTAATATTTGGAAGATCTAACTAAGTAAGAAAACATTTCATATGCATACTTCTAAAGTCACAATCCAAATTCAGGACTCTATTGCAAAAACAAATAACATTATGTTGTGAATATTTCAGAATTTATTTATGTACTTTAAACCTTATACAGTAGTCAGTTGCGCCTAACTGACATAAACTGAATTTATTTCATTTCCGAATCAGTTGAGCTAGTATGATTTTCTTTTCAGAGTCCAGACACATATTCTTTTGCCTGCTATTTTGCTCCCTATGCTCTCCTCTTTAACGCTATTTAAGACAGATGTCTGTGAGAAGTGTATTCGATCTTAGGTTAGCTATTAGCATGGTTTCTCCGTCTTTCCTCTTCATCCCTTTCATGAGGACAATACTTGGCAGAAGTGTATCTTAGCATTGCGAAGTCAATTACTCGGGAGCGAGTCAGTGTTTCACTGTAGCGGTAGCAAGCTAAAGCTCGTTGTTAGATAGCTGGCGTGGTATAAACCGCTTCAAATTTAAAGCATGCCTGGCCCGCCTACTTCCCACACATAGGAAATGTAACAGGTCCGCATCCAGCCCAGGGAAGTTTTTTAGGACTGTTTTGGCAGTTGATTCTCTGTTTTGTTATTCAACGTGTTTTGATGAGGTGTAAAATGCTAACGTTTGCCATGCAAAACCCCAATGCAAAATCCCTTATTTCAAGCCTTGCAAATGAGTGAAACAATAGTTGTCTTTTGGGTTCTCAGAGATGCCTGCGCCCTTGTACAGTCATTCTGGCCACCGATGATACAGACGACGCCTTCACCCACCAAATGGCTGAGTCACATCAAGAGGGCAACCAGGGCACAGCACAGGAAGGCAACCATTGAACAGACACTGAACTCTGAGCGTTAACAGACCGTTTGTGACAAAGTTAAGGCAGAGTGGGTCATATCTGGGAAATGATCTCATTGCAGACACAATAAACCCCAGGCAAACACGAATGTGGCATGACAAAATCGTGTTATTTTCTAGTCAGTTGGACAACCACTAAAAGCTCAAGAAATTAAGCGTACCAGCACATCCATTCAGAGGTTGGATGATTTTTTTTTCTTTTAGAAGAACTAAATAAATACATGTCTCAGAATGATGGAGTGCATATTCCTACGCTTGTGGTTGCCGCAATAATACATTATTTTTATTACCTCTCTGGTAAATTTCAAAGCTGAGCACTGGTTCTTAATAGCTTGGGTGAGTTTGTTTTGGCCACAAGATGGCAGAGTAAATTTGGTTGCAAATCAAAATACAAGTGCAGATTATTTTTATTTTGCCATTTCAATGTGTGGGCACTGGGGCCGTGCGCACACGTATTTGTGTGTTAATGTGTAAGTGTACGTGTGTGAAAAGGTAAATGAAAGAGCCGCAACGTGATTGGCCAGAGCACTTCCTATTGATCGCCATTGTCCCTGATAACCCGGGTGACCCAGGCCTAAGGAAGGAAGCCTTCAGTTTGCGGCGGAGGATTTGTCACTCCTTTGTTTTGAGATAACTTATTAACCCGTCAAGTCCACTAAGAGAAGAATGATGTGTCTCATGGCTCACTGCATGTTTAACCCAGAGTAAACAGGAGTACGTCTGCATAGAAGAATGGAATTGGCAAGGAAGAAAGTTTCATGTCAACATACCTTGGTCAAAAAAAGTACAACTTACTGAATTTTAGTGTCAATAGGAATTGGTCTTTAAGTCAGTTTACAAAAAATGGGTGTAGCAAAGTTAGTGAGACGCAAAACTGAAGACACTACCCAAACTATAATTTACCCAAATTGAAAGTACGTTTTCATTTTTCATCAACAACTTGAGCTCGTTTTAATTTGATGGAATCTATCTGTCGGATTTGAAAGTAACGCAATCATAAAGAAAGCATTTTGCAATATTACCTTTAATTTTCTAACATGTCTCTCAGAAGAAATCAATGTACGTTTAGAAACTCTTTTAGAGGTGAAAAAAATTTGTAATCATGTTTATCAAGTGTTTATCAAATGCACCATCAAGTTATACGCACTGATCACACTTTGTGACCTTCGTAATACAATGGCTCAAGTCATTTTCTCATAAAACACAAAAAATAGAGCCAAATACTGATTACATTATATTTATCAATCATTTCATTCCATCGGTAGAATTGGATGAGCTGTTTAACGAAGGCTGCAAAAGATTTTAGCAGACGTGGCCAAGCATCATGAGGACATCTTTTAAGTATAACAATATTTTTTGTCAAAATATGACTGAGGTCATGGTGGATGTCACTTTATTTCAAACAAAAATATCACTACAGTGTGCATCTCAACCTCTGTCTGAATTATTCCAGAAATCGGTTCATTGAACCCATTTTTATTATCATCAGCTTTCTTATATTTATGAAAACACCCCCCTGGGCCACGAAAGAGTTACGAATTAGGAATCTGCTTTCATTGGCAAGGAAGTGAATTGGCTGTGTTCATTTATAACTGCGCCCGTCTATGAAAATAACAAAAGAAAGAGAACTCCACCCATGCGCAGTTGGACTGCACTTTGCGCTACACTTGCGCTGGGCACGAAAATCGGGCCCTTGGTGTGAGTGTGAATGGTTGCTTGTCTCGAAGCTTGGCTATGTGACCACTCCAAGGTATAGCCAGTTTCTCACCTAAAGTCAGCTTGCATCGGTTCCAGCTCACCTGCAAGCAGGGGTGTTGTGTAAGTGTGAGGCAGAGATGAATTAAATAGTTTTATCTTGTGGTTTCAGCCAACTTGTGAAGCTTCCCGGTTCTGCGAGGCAGAGAGGGTAGGTCAAGGGTCAGCGCGCACCTCGGGCTCAGGCGTATGACACCATGTCACGCTCCTGTAGGTCACGCCAGCGCGCCTTACAATCACTGCAACTGTTCTACTTCAAGGGAGGAAGCGGGGAAAATAGGCTGAATTGTTTTTACTGGTGTCAGGAGTCAGACCGCCTAAAGGCAGGAGACGGCAGGAGGAATCTCAAGTCGCCGTCTGCCGCGCTAAAAATACTCTAGCAGCATGCAACTAATGTGAAGCGATGTGCTTGTGTGCCTGCATGACGAAGTGGAAGGAAGTCGCGGAGGCCGACAGATCGGCTTCAGCGCGTGGTGTGCACGTGGTGCGCAAGACTCTGCCTGTGCCTGCGTAGGTTTTCTCTGGGGTTCTCTGGTTTCTTCCCACACTCCATAAACATTTAACATAGCTTGATTGAACACTCTAAATTGTGATTGTGAGCGCAAATTGTCGTTTGTCTATGTGTGCAATTGGCTGGCAACGAGTTTAGGGTGTACCGTGCCTGCTGCCTAAAGTCAGCTGGGATCAGCTCCAGCATGTCTGCAACTAAATGTTAAAGCGGTTCAGATAATGGATGAACGGGTGGATGAAATGTCATATAAATGAAAGCAAATGTTAAACAAAACTCTTTCATTTCTTTTGCAAATCGCCGATAGAAGAAGATGCGAAAGGAAATAACGGTTGCCACATTGGGTGGGATCACCTCTGTCAGTTGCATCGGGCAAGAGGTGAGGTACACCCTTGACTGCTTGCCATGTCGCAGGGCATATATGAACAAACACTCATTCAGATCTACAGAGGATTTTCAGTTATTGTCCCATCTTGATTGAATGATGTCACGATTGGGTAGGACTGATCTGATCCTTTTTGTTTTCCAATGTTCTATGTCAACATTTACATTAAGTTCATTTTGAACTTTTGGAAAACAATAGAACTTTGTGCAACTTGACCCCTCTACTCAGCTGCATCCACAGGTGTTGTGTCTTATTTTTGCAGATTAGACCTGTGCCCAGGTCAAATATAAATAGGGTCACAGTGAGATTAAGTGAGATCACCCACCTTTATCCATTAATAACATTCCCATGCTTAACGGTTGAACAATATGATTTATTTGCACCCACCGGATAAAATAAGCGTGAGGGTAAAAAACTTATGGCATGCCTCGAACGAAGAATAATTATCCAATATCTACACCAGATGTGGGCAAACTGTGGCTCAGAGTCCACATACACTGTACGATCCCCACTAGTCTTTATTATGGCCCACAAAGGAGTTACACAATGAAAAGTCCCGTTATCCATCCATCAATCCGTTCTTTGTTCCTCACCTCACTCGGGTCAAGGTCATGCTTGAGCGTATCACATCTGACGGGCTACCGGTGGTTGGGGACGACTCTGCTAACCAGTTGGTGTTATTTAAACATTTTTTTGTCAGTGTCAATCTAATTCAATAATTTGCTAGTTAAATAAAAAGTCGAAACACTCGTAAAATAAAGATACACATACATTCATAATTAAACTCCATTTGTTATTTTCATTTTAAAAAACTGTTAGGCATAAAAGGTTTGAAATAACTTCAGCCTTTTTCAAGAGAGACGGCTACCAGCCAAATGACAAGGCACATAAGTGTCAGCTTTTGTTAAATTGTTCATTATTATATCATTATTATTATTATAGTTGCCTAAATTATATTCTCTTTGATAACTTCTTAAACATGTTTATGTTGAGAGCGTCTGATTGGCTGAAGGAAACAGGAAGTGTTTTACCGGAAAAAGGAGTTGTGCTCTTGAACGTGCTGCGGTGTATACGTCTTTTTTTCTTCTCAATAAAACTGAATTCAAGGGATTCCATCTCTCCTTTTGCCGTTCGTAAAGTAGAGCTATCCACTAAAAACACTGAACCCCTCAACTTACATAAGCGAGCATACACACTCACATTCACACTTGTGGTCAATGAAGAGTCTGAACCTACCTTGGATGTTTTCGAAACGTGGGAGGACTCGGAGGCCGGAGTACCTCAAGAAGATTCCTTATCCCAGAACTGTGGCTGGCGCGTCTTGCTATGCTGCCGTTTCGAAAATCAGGCCCGCTTCAATTAGATCTCAAACAATGGTTGTGAGGCGCCATCAAGTGGTTTACTGAGAGCAGTGCGCTGCATACCGTTAATCTAACTGTTGTGTCCTGAATGACGAGGCACACACGCGTTTTCTATCACGTATTCGACCGTCGTGTTCCGCCATTATCCTCGTGGGGAAGAGATTTAGACATTCATTATACAACATATCACGCATGCGCAGTCAATGGCTATGCAAGGTACGGGAAGCCAATACTACATACAAAACTATGGTGGTTAATACACCACACTAACGTTGAATGAATTTAATGCGTAAAACGACCGGTAGAGTCGGAATATAAACTCGCACGTTTTTCGCGATGTGTCTGTCCGTCCAGATTAATTGTTGAGGGACTTTAACGCGAAAATGTGTTTCGGTTGTGTTGTCACGGTCGGTTGAGCGGTAGACAAAGATGCTCTTGTCAATGTACACCTGATCCGATCTCACCATTGTCAAGGGGCCCGCGGCCACATTCGTCGGCAGACCTGTTTAAACTGTTGATTATTATCAGGAGAAATCAGCCAAGTGGCACCATCGAGATACAAATAGACTAATATCTTATGAATGTTCAATGAAATGTGCAGTCTATATTACCTGTAACATGCATTATGTTACTTACCATTGCATTATTACAGCTTCGTCATGATTTTAACATATAGAATATTAAAATTTAACAGTAGGCCGTAATATGATGTCCTGCACGTCAAAGACATCTTGGTCAAATATTGCGCCTGTAAAAGCTATTCATCCTCAATTGTGATAGATTCTCACGTCAGAGTATTTCATATTAGTGTAGATATGAATGAAAATAGGACTAAAATCGAATATGATTTCATCAAATCACTATTAGCGTCTATTCAGGGTTTTTTTTGGACTCTTCACTCTGCCTCCCCTGCCCGCCCAGATTGCACATCCTTGAGTATGTTGCAGTGTTGCTCTACACTTCTACAAACTACAATCTCAATAACGTACTTTTCTGATAGTGTCAAATAAATTGAGTTTAAATAGCTTGTAAAGTCATGCACATAATTTTTCTGTTGTACAGTCATTTATTTAAACTGTATCTAATTACCGTACATGTTAAATGAGTTCAAGTATCTTATTCATCCACATAACGCTATAAACTGTGTAGTATTTGTACATAACTAACAGTATGTATTTGTTCTCTGGAGATCACCCCAAAAAAAGGATGCTTGCATGGATGAAAACATTGGTGAATGTCTGTTTACCGGTCACTGTTTAATAAAAGCCGAATTTCTGCACCTGACGTGGGAGACAATTAGGGGCGCATATTCTGGGACATTATAGCTTGAGCAGACTGCAATCTTAAATCCAAGAAATGGCTCACAAGAACCTAATCCTGTTGATGGAGACAGAAGCCCACCCGCGTTAAAACGGCCGACTGCCCCAGGTGCTGTGGCCACACAAGCCTGTGCTTGTCTCCCTTTTCTACAATTGGAGAATCGAGCGGCCCCTCTTGGGCACTGAGCCCAGTGTGGCTTGCCTAATTAGCAGCTCTGTTTTCTCATAACTCTCTATGGTCATGGCAATTAGGTGAAATAAAGGTTGTTGTTGCGGCCCATGAAAGTGTTCGGTAGTGTGACACTTGATAGAAAAAAACAGATGGCAAAATAAATGATTCACCTTGACATCAGACATCAGAATGGACTATAGTACTGTATATGTGGTTGACTTTTCATGTAATATTTGAACAAAGCAAGCAAACAAAAACAATATTTAATAAATCCCCCTTTTGATGTATCATTTATTTATAATCATGACTTAAAATCACCAATCAGCACAGATAATGAAAAAAGCTGAGGATACATTTATAATCACTGCAAATTGACCATCAAATTCAGTGCAGATTATTACGAAGTTTGATGATGACTGACCCAAGGCAACAATGTTGAATCAACACATACTGCTGCAATTAAGGCGCATTAGGCACCAACTAAGTACAGTTTAGCAGTTAATGAGATCAGAACAAGGATAGGTTATCTCTGTATCTTTTAGTGTGTGTGACAATATGACAGTAAGGATGGGCTCCGTAGTCACATTGTTCTCACTGATAGCTGTAAACAAAGGCTCAGCCACCCCCATTGAGAAACAGACCTAGCTAATGGTACATTTCACAAGAGACTAGAAACCAAAATCTTGCTTTTAGCGTGCCAGATGGGATTTAGCTGACAACTATCTAGTCATGCCCCCTCGGTGAAGAAAAGTTGAGACAACTTGAAAATAATTTGTAATGATTGAAAATGTTCATATTAGGGACAGTCAGAAAGTAGAAACCACCGTGACTTTGTTCCCCATCACCCTAGTATTCCTAGCAAGAAATACAGAGTGGTAATCAAATATGAAAAACGTTATTCAATTGAAAAAATGTATTTTTGCTTAATTAAATACAGAAAATCACTGCCACTGCCTCACAAGAGAGAGGGCAAACACGGAAGGCACCTTTCAGTGGATGGAGTATTCTCATTTTTTAAAAAGTGATGATTTGAACCTATAACAAGCGATGAACTCCTGACTTCTAATTACATTTGTACGCTTATGTTATATTATTAATTATCATTTTATGTTGGAGCATCATATTATTTCATGTTAGGCATACCAAAATTATATTTTGTTGTTTAATAATTGATTAGACATTTTTTATGTTGATTGTTTCTGATTGGCTGTTAAAGTAAGAGAAGCAGGAAGTGATTTTAGTGACGAGAATTGTGTTCTCGGACGTGTTGCGGTGCAGACGCCTTTCCCCCCCTTTTATTAAACTGCATTGAAGCAGTCCATCTCTCCTTTTTCATTCGTAAAAAAGAGCCATCCACTGAAAAACGGAACCCCTCAATTTACACATGGATCATTCACACTGCAGCCACAAAAGCCATAGTTGAAATAGAACGCCTGAAGTTAGACTTCCAATTTTTAAGTGAAAATTGTGCCTGCCTGGGTGCAAATCACATGTTAAACTTTTTGCTCAACCCCTCGACACTCACCCCAGCCTCACCTCGACTCCCACTTCCACTCTCAACACGCGAGTGGTTAGGATCCAGCCTTGCTCCGTTATGTCACACCCGTGAGCTGTCAAGTGACTGACAACACAGCAACCATGACTCATCGTGGAGTGACGTGACTGGGAAGACGCCACTTGTAGGTTCCTGCAGATTGTTTGTGATAATACTGTAACACTATTAAGATTGTGGGATAAACGCAACGTCAGAAACATCACAGCACAAATTCTGAACAACAACTAAAGCAGCTTCCAAGATTGGTGTTTTTTTCCAAGTTGCGAAATGTTACTTGAAATAGACTCTTGCTCTGTTGGAGACGCGGGCTCGACGTGCATTACGTGATCAGAAGCATTGCTCTATATTTATCAAATCATGAGGCTTGTAGTGACGCCTGTAAAAAGGACGCCCACCTCAAGAAATGCAACATGGTGCCGTACAAACTGCAGACCTACGGACCTTCAGAACCTCCGAGCGATCCAAGCGAGTATGGTAGGAAGCATGCGCACTTGACGCGAAATACTAATTGATAAACTGTACTTTATTTACTTGAGCTTTATCTTATCAGGTTAGTCCATATGACAAAACAATAATTTCATTGGCTCTCTTTATTTTTGTGGATGCATCGCTCTCCATATTGCGTTATTTGAACATATTTTGCTATATGAGTGTAAAAGACCATATTCGCTCTCTCTCTAACACGCGGTACAGAAATGGATCGATGGATACTGCATAAATGTGTTTTCCCTGCCATCAACGTAGATACATAATTCCACAGGATGTCCATAAAGTCTGAGTGCATGGTGTAAAAAAAAACCCCACATAATTCTTAAAACAATTACATTAAATTGTAATGCTGAGTTTAAAAGTTATTTTTATTAATTTCAAGGCCGAATCTGATGCACTTGATGGTAGAGATTTTCATTGTTGTTGATTTCAGCACATTGACTGGGCATGCGTTCTCTCATGTGGCTTGAATCTGTCGTCTTTTTTTGTTTAATTTATAAGTCAAGACAACTGTATTTATAGAGCACTTTCCAACAGCCATCGCTGCATACAAAGTGCTGTACATGGAGCAATTTAACATATAAAATAAACGGTAAAACAAATCGGTAATAAAGACGGTAGAAAGGACCAAACAGTAAAGCCAAGAATATATCATTATAATGATTTAGCATAGTACAGAAAAAGTATTCAAGGAGAGAAAGGTCTGATGAATGAGAATTTGCTATGTACACAGACTTTATAATAATAGTAATAATACATTTTATTTATAAGCGCCTTTCAAGACACCCAAGGACACTTTACAATAACAAAAAAAATTTTTTTTTACTTTTACAACTTCTAAAAATCATGGTTCAAATGCCACTGTTAACTGTCAGTTTACTGTCTTTAATGTCTGTCAGCATTGATGTTTACATTGACTTTTTTCATTTCTTTTTAGCTTGCATCGAGTCTCCCACGTTTAAATGGAGGACTTGGAGTTCAGTGTGGAGATCTGCGAACGTGATTGGCAACACTTTTTTGAAATGTGCGAGGAGTGTGACTTGCATCCTCCCTCGCTGGCGACAGCAGACGACTCTGGGCTGAGCGATTGTGATCACACAAAGTCCACGCTAGCAGAAAGTGCCCAGGAAGTCTATCTGACCAGACGCTACTCCCTGGACGCCATATCCAACTGCAAGGACTTGGTCATGGAGACCCAACTTGGTGAACAAGCCGCCGGTGAAATGGAGAGCATCCTGTCGGGCAGCGAGGAAGATATTCACCTGCAGTCGGTGAATATGTTCTTTGAAAGGATGACGAACCAGGCAAACGTTGGAAAAAGCAAAGAGTCAAAACGGGAGGACGGACTGTGCAGCAATGGGATGGAACCCGGCTCAAAGCAGTCTGTCGGAGATGAAACAATATTTGTCAATGAGAACGACCTTGACAAAATGAACACCTTTAAAAAAGTCAGGCCTTCTTCTTATACTTTACATGGCCTCCCAGCCTGCAGCGCACAGCTCAAGAACGACGGGTCAACTCATACCGAGTCATTTATCGGCATCCAGACTCAGACTAAAACAAATGATACTAATCCTCACAAACCTGATGACTCATTCAACCTTCATAAGTCACAACAAGGCACAGTCAGCACAAAAGAAGCCAGTGGCCCACCATCATCATTGGCAATGGCCACCATGAAAAGGAAGAGGAGGAAAAAGAGATGCCACGGCATCGAGTCAACCCAGAGTAGACATCAGAGGAGCAATGATGAGGAGCAGAGTTTATCTCGATTTTATCGCAATATAAAGCTGTTGTATTCAAACGAGCCGCAAAAGACTGACGCGTTAGTCGCAACCATGGTCCCGTGTGGAGGTACATGTGAAAGGAGGTTCCGTTGTAGAGATAGCGAACACAATGACGAATTAACGCGTCTCCAGTGCTTTCATCATCCAGATTGTGAAGATCAATTCAATCTAGAAGATAGAAGACTACAAGTCCAGGCAACCAGTGAGGGTGCAGACTGGGATGATGGGGATGTTATGGATGGTGGCCAAGGTGACACCCTATCTGCTGCTAAGTCCGTCCAGGCTGCAGAGGCTTTACATTCTGGCAGAGACAAGGGGACGGGATGTCAAAGACAGGCTGAGACCCAGCAACAGTTGGAGATGGAAGCTGACAATTTAGACCAAAATAGCCATGAATTTCTGTTCACATCTGATGCGCAGAACTCGACCTTTCCCAACACAGAACTCCAGAAGTGCAAAATCACTGTGTCTTCAGTAGACGAGACGGTAAGCGAAGTGACCTGCGCTCAATTAACGGCCAACTTCACGGAATTATTAGCTCATAAAAAGCACCTATCTGAAAGACCTTCCAGTTTAGCTCTTACGGAAACAGAATATCATGTGGATAATCATAAATGCGATGATGAAGACCGTGAGATTAGCTCTTTTGTTGGTCCATTTTCGGATAACAAAAAGAGAGAAACAAATCCGGAGTTGCCCTCGTTTGAAGACACAGGGCCAGCGCTGTCTCTATCCAATGTAAATATTGCTGGTTCTTGTTCATGTCCCAGTCCAGATCCGGATCCAGTTAATAGATGTGGCTCAATCATGCTCACGCATCAGGAAGAACCTCACGGCACAGGACAAACAAAGGATTTCAAGGCTGAAGACGACGATGTCATCTCAACATCACGTGAGCCTGAATACGTGCCAGATTCAAAAGATCCGGTTTTTGTCATGTCTTCTTTTTGGAGCGAGATGGAGAAACTGACAATTAATGACATCATGGGTCTAAGGAAAACGAATAAGGAGACGGATGAGAGCAATCCCAGTCTTTCCTCTCAGTCGGTCGAGTCCAAGACGCTGCCTGCTGGTGAGGACACCAATGGCGATTTTGACGCCGTTCCTTCAAATCCCGATTCCACTTCTTCAAAGCGTGTACTGTTGTGGGAGAAGGAACCTGTTGATATCATTACTGAGAAAGCGGAGGAGGCACCTTTCAGCGGCTCTCCGAGACACGGAAATCCTCCACAGGGCCTCCGAAGGATATCGAAAAACACAAGCGTGCACAATCTGAGAGCTTTGGATTCTCTGGAACCATGCAGCAAAGCAAAGACAGCACACATTTTACAAACATTAGAAGAATTAGAGGTGAAAGAAGTCAAGAAACACAGTTTAGATTCGACGCACTGCAAGAGTTTCTCTCTTCATGACGTATTTCAGTTCCTCCTTGGTGGAAAACAACAAATCCACAGCCAGTCAGCGAAAGATGATATCGTCAACTTCAACACGGATGGAAAATCAGTCCCTGAAACCTACGATCATTTCTTTGCAGAGTTCGGTATCGAAAATTTTTTCTACCCTTTCATTACAGAAGAGAAGCACACAAAGGCGCGTTCAGTCACCTCTGGACAGACAAAGATGCACTTGGCAGAAGCCTATGACTATTTCTTTGCATGCTCTTCTTCAGACGATTCTGCAGGGGAAGAAGAAGAAGAGGAAGAGGAAAGCGGCAGTCCGGTGAGGGTGGTAAGCAGGCTTAGCCAAAACTCAAAAAACACTCAAACTTTTACGGACGATTATGAGAATTTCTTTTGTGACAGTGACACGCGAGAGAATTTCTTTTGGACGGCAACATTTTCCTTCAGGAATTTTCATCTCAGTAGAGGTGCAGTCTGGAACAAGAGGTCAACCCCGTCATCACTCGGGCATGCGGGGCGGAATGTGCAAAATGCTGCGACTCTCCGTGATTTAGGACATACGGGCTTTACTCATCTGCTCAGCCAACAAAGGGAAAACAGGATCACCAGATCAATTTTGACGCAACTATTCGGATATGAAGACATGCAAAGAGCTCTTCCAAACCCAAGTAAGCTCATAAAAAAACTTTACTTGCATTTAGCAATAGCAGGAGGAATGACTCCCTTGCAATTTACCTGACTTGTTGATTTATGTGGGTGTTCCTGATAGACCCAATACTGTTCAGTATTGCCTCTTAATGCAAAAAAGTAGGTTCCGACTCAGTGGTAAAATCAAAGCACATGCTAATGTTGACTCGTTCTGTTTGCGGCGCTTTAGCTCTAAACGTTTTAATGTCATCCAACGGCCTTCACTTTATCGCATCTGGCCTTCTTTGCTTTTTATCAGTCTCCTCTTGAACAAAATTTGTTTCCTCACAGTATGCAACACCACAAGCTGTGGAATAAATACAAGACAGTCTTGTTTCTGCCCTGTACGGTTATCATGGGGACACAGCTTGTCTTGCTCAGTTTTCGAAAGTTTCAAATGAGTAATTCGTATGTTTGATGCTTTCGGGGACAGTGGTTATTACAGCGGACAGCTTAATCATGTTATCAGGTTAAAGGTTTCAAAAATGGTTTAAAGAATATGTTTTCAAAAGTGAGTTAGTTAGCACATCTGCCTCACGTTTGTGAGGTTCCAGGCTTGAATGTTGAATCCAGGCCCTCTTGTGTGGAGTTTGCATTTTTTTCCCCCATGCTCGCATGGAATCTCTTCTTTTGCCACATTCCAAAAACATGCACGTTAGCTAAATTGAAGACTCTATATTGCCCATAAGCGTCAAGTGAGAATGGTTGTTTGTCCATAAGTGCCCAGCAATTGACTGGCGACAAGGCCAAGGTGTACTTCTCGCCAGATGTCAGATGGGATAAAATCCTGCCATGTTTTGGTTTGTGACCAACAGGTGGCACTGTGGGGCATTTCCCTGCAGCTGCACACCTGTTGGTTGTTAGGTAATTAGTGGCTATAAAAGGACTCCCGGCCAACGAGTTATTGTTTGTTGCTCTACGCTGCTGTCATGTTTAGGTCATGTTTCTGTTATTGATAGTTTTGAGCTTCAGTCATAGTTTTTGTTTGATACTTTGGACTTTGTTTAGGATTTAGTTTACTGTGTTTTATCAATCTTCTTCTTCAAATACACCCTGCTCCTCCCTCTTGCCTGCTTTTTGGGGTCCATCACCACCTCGTGATAAATCCAACTCATATGTGACCTGAATAGCGACACAACTTTTTAAAAAATGACGGAGGTTAAACAGTTTGCAACCTTTCTGATGGGAGGCCTAGATTACCTAGAACTGACGCACATAAACATACAGATTTAAAATACCCAGAAAATCAAAATGTTGGAAAGATTCACAACAGAAAACATTGACCAATTACACGACTAATGCCAGTGGCGCGCGCGTGCTAACTTGACTTGACGTAAACAGTGTCCTGTGTCAGCAGAAGAGATCAACTTTGTTCGTTAATTTGAACAAGTGAGGAGGGAGTCCTACCGTATATCCCACTGTGGCTAGGGAGGATCGGATTGCAGTTATTTCTGCAGAACATGTTGGAGATGTATGGATTTAACCGGGTCATCGTGTGACATGACTGGAAGCGCGAACGTATTGGCGAGTTCTACTGCTCAGCTGTTGTTGTACGTTCACCAAAGATGGTGTCCATGTCTGTTCAGCAGGATCCACCGTAAAAATCTTTCCCTTTTTGTTTACAGGGACGGATGTTTCCCTGCTCCGTCTCAGACAATCGGATATGTGTCTGGTCTGTATTGCATTCGCTTCCTGGGTGTTGAAGACGGCAAATCCCCAAGTTGGAGACATGTGGAAGGCCGGTATGTATGTTAGCACGTAAGATTGGCGTCAAGCACAGAGACTGATTCTGAAGAAATGAATTTACAGTTTGAGATTTGTCTTATTTAATTTTTTAGTTCATTTTTTAAAGAAATAGCACGATTTGTTACTTTGTATGCTATATGATGCGTTTCTACTTAGATTAAATCAACCTGGAAAAAAAAAGAACACGACCCAAGACTGCGGGGTTATTTCAGTACAGGCAGAATGATTTCAGTTGTGCACTGCATCACTCGTTACTTTTTTCTTCAAACAGTTCTGCTGGCAAACCTAAGTGCTCTGTCAGCCATTCGGTACCTGCGGAAGGACGTCAAGGTGGAGATGGCAGCCGGACAGAAGAAACAGCATCTGACCACACTCAGTGGTACTTGAGTTATCTAAATGATTCAGCACTGAGCTCAAGTTCCTGTAATTAATTCCTTTTGAATTTGTACCAAAACCTCAAACTCTCCTTTGTTGCTGTATGACTGGGTTTCCACAACTACACCCAGGAGAAATACTCGATTTTGTGGAGAAGTAAGCGAGTCAAAGTAGCAGACAAACACTATGCCTTTGAAGCTTACTTTCACCGTATCACACTGACACAAAGAAATAATACAAAAGTTGATGGAAGCTAACTGGCTCAGAGTAAAAGTGAATATCCACTCCTGATGAAGATTGAGAAGACGAGAATATCAAGGAACAAACCTGTTCCTGTAGAGTGGGCTGGTTCTATATTCACTATTTCAATTATTCAACAGCACATCATTCGCTTAGATTTGCCACCGCTGATAGCAGTTACGTCTCATGTTAGTAGATAGTTCCTGAATCAAAATACAGAAATGAACAACAACGTACCATTCATTCATTCATTCATCTTCCGAGCCGCTTGATCCTCATTAGGGTCGCGGGGGGTGCTGGAGCCTATCCCAGCTGTCTTCGGGCAGTAGGCAGGGGACACCCTGAATCGGTTGCCAGCCTATCGCAGGGCACACAGAAACGAACAACCATTCACACTCACACTCACACCTAGGGACAATTTAGAGTGTTCAACCAGCCTGCCACGCATGTTTTTGGAATGTGGGAGGAAACCGGAGCACCCGGAGAAAACCCACGCAGGCCCGGGGAGAACATGCAAACTGCACACAGGAAGGCCGGAGCTGGAATCAAACCCCGTACCTCTGCACTGTGAAGCCGACGTGCTAACCATTGGACTACCAGGCAGCCCACAACAACGTACCATTATAGCTAATTACAAGCAGGCTACATAATTTATCTTGTATCATACAAGTGTATGGTATTTACAGCGCCTAGATTTACAAAATAGTCCACTGGATGGATATATCCAGTTCCATGACCATGATATCAAGTTCATTATGTGTGTTAATTAAACATATATTGTATATATGCTTTGTTTAGTTTTTGTTACTCTGACTTTTGTAAACATACCTGAGAAAAATGCCGTTTTATACTATTCAAGCACTAGAGGGAAGCATTTGATCACGAGTCAAGCAGAAAAAAAGTTGGGTGCGCTTCCGAGAACAGTGCCGTAATTTACAATGTTTGCAAAAGATTTAGTGTCACGTTGCGAGCGAAGCGGAAAGGAACACGCTTCGTTTGCAACAAAATTGAAAAATAGGATTCCCGAAACAGTAGACACCAACAAGAACTCCGTACGAAAATATTAATTAACAAAAACCGAACCGCAGAAAATAGACAACAGAAAACGCTGGTCAAAACGTATACCACAAAAACATGAACAACCCCAACAAAAAGCGCTCGCACAAAAGGCAAGGAAGAAAATAAACTCGAATACTATTACACACGAAAATAAGACGACACCAAAAGAGCCGACGAATATAACTAGCGCACAAAGACTAAGACGAGAGCGAAAATACCGATACACGGGCATAAGCAGTGGCACGGCAAGCAATTCTCTGGCAAGGAAGAGCTAGAAAGACAGTCCTAATAAAGCAGGGGTGTCTATTGTCTAAAGTCGGTCCTCAAGGGCCGCTGTCCTGGCTGTTTTCCCGCTCTCCCAGGAGACACGCACCTGATTCAAATAATCAGGAATGTTCTAATGCTGATTCAGAGCTGATCATCTGAATCAGGTGTGTTGCAGCCCAGAGAGATGAAAAACAGGCAGGCGGACCTCCAGGCTCGGAGCTGGACATGCCTGTAATAAATAAAGCAAGTGCTTAATGACAAATAGGTAGCAGGTGTGCAGCCAGTCAGAATGCACCGCCTGCCACCTGCTGCCGAAAACGGAACATGACATATTGATGTGGATCCAAACTAATAAACACATTCATTAATTGCTCACAAATCTTGGAAAAGCACCCTCTGATATCGTTTCATGATTTAATCCCGTACTTGAGAGTGCTGGGCTGAAAAGTAAAGTAAGGTCATTTTTGACTTTTGTCTTTGAAACTGTTGTTCAGCCCACCGTCCCCGCTCCATCATCAGTCCCAAAATAAAAATGATATTTTATTATGTCGTTGGAATTTGCATGTTCTATCCATGCTAAAATATTCTCTTAATTTCAAAGCTAAGAGGATATAAATCTTTGGCCTTTAAGCCAAGTGTATCGTCTTTGTACGGACAGACTTTTTGATACAACGCTTTATTTTTTCACCAATTTATTTTTTGAACATATAAATAAACACCTCAAACAAATGGACAGACACTACATGTGTATCAGAACGATGAAGAAATATGACATCCTTACAGCCAAAATAAATCTGTATTTACATATATAGTATACTATTTACAAAATATATACAGTAGGTTCATTAAGAATGCCCTGCGGAATGTTTTTATTTCTTGTTTTTTGTTTAGTTTTAATGAAGCAAAAAATAGAATAAAATAAAATAAAATAACAGCAAAATAAAGAGATTGACTTACTCCTGAGTACAAGTACAATCATACAAAATTAGTGTCAAATATGTGAAATTGTATTTAGAATGTATTATTCTTTAGTTCTTTTTAATAATGTTTCCCCCTTCACACACCCACCACCACCACTACATCCTACACTTTTAATGCTACTGTACACTGACTGGATAACAACACAGCCTGCACTAGTTCACTTTCATAATCCCTCTGGTAGAGGTCCGTTGTTTGCACACGCACAGACGAGTGCCGGCCTATTGTTTTGCTTTATGACCATCTCTGCTCCGTTGCCATGGCACCAAGGCCCCTGGCCCGGCCATTTAATCCCGTCCAGTGTGTCGGAATTACAGACGTTGGCTGAACCATTCCAGTGTGGCGATCAGACTCCCAAATGTTGTCATAGTCCATTTCCTGGTCATCTGGTTCTGTGGGTTTGAGGTATGAATGAAGATCTATCAGGGGGAGAAAGGATAAACGGACTTTTAGAAATGATTCAATAACATGAGACACAAATCACCCACAAGCAAACCACAATTCCATTGAAGCTGGGATGTTGTGTAAAATGTGAATGAGAAAATGATTTGTAAATCAAAAAATTGAAATCGCCCACAGATGTCCAATATAATCAGGCTGGTTTGATAGAATTGGAGGACACAATATAGGCACTACAAATGTTTGTCTCATTTCACCAATTAATTTTTTGAATACATAAATAAACACCTCAATTGGGCTGAAAATGGCTAAAATTATGGTCTTGTGCTGGAGTATGGTGCGTGGGGTGCAGGTCACACATTGTTTTTTTTGTTATTTTTTTTAACTTGTCTCAAGTACTGACAAAACCAAACTGCGCTATTGTGTTAAGACCAGCGCTTGCCGGTTCTTCAACTGAAACCAACATAGCTTTGTGGACCTTGCTTTACGCACTGAGAAAAGGGAGATCCTCAAACTGTTCCCACAAACTTGGTAATAAGATTTCAATACTTTTGTGTTTCGCGTGGTGAGCTTTCAACAAAGGATTAGTTTCATCGTGCTTCTGAATACCTTCTATCAGTTCCTACCTGGTGAGTAATCATACGTCCGAGAGGAGTTGTTCCCACAGTTGGACCGCAGGTGTCCCTGTCAACAGATGTGAAAACACAAGAATGTCACTTCCAGTTGTCAGTAATAACAAATATTCTCTTTCATCCACAGCAACTGATAAAAAAAAAAAAAAAACACCGGCACAAAAAACATGTAAACGCATCTATCATTCAGTCAGCCACCCTTGCATGTTGTACCACAGTATTCCAGAAACCGGAGTGCCCTGGGAGATGAACGGTACTTTCTTTCTCACCTGCTCTTGTCCTTTTGAGGGTGCATTCAACAGCTTGAGCCTCGACACGGCCTCGGCTCTTTGCTCCACTTGACCCCGAGGGCTCTCTTTCTCCAGGCCCGGAGCATCTCCCTGCGACTTGGTCACGACCAGACTTCTCCGGTTGTGTCTGCCCATTGGTGGGGTGCGGAGCTTGAAGGAAGAGGGTGGAACCCAAGAGCTTTGCTGGGCGTGGTACAGATTAATGGGCTCCTGCCAGCTCTCCTGTTCAGGGCGAGGGAGATGATTTAGGGATGGTTCTATGCGCATGTGACTAAACATTTCACACACTTTTGATTGTATTTATTTATTTATTTTTAGGGAGAATCTATCCACCGTTAT
Organism: Hippocampus zosterae; assembly: GCF_025434085.1. Lineage (NCBI taxonomy): Eukaryota > Metazoa > Chordata > Actinopteri > Syngnathiformes > Syngnathidae > Hippocampus > Hippocampus zosterae. The sequence continues at coordinate 33,000,556 of NC_067452.1, forward strand.
TGACAGAAAAACTCGCTTTAAAAAAAAACTCAGTTTTTGTATTCAAGCCAAAGCCATGTCTAATATGAAAATGTTTCTTTTCTGCCTTCTTGGGGCATCGAGGGGCCAAGGAATGCATGTTGAAGTGAGGGGAGGAGCTTAATTTAGGCAGGACATAAGCCTTATCAAAGTGCTTTGCCACCATTTATAAACAATTCAACGTTTTAGGGGAGACGTAGCAGGCCTTGGTCCCTATCCCCCGCAAACAGCAGGGGAATGGCAAAATTAACAATAGCTTAACTGGATTAAGGTTGTTTATCATTTGATCAGCTATGACCTTTGTCAACAAAATTCACAGAAGTACATTGAATTCATTTAACGAACAATGACTTTCGTTACAAAGACTGACCAATTCACTTATCTTGCCCGTTGCTGATTGTCACCAGACATGCAATTTTTGACTTCTTGTTTACGTTCATTAATTAACCTGTGTGGTGTAAATTGAATCTATAAATGCAGTATCAATGAACCCCTTACCTCTGGACCCGCTTCATCCAAGGCGAAGATTTCAGGGCTGCAGGGCACATCGTAGAGGGGGGACAAGGGCTGGCGAGGAGCGCACATATCCGAGTGTCGCTGTGGGACATTCAGGGAGTAGCTGAAAGTTGTCTGAGATGTGTTCCAGCTGTTTGACTGATCAGAGCAGACCCAAGTGTGAGTTTCAAGCAGTAATGTGATTATTCTTCTATTAATCACTGTGAGGCGAACATAAGTACCAAGTCTGTGTACTGCTGAGTACACACACACACACACACGCACACACACACATAAAATAATTTGTGGTGAACTAACCACGTAAACAATTGCTCAGGTACTCTGGCTTGTTTTGTGATGTTCTAAACTCTCTTTCAATCGCAATGCATAAATAAAATAGTACAGACAACAAACATGAACAATTTAGCATAGGGAGCACCAAGATCATTTGCATGACCGCTTGCTGCTACGTAGCGTTTATAGCATTCAATCACATGTGCCGATAAATATTTTGGCACATGCCACTAGGTTCTTTGAATGTTTGACAGGATCAGGAAGTCCAAGAAGGAAAATTGCTTAAAAAAAAAAAAAAAGAAAAACGCATTGATAAGCTCTGTAAAACAAGTTTGTTTTTAATTTTGCTCTGTATTAACTTAAAAATACATTTAGGAAAGGAAGCAAGCACTCTCTCCAAGATCCAACCTATCAGGTCATTGTTTTTCTGCTCATTGAGGTTTATAGGGTCAAAGGTTAAATTGGTACGTCTAAGCTTTGCCACTACTATCACAAATGCTCCTCCATATCATGACCGAGCTCGACTTCCTACTCACTGTGTATTTATAGTGCCATGTAAGATAAGTCGACAGGCATAAGGGGGAATACTGTATGCACTTATCAGGTTGAGAGGCCGGGCTGACTGATTACCTTGACAAGCAGGCCTTTCTCGAAGGGACGCGGGCCAGGGTACGGCGTGCTGTACAGCTGTGGCATTGCAGCAGAGCTCTCTCCTGACTGGAGGTAGGAGCTGCGCATTGGCAAGGGTCGTGGGTCACGCTCAGGCTTGGTGTGGGAAGAGAAGCTGCTGGTCCTGCTTCCCAGGCGGGCGGTCTCGGTCGAGGAGGGACGGCTATACTGTGGACAACAAGCGGGGCAGTTGTGAGCGGTGCAAACATTCTCAAATTGCGCCTGCCTCATTTCAAACCATTGCGACACTAAAGGGAGGGAAGAAAGAGGTCTCTGTCATTTTAATTAGACAGGTGTGGGTCAGAGGCTGAGAAACAACAAGTCATGGCAGTGAGCCCTCTCTGGCAATAACTAACTGGGAGTTTGCGCTGCGTTGCAGTTCTCTTCGAGGAATGTCAAAATGTTCTGATATGATCATTATTTCTACATGCCTGGATAAATGGAATGTTGTTTCAGAAGAAAATCCAACTTAGCAATGTGGTGTGTTTTTTTTTCTTGTCAACCTTGAGGTGTACCACCTGAGCCTCTTGACCTTGCTAAATAATTAACTGGGAGGGGGGTGGGGGTTGCTGCTGTGCTTCAGTAAAACAAGCAATGGAGTTTTCCTTATCATTGACAATTGATGTCCTCACGTATATTGATGACAACTTACACAGAGAGGTTCCGAGTATCCTGGAGAGAGTGGGTTTTCTTCATGAGTGGGGAACTGACGGCTGTGGGATCCATGTCCACTCTGACTGAACTTGAGGGACTCGGGGTAGCCTTGACTGTTTCCACTCCACCTGTCAAACTGCGGCGCCTACACGGCACACGAGTTTCCACACATTAACATCATGACACGGTCAATAATACTTGTATACGAAGTAGGAAGAAGTGAGCTGAATTTTGCCTCTATTTCTTCAAGACACGAACGATCAACAATTGTTTCCACACAAAGGGAATTTGCTATCATTCGCAACAATCCATGAAGTCACTATTCAATGAATATTAAGCTTTCCTAGTGTCTACGGTGCAAATTAAAAAAACACACATGAAATGTAAACTTTATCTGAAAACGTGTGTCATAACTCAGTCCAAAAAAATGAAACAGAAAACAATCATGTCTCTTCAGTGGTAACCTATTCTAACCTATGTAACCTATGTAGTCATTTCCCTTCATTCCCATTTACACCTATGGACAATTTAGAGTCTTCACTGAACTGAACTAACATGTTTTTAGCATGTGGGAGGAAACCAGAGTACCCTGAGAAAAAATTGCAAGTACAGTGAGAACAAACAAGCTCTCACACAGGATGGTCGGAGCCGAGAATAAAAACCCCAAACCTCAGAAGAGTGAGGCCAAACACAAGACTAGCAAGCTAGCTCACAGTTTCCAACATGGATTTATTTGAGACATGACGACAAAAGAATATTTAGCTTTGTCCTTAAGTAAAATAATTGCAAGTATATTTAACATTGTCATCCCGGAGACTCACGAAAAAGGTGTAGATAGAAACATAGCCTGCTTTGCTCATGATTGTTTATTTAAAAGAAAAAAGATGGGTAGGTCTTACCTCCCTGTGTGTTGGCGTGTAGATGATGTCATAGACCGGGGGCGGTGGGCTGAGAACGGGCACGTCAGCAGCTTTAAACTGTTGGATCCAGTCGCAGAACTCTCTCCTATCCAGACAGGACACCACGATGGGGTTGATGAGCTTCCCTGGCAACAGAAAAGGGAAGGGGGGGGGGGGGGGGGGGGGGGGGTTGGGGGGGTACAAAGCGTGTCATTCGATTCAGTCGTTCAGTGGAATGCGCCACGGTCAGAATGTCATTCAATGAGGATAAAGCCAAATCATTCATGGAGGGTTGCACTTTATGACGTTAGCACATTCCCGCAAAAGTCCACATAGCGTAAAATATGCATAACACTGAACACTAGGGTGGGACAACAAAACTGTATAAAATGATGTGAATCTCAATATTCTCCTCCGGGCGCAGTCAACATGGCTCACATAAACGACCAATGAAAACAGATTTTATTGTGTTGTGTTTTTTAACATGAGGTTGCTTTATGACTTATCATATTCATTTTCTTTCGACGAAGACAAAAGAGACAACATTGAAGCAGAGAGTCATCCATCCATTTTCTGATCTGCTTTATGCTCACAAGGGTCATGGGGCATGCTGGAGCCTATCCAAGCTGTCTTTGGCCAGTATGAGGGGGACACCTTGAACTGGTCGCCAGCCAGTCGCAGGGCACACAGAGACAAACAACCAATCGTGCTCACAATCACACCTAGAAACAATTTTGAGTATTCCATTAACCTGCCATGCATGTTTTCGGAATGTGGGAGGAAACCCGAAGTACCCGGAGAAAACCCACGCAAGCATGGGGAGAACATATAAACTCCACACAGGATTGCCAGAGCCGGAATTGAACCTTGCACTTCTGCGCTGCACCAGGCCACCTGAAGCCGATATATATATATTTTTTCATAAAACAAATCGGAAATGTTATCTACATGTACAACATCCATAACATTAAAAGTACCGTATATGTCAAAGACAGTTCTGATCACTCAGTGAAATACCTGTTTTTTTTGGTGGGTCCCCCACCCCCACCATCCCCCAATAGAGGATAAATTCAAGTGTACGGGAAATTAAATGTGTTTCTGTGTTTTAAGTGTCAGGTATCTTCCCCTTCTTCAGCTACATATATGTCACAATATACCAAACATGTTCTTTCTAGATTCCGGCTCCGGCCTCCCTGTGTGGCGTTTGCATGTTCTCCGCTTGCCTGTGTGGCTTTTCTCCGGGTACTCCGGTTTCCTCCCATATTCGAAAAACCTGCATAGCAGGTTAACGGAACACTTTTAAATTGTCCGTTGGTGTGAGCGTGAGCGTCGATCATTCGTCTGTGTGTGCCTTGCGATTGGCTGGCAACCGATTCAGGGTGTCCCCCACCTAGTGCCGGAAAAGAGCTGGGATGGGCTCCAGCACCCCCCGTGATCCTTGTGAGGATAAGAAAATGGATGGATGGATGGATGCATGCATGTTTTTTCTCCAAAATATTGTTGAATCACCGCACTGTGATGTTATTGATGCCAGCATTCCACACTGACAATACGTACACCACGCTTATTGTATTGCGCTTTGTGTAGCTACCTTCAATCATAAAGGTGTTGGGCTTGACATCTTGGCAAGGTGTGGTCACTGTGATCATGTTGAGCGGAAGCTTCCCCTGACAAAGATAAGAAGCATGAAGCATTTGATAAAACAAGGCATGCGCGCAGCTCGGGAGATGCTAAAGAGTTTAAATGGTGCCCGTGGGTACCGCAGTATATAAATCGACGTATTTATTTTTGTTGTCAATACCTTGTAGAAGAGGCCATTCTCCTCTTCTGATAAGATGATCATCGTTGACGTGTACATCACCAGTAGCCTTTCACTTTGTTGCTATCAACAAAAAAGGGAGTTGTTGGTTTCATGTACTCTTTTTGAGCTCATCATTATTTACCCATATTGTATTTTTTTGACACTTTTCTACAGGTTTGTAAAACTTTGAAGCAAGTAGATGTTTCCACCCACATTTCCCAATTTTTAACAGCAGACAAAACACGGACTGAATGTTCTTGACCTACTCAACTCTTTCTGCAGCTTTGAAGTGGCACATGGCATAACAGCATCAAATTCTTTTGCTCTCAGGTTAATAAAACCTGATAACGTCTTGCGGACAGATAAGACTGAACAAGGAAATGCACCTTCACCTTCAGACTCTTTTTAACTCTTTGGAAAAAAAAACACAAATTGGATCCTTTCACCTCTGCAGAAAGACCCAACATGAATCCTGGTCAATTTTGGGCATTTAAAGGTCTGGAAAGCGTAGGTTAAATTTCCTCACTCTCACACAGGGTGTGTCCGCGGAGACAGCTGACATTCCAGCTGTGAGGTGAGAGTAGTTACTTCCCACACCCTGAATCTCAACACACTTCAATGGGGCAGCCGCTCGTTCCCACAGTGAATAAATCTCAACAATCCCAGCACGTTGTGGCATGATTACTGTTTTGTTTTATTTTTTTTTCCCCCATCTCTATTTGATATTGTTCAACTTGGGTATGCCACCTCCTGGAAAACTAGAACTTAGATAAATATTTGGCTATCCAACATAGAGCAGTGGTTCTGAAACTTGGGCCCGCACGAGTTATAACTTGAGGGTAGTGAAAATTATTTGCATTATTATTATTATTATTATTATTATTTTTTTTGTAAACGTGCATACTTAGAGATGGGGAGTAGTGCACCAATAACACAATTAACATTCTAAACCAGTTAATCCGTCCGACAATTGCTTTGGCCAATGGTGTGATTGTCAGATATAGACATATATCCGATTTCATGGGTACATAATTTTTGTCTCTCATGTACTTTTCTGATTCTGAGCTTTGCAGGTGAGGCAAGGCAACCTCGGCAGAATATTTGCAAGCATGGAACACACATTACACAGGGACCATGTTTTGGGCAATGTTCAGGACAATTGACTTTGTGATTGCCTTCCCAACTCCTTTCTTGAAGAAGAAAATTTGAAAAATGATTTTAGATGTCAGGGCGGCCCGGTAGTCCAGTGGTTAGCATGTCGGCTTCACAGTGCAGAGGTACCGGGTTCGATTCCAGCTCCGGCCTCCCTGTGTGGAGTTTGCATGTTCTCCCCGGGCCTGCGTGGGTTTTCTCCGGGTGCTCCGGTTTCCTCCCACATTCCAAAAACATGCGTGGCAGGCTGATTGGACGCTCTAAATTGTCCCTAGGTGGGAGTGTGAGTGCGAATGGTTGTTCGTTTCTGTGTGCCCTGCGATTGGCTGGCAACCGATTCAGGGTGTCCCCCGCTTACTGCCCGAAGACAGCTGGGATAGGCTCCGGCACCCCCCGCGACCCTAGTGAGGATCAAGCGGCTTGGAAGATGAATGAATGAATGAATGAATGGAAGATTTTAGATGTCGATTTCTTAGTGAGGATTAAACTTGCGAGATGCTTTTTGAATGTATTTATTTATTTTTTGAGTTGCTAGTGGAGTATGTCAGCAACACTGACGTGCTTTAGACAACGTGCTCCTTCTCCGAAGCAGTGCATTGTGCACATTAGGGCAATGTTAAATATTATTGATTTTAATTTACACGGGTCAGAAAAAAAACGACTATTTAGGAGGTAAGATGGTAGTTATGTTTGAGGAATTTTCTGTGGCCAATCAGAATTTGTGAAGTGCGGTTGTGTGTGTGCCTCAGTGGTCCAATACAAAACGTGCTAATGCTATTTGCAACGGTTCTAAACAGTCTTAGCTGATCCACACCGCAGAGAAAAAAATAGGGAGATGTGGCAGGAACACAAACATACACAGCCTACGACTTATTAAAAACAAGCGCGATAAGGAGTTCGGCATTTACCGTTAATTGATTTACTTTGTATTTTTATCTGCACAGCACTTCTCTGTATTTTTTTCTTTTAAAATGTGCTTCTAAACAACTTGGGCTCGATTTATCAATTCACATTTGATTTCCAAACAATCATTGACCTGCATTTATTGTGAAATGAAGAACAAGAGCAATCTTTTTTGATTGTTATTCACAACACAAGCTAACTGTACCACTTGATGCTTTTCTCTACTTGCCACTAAAGCAAAATCCTGACGGTGCAACAGTGTGCAGTAGTTCACTCCTGTGCCAGACCTAACTATGCTAATCATTTGTTTAAACACAAATAAAGGCAAGAAGTGGGTGTGCAGGAGAGGCCACAACACTCCACCTTTTATACTCAGCCCTCATATTTTGCGGTGGAAGCAATAAATGTGTTACACAATTCGAACACTCCGTGACTCATTTCCTACTTTCTTTAAGTCACGTCAACAATTCCGTGAGCCTGAACACAAGTGATGCAGCTCCTTTATGTTTCTTCAGAAGCTACGAAAAGAACATGAGTGTATGTTTTGGTTGTACCTGACAAGGCAGGTGCTGCAAACGAACTTTGGTGACATAGGTTATGGGGCCCAGGCTGTCCCGCTGCGAGCCCTCCCACTCGTAGATGGGCTCTTTGTTGATTGAGTTCCTCAGCTCTTCTCTGCCTGCAGCAGTCTTCTCCTGGTTTTGCTACCAAAGACACACAATGCATCTGGAAAGTTAAACATGGAAAATGACTCAAGAACCAGCTGCCAATCAAAATGCAGGTCCCCCCCCCCCCATCTAATTTACATCAGCCAATTGCACACCTGACGTACTTAGGAGTGCTTAAGGTTTAGTCAACGATCGTGGTGTGGTCAAGGCCACTCCCTACTCTCGAGCCCTGAAGGAGAGCCAGGAGTGACCTACTTGACTCATCCCCCCCCCCCCCCCCCCCCCCCACACACACACACATATATCCTGTTTCTTCATGCTTGGTGCAACTGATATTTTCCCACCGGGCAAGTTAAGACATGAAAAAGGTAACGTCCAAGCGCAGAAAGACTATGGTGAGAACTATTGTTTTGATCTTGGATTGTTCGGCATTCTGTACTTTCTACTTCTGTCAGTATCCTTTTGTTCCAACAGGATGGTTTTGTTTTTATCCCCCACCTAGCATCATTCATTCATTCATTCATTCATCTTCCGTACCGCTTGATCCTCACTAGGGTCGCGGGGGGTGCTGGAGCCCATCCCAGCCGTCTCCGGGCAGTAGGCGGGGGACACCCTGAATCGGTTGCCAGCCAATCGCAGGGCACACATAGACGAACAACCATCCACGCTCACACTCACACCTAGGGACAATTTAGAGTGTTCAATCAGCCTGCGACGCATGTTTTTTGGAATGTGGGAGGAAACCGGAGCACCCGGAGAAAACCCACCCAGGCCCGGGGAGAACATGCAAACTCCACACAGGGAGGCCGGAGCTGGAATCGAACCCGGTACCTCTGCACTGTGAAGCCGACGTGCTAACCACTGGACTACCGGGCCGCCCTAACATCATAGAATAAAAAATACAGTGGTACCTCTACTTACGAAATTAATTAGTTCTGGAACTAGAAAATTATGTAAGTAGAGACGCGTTTTCCATGTAAATGCCCTAATCCGTTCCAAGCCCCCCTAAAATTCAGACATAAAAGTTTTCGAAAGCATAAAAATGCATCAAATATACAATATACCTTTCATATCTTGAAAATTTCTTTCGAAACATGAGGCAAGATTTTCCTGTTGTGACATTTCGTCACTTGATAGTTCATGTTCGTAAGTAGAAGTACTGTACTAACTACCTAATACTAATATAAAAATACAGACCCATGAGCAGCTTCTTCAGGACATTTTAAGCCGAGTATCACTTTCTGACCACCCAACAGAGTTAAAGCGCACACACACACACACACACACACACACACAACCACACACACACACACGCACTACTATAGAACACCATTCCACTTTCCGTCCGGCCCAAATCCCAAATTTGGTTTGTCAGAACTTACTTTGATTCTGGTGTAGTTTTCCGGTGCGACCGCGTTGCCGCCGTTGGCTTCAATGTTTTCCTTCAGAAGACCAAACCATCGGTCCATTTCTTGTTGGTTGGCACAATAGACGATGATGGGGTTAAGGCTGACACCTGTGAGGAAACAAAGGAAATTCATTGCCGGGATAACTTTCCACTCGCTCAAGGAGTTCCCGCTCCGCTCCCCTTGTTATGTCTAGAATGCAGTAACTGTTCACATATGTGGAAAACCACACGTCACACGGTTTTCTTCTGAAGATCCCCACAAGAATTTCAAATCATAGTGGTCTCGTCCTCCCACACTCTGAGGGCCCGGAAGGAATGAGAAAGACTTTCCCCTCGATCAAATGTGCACATACCAGAGATAAACGGCAAAGAAGTTTGATTTAATTTGTGCTGGAAATGGATGCCTTTGCAGATGAATCCATATCTGTGTCGAAATTGAGCTAAATTATCATTGAAAAGGTCAAATTCTTGATATCCCTCTCGTAACGAGCTCATTAGGTTGAAGAAAGGAACAGAAACAGAAACGTATTGTTGATAATAAATCCATTGTTGGTAATAAAACCGCTGTTATGTAACTTTCATGCCGCTGTTAACATTTCTTGGAAGTTTACGATAACTTGTTTGCTTGACTCAGACTTTCGTCTCACACTTCCTCCATATGTGTGCCGTTGTCCGTGCGTCCCATGAAGTCAACGTTTCGGAGTGAGTCAGAACAATGACGAGTGAGTGACAACACGTCTGCCTCACAGTGTAGAGGTGCAAGGTTCAATTCAGGCTACGACCTTCCTGTGTGGAGTTTGCATGTTCTTCCCGGGCCTGTGTGGGTTTTCTCCGGGTACTCCGGTTTCCGAAAACAAGCATGGCAGGTCAATGGAACACTCGAAATTGTCCCTCAGTGTCATTGTGAGCATGGATGGTTGTATGTCTATGTGTGTCCTGCAATTGGCTGGCGACCAGTTCAGGGTGTCCCCCTGCTTACTGTCCGAAGACAGCTGGGATAGGATGCAACACCCCCCGCGACCCGGATTAGAAAACGGATCAATGTTACACCGAAAGTATGACGTGTAACAGTTGACTCGGCAAAGATGTCTAGGTTACATAACGCGTGAGGTCGATTGCGACACGAAATTGACGCCGACGGGTTCATTTTTCCACATACCATCTCCTCCGATCTTGTAATTTATTATTTTCTTTCGCATACACCACCGGTTAAACTGTTTGTGTCGTATTTCCCAACATAAGCGTTTCACTTCCACGACCTTTTCTGGTATATAGTAAGTTCAAAAATGAAGGTGGCATTCGTCTGCGGCATGCATGGTAGATTTGCACCAGTGACAAGGCTGAGAATGGTAGCTGTGGCTTTTTTGGGGGTTCGGGGGGACAGCTGGCCTCTGTGAACTGCACCTGTTGTCTAGCAAGTAAGGCCTCTGAGGCAGATTTGGCCCTCTGACCAAGGTTAAAGGGGGGCCCAACTCTAGTTAGTCTTGAAGTTGAGTGGAGGTGACAAGGGTCATAGTGCCGTTGAATTACCGGAATGCGATAATATACGAAATGCCGGAGCTTGAAAAGATGACAGATTTTTTTTTTCTTTTGTTTTCTTGTTTTGTTTTTAAGGCCATGCTACTTTGATTATCTGAGATAACAGTGAGCAACACAACATTTGACTTGCTAACATCCTGGTGGATTAGCCGATTGCAGTATGAACCCGGCTATCCCCTCCATGGCAATATTATTCATAAATCATATTGTAATGCGTATTTCAGATTTAAAAAAAAACAACAGCAATGCCGTAATAGTCATGTGACAAGAAAATATTCTTCAGCGCTCACCATTTATTTGAAAGGCGTACTCCATCGGTTGGCTGTGTTTGCAGTTCTGTTGCGGGTTGCAGATGGTGAGCTCTTTCAGCGGAAGAGTTCCCTGCACACAAAACAGCACAAGGATGATCCATCTATCATTTGCCGCTCAATTTGTCCTGTTCCGCGTGATTCGGTGGAACAAACGCCGGAACGTTCTCCGGTCAGTTGTAAAGTAATTGCGGAAAGCCAACTGAGTCATCGGTGTGAATCACTATATAAACAATGACACGTCACTTTTTGTGAAGAAAGCTTCCACCATGTTTGTTTACAGTTAGTCGCATCTTACCATGTTCTAACAAAAGAGTTTTTTTCCCTTTTTTTTTTAACTAAACCGAGATGAGCTAAGTTCGCCATGCTAATGCTGCCTTGTGTGTGACGACTTAGACGGACGGGCGCTTTGACTTCAGCGGACGAGGTGCTCGGATGATTAATTGACTGCTCATGCTCCAGTAGACAGGTGACGATATGCAATCATATCACACTCCCTCCGGTTGACAGGATACGTATGTCAGAAGCAATGACGGCATGACTCCAACGTCTGATCCCAGCGAACATGAAACCTCGTAAAAATGCTGACGTAGTGATTCATGCATGGATTTTTGAAGGAAGGTATCAAAGTGTTTCTGAGGTTGAAGGGAGGAAAAAAAAAACTCACCTGGTATGTCAGTCCAGGGGTGTTGTTAGACACAAAATGAAGGTGTGTCTGGAAGAGATCCAGGTAGCAATCGTGTATATCCTGAAGAGACAACATGAGAAGCTCAAAAGTCAAGTTGGACTTGTTGCTGTAATTGGCTTCCTTAACAGGTGGCAAGATTTTGCAAACCGTAGATAAAGATTACATTGACTCAGCACTTCATACAAATTCATAACTCTGTAAAGGTCTCGGTCAAAATGAGGTCTTGTTATCATTGTAAATGCATCTTTTTATTTTATTTTTATTTTTTTACATTCAACTCTTGTGTTGTGTTTTAATTTTGTCTGAGAAGAATCATCAACAAAAAGCAACTGCTTTTTGAATGGCCCGCCTGTTGTCTCAGGTGCTGATTCATCGATTATTTAAAGGAAGCATGAGGGTGATGTAAGTTTTGGATTCTCAGAAATAGAAGAAATTGTTTGACTTTCACATGTGATGTCAAGTAAATATTCTGGGATGGTTTTCTCCCATCTCTTGAAATACTTCACAAATCTCAAGAAACACATTTTGCTTCCCGCGCTCTTTTTCTTTTTTTCTTCTTTTTTTAAATTAATTGGATCTGTTTCTCAATCTTTGAATTCTTTTTGTTGTTGTTCTGGACAGATTTGTTGTGTCACAGCGCCGACAATTTTGACTTGCCGTCTATCAGGACGTGCGATCAGGAGAGCTCTCTCTCTCTCTCTCCTCCCCCCCAAGGTTTTTTTTTCTCCCAAAGATGTTTCACAATTACCACCTTGCAAAGCGTGTTGAAACACAGGCTGGAAAAGAGATTGAATTATTCACAGCGAACCACCATGTCAGTTGCATCACCGAGTTTCTGTATGTCAATGTTCGCACAGTCGCGTCCTGCAAGGCTGCACCTGCTTTAGATCATTTTGACACCTTCCGGTTTGGTATGGATTTGTCATTGCAGCATTGAGTCATATTTTAATTCTCCGGAAGCAGCTGATTAACCTGGATAATGTAGTATCATAATGTTTGCCTACTGCTTCATAACAAGGCCATTAAAAAAAAAAGGAGCGAGCGAGCGGTTCTGCTCACCTGGCAGTGCAGGAAGCGGAAGCGAACTTTGGCGCTGTGAATCAGCCGGCCGTAATTCTTCACGTTGATGCTGCTCTTCTTCCAGCCGCTTGCCGGGTCGTACGGGAATGGAGGATCCCATTTGATGTTCTCGATGGTCTGCAGGTCTTTAGTGGACATTTCCTGCAACCGGACCACCGATTAGCATTGACTTTGCATGCACACACAGCAGGACAGTTGCATTACAGATGATGATGATGAGTTTTTACCTTCCTCGGGGTGACCGTGCAGAGGATATTGATGATGCTGTTGGACTTCTCCTGGCCCTCTTGGGGATTCTTCTTGCGAAACAGGCGACTGCTGCTCAAATGGGAGAAAGTCTCGTCAGTGCTTTTTTTTTTGTCCGGTGTTTATGACTTGCTTCCCAAGTGCGTTTTCAAGGGACATTTCCTGTTTATAGGCGTTGCCTGTCGTCGTCCACTTCTGTCCCCGGGAGGTAGAGCAAAGATTATAACTGCTCGTGATCTTATTCAACACTTCATTTTATTAAGTCAGACTTATAATTACATTATGTACCGAATTTGGATCCAGCATACATTTTACTTTGACTTGAGTATTTGTCTTAACGATGAATGTTTTTTTGCTTTTTTTTTAATGTTGTCACACTGAGTAACAGTACATTGCACAGGTTACTTTAACTTGAACACTTTCATCCTCTAATAATGATGACCTGTGACCTGATAACATGCGAAGCCGTCCACTGTAGTGACCGCTGTCCCTGAAAGGGTTAAACTAGTATTGCTCTTGTGTTGTCACTTTCACACGAATCTTTCACCAATCCAATATAAACGTTGGTGACGTTTGACTTTATTTCACCCATCAAACAAAGCCAGGAAGTTCCGAGAAAAGCTATTTCATTCTCTAAAACAGGGGTCCTCAAACTTTTTCCTGTGAGGGCCACATAACTTTTCCCTTCTCTGATGGGGGGCCGGTGTTAGTTTGTAACAGAAAAAGTGTAACGATCGAACGCCACCTATCTTGTCTTGTTTATGTCTGCTACTGTCTTGTTCATGTGTTCTACTAATTGATCTGAGACACAACTAAAACACTGAATCATTCTGTGGGGTGTAAATAACTTTGTGACCTTGATTTCAACCCTATTTGCCTCATGGGTCATTTTTGACCCGAAGACCACCTTTGTACTTTTTTTTTGTACAGCTTCCATGGAAATGTGAATAAAAACAACATTTCAATTTTTCTGCAGTTGGGGCCAATCTAGGAAAAGTCATAAAATTTCAAGTTAAAAAAGTATCATTTAAGGGTTTTTTTGGGTGTTTTTAACACAGTGACGGGTCATTTTGACCCGAGGACAACAGGAGGGTTAGAGGGCCGGGCCAAATGTGCTGGCAGGTCGTATACGGCCCGGGGGCCGTAGTTTGGGGACCCATGCTCTAAGATGTCTTTTTAAGAAAAAAATGGGGCGGGGGGTCGTAATTTCTGCCTGCTGAGCCTATTTTGCCATTTCATGAGCGCAAACAAAGAAAGTTAATTCCAGACCAATTTCTTGTGGCTAATTTTGCTCGATTTAAATCCATTCATGACGACTATAGAGATTAGAGTTCTTTTCTTTAAAGTAATCCGGGGCAATCTCTGAACATGCATGTTCACATATATTTTTTGCCTATTTGCTCTGTTTAAAACAATAAATGAATCCGAAGTAATTCACCTGGTACTACTCGAGCACTCCCCCTACGCTGAATACTTACAGTCCTCTTTACACTTTTCATTATTTGGAGAACTATTTTACTTTTACATAAGCCATATTGTTCTAAAGTAATTATACTCCACCCTCCTCTGCAGACAATTCCCAATAATTAACCTCCTCCCTTTGTCTTAATTACATCAATGACAGACATTTACTTAATTTGAACAATTGACTCCTGGGCTGCTGATATGCATAGGAAAAAAAATCAGCATTCAATGCTCCTCTTTGTTTTGCATGACCCTCGCCTGCTACCATTAGTGTCACATCTTCATGAGGAAGCATCCTCGGTGTCCCCGATAAAGCGCTTCAGCACGGCTGTTGCAGGGTCACTTTGGGAGTTGATCTGCTTATCTGTGCATGTATGTGTGCGTATGTGCAACAAAGTGGGCCTTTGTCTGCATGGTGGGAATCGAGTTCTGTCTAATCAGGAAGTCAGTGACCAGCGTCAATCATTTAAAGCCACCCAATGCTTTTCCGTTTTGGTTTTGTTTCAAAAAAGAGAAACGTTTGAGAAGAACACTCCAAAGTTGCCATCGGTGGATGCAGCATTAAAAAGAAAAAAAAAGAATGTGGATATAATGCTGATAAGGCGGTGCATTTACACACCTAGCATCCTCTAGTAGTCATCGCAATGGCATTTAACCACAAAAGGAATTGTAATTCAAAATTTACTGTGCATACTTGAGCCAGTGAGCCAACTTGAAACCCTTGTAGCTGTTCTGTGTGTGTGTGTGTGTGTGTGTGTGTGTGCGTGTGTGTGTGTGTTTACAAATACAAACCACATTTTAAGAGCTTCTGGGCAAGTTGGTGAAAACCAGAAAGTGAATCATCAGTGTAAGCTAGAAGAATGGGTACTAATGGAAATCAGATGTGATGATCCAGCACTGACTCGGAGCATGTCCAGACATATAATCCGCTGGGATTGAACAAAACCAGCCGTATAAACCATCACTTACAGAGTTAGGATCATGACAAGCTGATTCTGCTACATTGGGATCACAGATTTTTTTCCTTAGTTAAGTATAATTGGCCCCATGTCAAGAGGACCCTAAGGCGATCAAGGCCTGATTTTGTTATTGGGTCACTTGAATCTCTGACAGCCGGCAGATCATCTTCACACTCATAGAGATGTGCGGAGGAAGCAAATGGTAACCGGATAGTTGAACACAGGGCCAGTCGGCCCACCAGTCAGACGGAACACTTAGAACCAAAGCCACCGGTATGATCCCGTGTTACTGTGGGATCTCAGAATTCACAACTCCGACTTCTCCAAAGCCTGGTCAAATGCTGAGAATTTTTTCCACCTCAGATCACGGGCAAAAAGTAAACGAGCTGACGGGAATTGTGCGGATCGGATACACATTATGGAATAGACCAAGTATATCCGGATAATAGCACTTACCTGTTTCTGCGAATGAAACTTTTGCTGGAGAAGGTGAAGTTGTGCTGGGGCACACATGAAATGCTGCTCCCCATGTTGCCGCTCTTCGTTGTGTTCGTGCGAGTGTCCTCAGTCTGAGAAAAAAAAGTGTTTGGTGGATTGCAAGTAGTCCGGAGGGGCAGCGCAGTGCACGCCGTGCTCTCGTCAAACTGAGGGAGCAGCGTGTGAGCTGAGAGTTGTATACCGAGAGCGTGCCTGCGTAAAAGTGGGCGGAGTTAATTTTTGGGGGGAGGGGGCGGTGTGTCATTGACTCTGCGCGTTCATGTGTGTGAATAATCAGCTGGGCTCACACTTTATGGGGACTTGGCGATGGCTCTGTCTGGTATATCAATCCTGGCAGCTACAAAGACAAGTCTCGCGGGGGGCGGGGGGGTGGGGGGGTTCCGACAAGTGTGCCGTTTCACACCTTCCAGGGGCCAAATGGGGTCTCAGTGTGTGTGGGTCGCAACTGGGAACAAAATAGTGGTCTCTGCAAACAGACTGGTGTGTGTCAATCACAGAGGGAAGATAGGACGGAGCTTCCAATGCGGCATGGCCGGACATGAGCACAGTCTGCCACTGTAAGGAGGTTATTTCTAATTAGCGCTTATGTTTTAATATTGTCATTTTGGGAAATGTTTCTCCAGGAAGCCTTATGTGACCTGATTCGCGTACACAATCTGAATGGCAGAAATAGGCGGGTAACTTTAACCCTGGAGAAGCCAAGAACCCTTTTCGTCTTTGGAAAATGATTAATTATACATTAAATGACTGCTATATGTTCACCGAACACCAAAATATATGTTCTTTCAAATATTCAATGTTTTAATCTTAATTTAGGATTAGGGCCAAATTGAGCCCTTTGATATTTAAGGGTAGCATTTGAGTAGCAGAATTTATAGGGGCCAAATTTCACCCCGTGGCTTGTCCAGGGTTTTCAACACAGGCAATGTGACACCCCCCGATCGTGTTCTTGCCCTGGGCAGTCAGTCGTCTGTCAGTGTGCGCGATGTGAAGCATGGATGGTTAAACAGGAGGCCTGTGTATTCGAAAGGTTTTTATTTGCATATGGGTACGCAAAGAGTGACTATCCAGTTTGCATATAAGGTGCTCGCTCCCAAAAGATGAATACCCTTGAAACGAAATCCTTACTGGTACATTTGGAGTCTTAATAGACTTTCTCAAAATGTAAAACTAGATAAGCCCCGAATAATTGAAATTCTGATCAAATGCATGAGATTAAATACATTTTGTGTATTTAATTCAACTGAAAGTTGAATTGGTATCAAAACCTAAACGCAGTTTGCCAGGTTCGAAATGATTAGGACTTGGAATAGTACTATGGAACAAATCTATTGTAATATGAAGAAATTGGCTGTATATCTCTATTTAATTTTCCATTTGGAACTTCCAAATAAAGTTATAAATGATGCCATTCAGTATTAGGCCCATGACAAGGAAATATGTTCCTTTCCAGAGAAGGACAAAAGGGGATGCGATACACACTCGTATCTCTTATCAGTCGGAAAGGTGTGCTGCGTGTGTGGTTTTATTTCTATTTTTGTCTGCGGCCATCTTAGTTATAAAATCCAACACGTGCCGCTCGTTTGCAGCTAACCTGTTGGACAGGTTGTAAAACGGATAAACCTGAGGCACCAACAGTCCACTTTGCGGTCGTTATGACTTTGATGTACAACACTACTTTATTGTTCTCTCAAAATCTCTTCTTTGATGAGCTAAGGAACCGGTGACAATTTCAAAGAAAGTTGATTTGATCAACAAAGTGAAGCCGACTGATTGAGCTGCTTGTATGACTAACATCAGGTTTAGTGTGCAACAAGATCAAAATGAACCGGGGAAAGTTAATGTTCTCATTTGATGACTGGCACAAGAGAACTTTGTTATGAATGTCGGTACGTAAGATGAATACATAAATGGTTTGTTCACAATAAACATCTTAGAAGTGCAGCTATTACAAAAACACATCCAAAAAGACCTTTAATATAATGCCAACATTTTATATTTGAATGATAGACAGACTGACTATCAATCAATAGATACATACTCCTGTTATTCTTAAATTAAATGAGATGCCGTTATAATATGTGGCCCATCATGGAGAAATATGAAAGTAGGCTTGTTGCCACAGCCAGCCAGCGTGTTGACTCATACATCTCCCCCCAGTATTCCTCACAGGCACGAGGAAGTTGACGTCCTGCAAAATATTCCCGGGGTTTCCTGCGTTATCTTGTTTCAGTTTTCCATTCATATGTTCAAGTAGGATTCATCATCCGCCCAGCCCCTCCAAAAAAAAAAAAAAGATGACGGAAAGAGACTTACTCATGTACCGGCAACTTCATTTACAGTAGATCAGACCACTGTTCTTGAGCGCATTAGTGTGTTGCGAGAGATCACCAGGTGTGTCATGGGAAATTATGCAGTGTTGCTTAATTGGTCTAAAAATACACATTTCTTCAATTAAAGTACTGGTGTCAAAGTCAAAGTCCGGGGGCCAGATTTGGCCCCCAACATCATTTTATGTGGCCCGCGGAAGCAAATCCTGCGTGTCAACTATCAAGATTCTTGTTGAAATCGAAACCGAAATTTTCACGGGCAATAAATAACGTTGAGATTTTGCACCGGCCCTCCGTCGGAAGCCGTAACTCCAAAGTGGCCCGCGACAAAAAATGAGTTGGACAACCCTGAATTCAAGGTTGCACAGCGAACATGTGATGAGCTCATAGGCCTCAACGGCCGTGGGTTCAAATCAGGCCTCCGGCATTCCTGTGTGGAGTTTGGATGCTGAGTGGAATGACAAAAGAAGTTAAATAATCTCAGGATCAACATTTGAAAAACAATAAAAGTGCATAGAAACAATGATACATTTCTTAATAGTTGTAGTCTGGAGCGCTTTCTACATTGTCTCATCATTAGTATATTTATATTAGGCATACATATTGTAATTGCAGAGTAAATAGATTGTGTGTAACACATTATTTCAACCTTTTAACCTGTTTATGACCTCCCAGGTTCACAAAGTGCCTGATAATATTCATCCATTCTCTTTTGTTTTCACCAAGCTCCATCACCCATTTCAACAGGAATAAGAAATTTGTAACTGAATTGACATTTTCATATCTAAATTTGATCTAGCCCACTGAGAAGTGAACAACTCGAATATACCGTTAAAAAAACATTCAAAGCCCACAATATCACGAACATACTTTTATGGTTTTGGTTTTCCTTCACAGGTGACATAGCTTGGCTGGCACCGTGGACGTATAAGTATACTTGCTCGTCAGAAAAAGTGCCAAAAGTGTCTTTGGCCAATGAGATTTCGATATCGTGACTGACTTTGCATCGAGTATCTGCGCTGTCAATGTGCGATTGTGAAGTGACAAATGTGAAACATGCAAGTCTGAACGCGCTTATTTCATATTGCTCAACGGGGCTGGTGTGTTCATAACAGCTCGTGTGAGTTTGTCGCATGATGTGTCAAACCCTTTTTATTCATATTTTCCAATGGAACTGATACAATCTTAATCTCCCTCTCTCCGTGTGTGGTGTGGCTGAGGAGTCGCTCTCTGTTGTTTATCCTAGACTCAGCGGGTGAGAGAGACGGTGCTAAAGTCACACCTTGGCCCACTTCAACGGAGCCTTGGGTCTGAGAGCACAAACATCAGGTGTTCAGTCGAAACTCCACCGTGCCAAAGTTCTCACACGGGATCAGCATAAAGGAATCTTAATTGGACCCCCGGCACTCCTTTGAAGGCGAGATCAACAACAAATTCATTCCTCACATTCTGTTTCGTATGTGATAAGCACCAAACTGGAAAATTCATTTGTATTTCTCTCTAATTTTCTCAGGATAAAAACATTAAATATTGAGGCAGAAAGTCACATACTCAGGATAAATGGTTTGGTATCCATCTATATGTCTGTCTGGAATCAGATAGATCTCTTTCTCTTCCTCTCTCTATATCCACACATGTACACTTTATTTCTTTAACATGACTTTTTGAACAACCTTTGTTGCTCTAACACCGGGGTCCCCAAAACTTTTTCCTGTGAGGGCCACATAACTTTTCCCTTCTCTGATAGGGGGCCAGTGTCAGTTTGTAACAGAAACAGTGTGACAATCGTAGGGGAGCTAAAAAAATGTATCGTTTTCCAGAAAGCCACACATAAGCAAATAACCCTTTCCAGGTTCTTTACAGAAGAAAAGTCAGGAAACAAATAATAACACTATTAATGAAATAAAAAATAACTAAATAACCCTCTCTGAGTTCTTCACAGAAAAAACAGGAAATAAATAATAACTAAATAACTCTCTCTGGGTTCTTCATAGAAAAAAAAGCCATGGAACATTAACTTTCTGTTGTGCCATGTACAATCTTAACAGATAAAAGTTCAGCTCAGTTGTCAGAGCAGAATCTCTCTGACACATATGAGCAGTCTCTTAAAGTTTTTGTGTTCCTTCCTTATAATCCTTTTGTAGGTTCCAGTAGGCTTGTAGAGACCGCTGTTTGCAGTTAGGGGGTTTTTGGGGCGTTTTTAACACAGTGACGGGTCATTTTGACCCGAGAACAACAGGAGGGTTAGAGGGCCGGGCCAAATGTGCTGACGGGCCGCGGGCCGTAGTTTGGGGACCCCGTGCTCTAACACAAAGCTGTGCCCTTGTACTTTAGTTTATTTTCCAACCAGAAGTACATTTTTTTTGTCTTATCATTTTCACAGTGTAATAACCACAGTAAGTTCATGCACACATAACCACACATGCACGTGTCGATGACTATACATCACTACTTGTCTGCAGGCTTATTAAACATTGTCTGTTTGTTTGAAGGAACTACTTGAAGTTTAAACACACCTGGAGCATTTGTCAGTTGTTGACACATCTTCCGGAAAAAAAAAAAAAACAAAAAAAACACTTCCAAAACACATGTATGACAAAAATGCCACTTTAACCCTTTCAGGGACAACGGTTACTACAGTGGACAGCTTATCATCTTATCAGGTAACGGAGTGCAGGATAAGTTACTCAGAGATTCCAACATTGTATTTCATCTCATTGAGCAACAAACATAATAATCAACTGTTTAATTAATGCCGCTTTAATCGTGACATCATTATTAGCTTCATCAAGGCAGAAATTCATATGCAGCTCTTGCATCGAATATGTTTACTCTGTGCAAGTGTTAAAAGAGTTTGTGGCAGGCCGGTATGCGTTGTCACCAAATTCATGGATTGAATTTGGTGACATTTGATTTTTTTTTTTGGTTGATTGCATTTAATAGGGTTAAAATGGTGTGTGCAGAGGAAGCAGAGGGTGCGGCGACCATTTGAGTTGGGAGTTTTAGAGAGGGTAAAGAGAGTGTGCTCAGCTGTCTGCGCAGCTCACAGTGAAAGGAGAACATCTTGGGACACTACCAAGCAATCGTGTTGTAGCAAGTGAGCCAAGGTTCAAAGATTTAGATCTTGTCTCAAACTTGGATCACATTTGGAACATCTTTATTTCATTTTTGTATTGCTCCATTTGCAATAGTGCAAAATGTCTAGAATTATATTCATATTTTACAGTTCAAATAAATAGTCATCACATAGAAGCAGAGCAGAAACTTAAAATCATTGTTACAGTCACGTTCACACTGAATAACATGGATTCATGGAGCCATCTTCCTATTTACAGGACATTTTGATCGACATGCGATTCTTGGTCCTTCACTGCATAATTAAACACTAACAGTATCTCCATTAGACATGGGCACATTCATTTAACTGGATCCTTTCTGAAAAACAATAGCAAAAAATGAGGTAGAAACTGAAAACCTTGAACAAAATACGAAAAGGGCAATGTCTCGCAACAGTTTGCAATAATAATGTGGGATTTTCCTGTTTGTTAGCCATGATGTTATGTTGCATCTTGATGTTGCAAGTTCAACACGGGAGAGGAAGGCGGGGGGGACAAAAAGAACTGTTGGGGTTATTTCCACACATATTCATACTTGGCATTGAGTAATAGAAGTTGGGTGGGTGCTGCAATTTATTTTTTACATGACGCTGTAATTTTTTGGTATATTTTTTTTTTAAAGTCATCAGTCCTCCTTGTGCATTTGTGGTATTTGAGTCACATGATCATCTGACAAGTGGGAGTGGGGAAACTCATGTAAACTAGCCATGAGTATGGAAGCATTGATCTGAACCACTTTAACCACACATGGGTCGTGGGCATGCTGGAGCCTATCCCAGCGGTCTTTGGGCAGTAGGCGGGGTACACCCTGAACTGGTCGGCAGCCAATCGCAGGGCACACAGTGACAAACAACCACTTGCGCTCACAATCACACCACGGGACAATTTAGAGTGTTCCATTAATCTGCCACCCATGTTTTTGGAATGTGGGAGGAAATGGGAGTACCCGGAGAAAATCCACGCAGGCACGGGTAGAACGTGTAAATTGTGTCAAACTGAGTGCACAACATTGCTACAACTAGTAGAGGCCACCATTGAGTGGAACCAAATGAGTTTGCAGCCTTTACAAGTTTGACTTCAACGATGGAAAATGTTGCTTTATCCACCCAACTTCTCCAAGCATCATTCTGTCCAAAGTGAAAGGAAACAAGGTGGAAACAACCATGATGTTATTGCTAAAGTTACTCATTCTCCATTACGGAGAAGTCATTCGATGCCCACCCTTAAGGGAAACAAATGGAATTCTGCATCACAGCTAATCTTGTTAACGCTGCGGACGCAACCACACTATCCTGCTCTCACGACATATCACACATAAATAAATATATTAAAACACTTTTAAACAGGCATCTCATGTTGTCTTCAATTACCATTTTACAGATAAACATATAAATATTTATATAAGAATCTCGTGTTTTCTTCTCTTAACATCTTACAGGAAAACATCTGAACATCCACACACCTTTATAAATACTTGAAAATTCCTCACATCAAAGTTTGGAACTCCTTTAGACACGAGAGCTTGGCTTGTCGTGTTACGTGCATGCTGTCTCACAGCGCACTGCGGTGTGGGTTGAGGGTGTGGCATGTTACTGCCACCTAGCGTGACATTAGCGGTACTACCTCATTTTCACCTCCCCGTTTGGGAGGCGATGCCAGCCAGCTGTTGTGGAATAAACATGCAGTTTGCTTTAAGCACCCCGTGAGCTACATTCTAGTTTTTTTATACTGCAAATACTACATTTTGGGGTAGTAGCAAATACAGGTTTGCGCAATCTTCTTTAGTTTATGTTCATATCTTGAGGAGAGAGCGCGTGGCTGAATAGGACGCCGCTCAGAAGGGCAAAATATTCTGTCATCGTACAAAATAGACCTCTGGGGTGGCAGTAGCTCAGTCTAATCTGTCCGAATTCAGATTTTCATGACATTTTTGATGGCCAATCTGTAGCAAAAGTGCCATTAATAACGGCCAGGAGCCTCATTTTACCCCCCCCCCCCACACCCCCTCCACACACACACACACCTCATCTTCATCTTGCTCCCTCTCAAAATGAGCAGTTACGTCTCTTCCCAGAACCAGTCTGGGGTGTAGCAGCGGCGGCTGAAGTCAGCCAAGCGATGACCCCGTGTCAAAGGCTCGTGGAGGACACGGACAGCGTGGGCGAGGACGGCGGCGGGAAGTTGAGCAGTTCCAGCACAGCCACGCCTACGCTGCTGCGGCGGGTGAACATACAGGAGGCCGCCACCCATTTGTTGCTTCGCGGGTTGTACTTCTCGATGGAGTTGAGACTGGAGCTGCCGTCGTTGCCTCCCACGGCGTACAGCCAGCCATCCATCGCCACCAAGTCGTGAGTGCTCCTGTGATGGGCAAACAAAACAAACCAAAAGGTAAATCCCAAGATATTTGCCGGGGATAGGAACGGAGTCCTGCCACAGATGAAAAACTGAGATCAATTGGTGCCCCAAAATTTTCATAATTGCTTGTATTAATAGTGTAAACTGTAAATGTACTGTTCGCCCCCGGGCCTGTGTGGGTTTTCTTCGGGTACTCTGGTTTCCTCCCACATTCCAAAAACATGCATGGCAGGCTTTTTGAACACGCCAAAAATGTCCCTATGTGTGAGTGTGAGCGTGAATGGTTCTTTGTCTCTGTGTGCCCTGCGATTGGCTGGCAACCGGTTCAGGGTGTCCCCCGCCTACTGCCCGAAGACAGCTGGGATAGGCTCCAGCACCCCCCGTGACCCGTGTGAGGATAAAGCGGATTGGAAAATGGATGGATGGATACCGCTTTTGTGTTGCACAGTGAAATAGTTTTGGCAACGGGCAGAGGGACTGTGATGTCTGTGCCCCCTTCAGGTGGATGCCTGGCTGAAACTTTGTAGACTACCGGTAGATTTTATTTGTACTAAAAATCTGATTCTTAACCCTTACATGCACCCTGTAACCTGATAACACTATAAACTATCCACTGGAGTAACCGCTGTCCCTTAAAGGGTTCAACATTATTCAAAAAATGCTCTTCTCATGAAGTGTTGGTAAAACCAGCTGCCATTTTTGTGTTAAGCAGAGTTGTTGGCGGACGTTGAATGTCAGCAATAAAGTAACTTGTAATTGAACTCCGTTACTTTCAATAGCAATGAATCAATTAAGAACCTAAATCGCTTTTTGAAAATAACCGTGGCGACGCTGTTGTTGGATAGACACAGGAAAACTCCTTGCAACTCTCACACAAACCCTTAAAAAAAAAAAAAATAGACCGACTTTTTTTTTTTTTTGCTTCTCGACACATATTGACAATGTGTGTTTGGGTCAGGAGACAGATTAGAGGTCAGCACAAGGGGACATTACTTCAACTGTTAAATTGAGCCCAGCAACTGGATAATAAAAGCACTTCACGCCATGGTTTATTCATGGCGCTGCACTTGCTCCCACCACATTCTGACTCACACAAAGGCAAGAGGGTGTCTGAGCGTGTGCGTGCGTGTTGTGTGTCGAGGGGGTTGAGCGATTGAGCTGACACATCCACAAATCCAAGACGGTTCAATCGCCAAAGCCCGCTGCTCGATGCTGATCCGCTGCATCTATATTTGGTTGAGAGCATGCGCAGGATCATCACACATCAAACAAGTGGGGGACAATCTTAAGTTTTACTGTATAGCTTTCAGAGAAAATCCCCAAATGAAATTTCCAAATAATGTCATTGTATGATAATACAATGACATTGTAGTCATGATATTGTGTTTTATCCATCCATCCATTCATTTTCCGATCTGCTTTATCCTCACAAAGGTCGCTGGAGCCTATCCCAGCTGTCTTTCGGGCAGTCGGCGGGGGACAATTTAGCCAATCGCAGGGCACATAGAGACGAACAACCGTCCGCGCTCACACTCACAGCGAGCGACAATTTAGAGTGTTCAATCAGCCTGCCGTGCATGGTTTTGGAATGTGGGAGGGAACCGGAGTACCCGGAGAAAACCCACCCAGGCCCGGGGCAGAACATGCAAACTGCACACAGGAAGGCCGGAGCCGGGATCGAACCCACGACCACCACACTAGGCCTTTGTCAGGTAGTTTTATTTGTTTATTGATTTTTAATCAAGGGTATTGCATCCTGCTTTTTGCTGTACTACTGCAAGTTGTGCCGGCCGACAAACCTGCGGATGTTCATGGCAGACACTCCCTCCCACGTGTTGGTCTTGGGGTTGAACCTTTCCACTGAGTTCAGGCAGCTGGTGCCGTCATTACCTCCTGCGACATACAGCATGCCGTCCAGGACGGCCACGCCGGCACTGCTGCGTCGACTCAGCATATTGGCAATGGGTGTCCATGTGCTGCTCTGCTCATCCGATCCAACAATTCAGAAACGGTCATGAATCAAAATTCAGCCCTCAAAGCAAAGATTTTCCACGTCATAGCAAAAAGCAGAAAATGCACCTGAGGATCGTACTTCTCCACCGTTGCAAGATGCGAGGAACTGTCGTAACCACCTACCGCATACAAGTTGCCATCTGGAGGGGGAAAGAAAGCGAAAAGTATCAAAATGCATCCTTCAACATTTGAGCTTCAGTCCAGCTTGATGCTATACATTATAAATGTGAAAAATTCCGAGTAACACGAGTCGCTACCTAGAGTTGCGACTCTAACGTATCTCCTGCGTGTGCTCATGGCAGCAATTGAGGTCCATGTGCCGGTCAGAGGATCAAAACGCTCTGCGCTGTAAAGAATATGCAAAGATCTCTTTGAATATGTCTTAAAACGACAATCAAAACAAACATTCTAGTACTGTATAACAGTGTTTGTGTGTCTCTGCGTGTACCTATTGAGACAGGAAGCTCCATCATAACCCCCCGCTGCATACAACAATCCATGCAAGACCGCCACACCCAAACAGCTCCGCCGCGTTCCCATGGAAACCTCAGGCTGCCAGGAGTTAGTGATGGGGTCATATGACTCCACAGTTGCCAGATCCGAGGTCCCATCATACCTGAATGACATGTGGACCAATGAACAGGAGTGTTTTTTTATGTTGAGCAGTGGTTCTAAAACTTTTTTTCAATTATGTGGAATATTTTTGTTTAGCCAAGTGCCCCAAAATGAGTGCAGAGCATTTTTGGATGGGGAAAAAAAAAACTTGAAGCAGAGTGTTGTGCAATCAATGTCTGATTTCTTTCAACTTTGAACTTTAAAACTCAATTTTTAGTGGCATCGCTAGAACCATTTGGAAAGACTGTAAATAGAGGGGGGGAAAAAAAAGAAATAATTAACTTAATTATAGATTTGTCCGCATGAAAATAATTATCAACATAAAGTGTACACCTCTGGGATCACAGTACGGTCAGTTATGGTGGCAGGGAGGCAGCTGCTCTGATCGAGCTCTCGCTCTCTTTTTGATTTATTATTATTTTTTTTTGCAATAATGCTACTTTTTAAATATATTTTTAAATCTCACATACCGCCTGAAGTGCTTACACGAACACAGTGCTATTTTTCTCAACAGCCCAAGTCTAGCGCAAAGTTCAGTCTAACTGCGTGCATGGTTAGAGTTTTCTTTCTTTTGTTATCATCCGAATTGTGTGTTTGCGCCGCTGTGGAAGTGAACACAGCTAACTTGATTCCTAGCCAATTGAAGTGGTTAAATTCAGCCCAGGTGAGGTGTGTGGTAACCATGGTGTAAGCAGAGTAGAGTCGTTCCCTGCAGTCTATGCAGGAGATCGATGCACGGCAACGTACGTTTATAAGGAACTGCAAGATCTCCACTGGTGGATGATATGAAGTTGGCACCTGTCAAGTTGTCACTTGGAAACCAGTTTATAGCTCTGATTGTCTGTCTGTGAGCGGCTATTTAAAATGCAATGTAATGGCAGAAAGGATGAATTTGGAGAGCACTTCTGCCTCACTGTCAGAAGTTCTGGGTTCGACTCTCGGCTCGGGCCTTTGTTTTCCCCATGCATGTGTGGGGTTTCTCAACTTCTGCCCTCATTCTAAAAACAAGGATATTAGGTTAATTGAAGTCTCTAAATGACCCACCCATTGGTGTGACTGTGAGTGATTCTCTTTATGTGCACTGCTACGACGCTTCTTGCCCAAAGTCAGGTGGCTGAGGCTGCAGCACACCCGAGGCAATGAAAATACAGTAATTAGCGGTCGAAAATTCATGAATGTATGCTGAAGTGATAAGATGTGTGTACCAGCGAAGTTAGGCGTATATGTCTAGCACTGTTGTCACTCACCCGCCAACAGCATACAGTCTGTTCCCAATGGCTGCCACGCCCACCCGGGCCCGACGAGTGGACATGGATGCCACCATGTGCCAGCGGTCTGTCCTGGTATCATATGCTTCGCAGTCTCCATGAATAGCAAACAGGCTGCCTCCACCTTGAACACACACACACACACAATTCTAACTGGACTATTGTGGCCATTTTATAGTCGTTTGACATGAGTTTGTCACGAACCAACAGCAAAGAGGACGGGACTGGCGCCCTCGCAGCGACGAGGTCGCGTCCGGCTGTTACTGAGCACGCCTCTCTGTTCGGGCATCAGGTGATACTTCAGAGCCTCGATCAGCAGGTCCTTGCACTCCGAGTGGTGACGCACCAGCAGCTCTGTGTCCACATTGCTCATCAGGAAGTCTCGCCTCAGCAGTGGCAGCCGCACGCACTTCATCAACTGACGGCACAGTAGCACTGTTTCGGTGAGTTGACATTTAAGAGCGTAGTCAGAAATCATCTCAGGTGAGACAAAATGCGTCCTACCCATGGAACGTGTTGCCGACGCCCATCTATGTCATGTTTCACCCAGCTCAGAACAGCCCGGTACACTTCCTCTTCAGATGGTACGTTCAGGTTGTCACTGGAAATCAAATCCAGCACCTGCGAGGAAAGGATAAAGCGTCAAATGGAATGATTAAATTTAAAAAAAAATTGTTGTACACCTTATCGAAGACTATTAACATACACTATATTGTGATTTTTCGTTCCACAATATTAAAAATTGTTTCTGGTTTTGACCGTTAAAAAAAAAAAAAGTGGAATTCTGTTGACAGATGATTGCTTGAAAAGTAAAAACCCAAAACGTTGTCAAATATTTGCAGTGGACACAGATAGTTTACACACCCCTGTTCAATTGAGAGAAAAGTATGAGGGGGCAAACCCAGAGGAGTAGAAAAAAAACATACACAAAATGTTACAATGTGGTTGCACAAGTGTGCACACCCTCTTATAACTGCGGATGTGGCTCTGTTCAGAATTACACAATCATATTCAAAGTCATTGTAAAGGGAAGTCAGCACACCCCTGCCACCATTTAAAACAGCTCGGATTAACCCCAATTAATGTCCAGCTGTTGTCGTAAGCTTTTCCTTACATGTTTTTATTTTCAAGAAGATGCTTGAAGGTTTTGTGCTCACGGTGACTGCTATTTGGAACTGCTCGTCATTCCCTCCACCTTGACTCAGGTCCCAGATCTAATTTTGCACATATACTTGAGGAGGACATTTAAGAGTTCAAACATTGCGGAAGAAAAACTGATGCCTTTTGCAAGGCAATCGTTCTGTCGGTTCAATAGAAAATCCAGACTGGGAATGATGACTTTTAGAGATGGAAACCATTCAGCAGTGAACAGTTGATGAACAAGCTGTCGCAACTCATTTGGATGCACTACTAAACCTGCACCCACCTGTTTCAATGGCAGCAGCATGAACTCCTCTGTCTTGGACACCTCCACAAAGTGTTGCAGGACATACTTGTGCGCCGACTTGAGAAGGTCGCTGCAGGAGTGTGTGTCAGCAAAGCCTCGGATGCCCAGGCAGTTCGAGGGGTCCAGCTGGCTGAGGAGGAACTTGCAGCAGGCGTCTCGCACCCCGTTGAGTTGCAGCAGGCTAGCCGCTGGAAGCAACGTCTGAGGAAGGATTGTAGGTGGAAGTAGCCCCTGGGTATTCAATGCATATTGAAGATTGATTGATTGATTGGCGATCTAATCTGTAGGTTACCTGAACGTTACCCTCCCCGACCACGATCTCCGCTGTGTAAGTGTACTGAATGAGCTGCTCCAACGCTTGGGGGTCAATATCATGTAACGTCACGTGGGTCTGACGACTCTCTGACATCTCATCTACATAAGAGACAGAATAAGAGTAGTTAGCATCAATCCATTTTCTGGACCACTTATTCAATGCAGGTCACAGGAAAGCCGGCGCAAGATGGCTTTAGATGGTGAGAGGCAGGGGATAAGCAACATTTAGGGAGCCACATTCTCACCCAGTACATTTTTGCTGTGAACAAGCAGTTCTAACCCAGTCAGTGTTGGCCAGATCTATTGATTCAGATGAGACTACTTTCGTGTATGGACTGAAGCTCATTTGGCGCCATTTTTAGAATACAATAACAAATATACAACCAAACTTTTTACCCAATAGGAAAATGATATTACCACTGCTGTATTTTTGCATTAAATGCATTGCATCACGCAAACAACTACCGGAAAATAACACATAGAGGGGACCAATTTCAGAATGGTAGGACAGTTCAAAAAGTTGACTAGTGTCAATTTGGAGGTTTGCTCAGAGACACAATAACAGTGCTCAGCTGCTTGAATCTATTTTTTCATTTGAGGACCAATCTGCCCCAAATTAATAACTCATTCATGTAATTAGTATTATTATGATCAAAATTACTAAATTATTATCAAAATTACTGAAACAAAAATTGACAAAATATATTTTTTTTTAAATGTTAACTAAAGGAAACCACATTTTACATTTTTGAAAACTAACTCCAACTAGGGCGGCCCGGTAGTCCAGCGGTTAGCACGTCGGCTTCACAGTGCAGAGGTACCGGGTTCAATTCCAGCTCCGGCCTCCCTGTGTGGAGTTTGCATGTTCTCCCCGGGCCTGCGTGGGTTTTCTCCGGGTGCTCCGGTTTCCTCCCACATTCCAAAAATATGCATGGCAGGCTGATTGAACACTCTGAATCGTCCCTAGGTGTGAGTGTGAGCGCGGATGGTTGTTCGTCTCTGTGTGCCCTGCGATTGGCTGGCAACCGATTCAGGGTGTGCCCCGCTTACTGCCCGGAGACAGCTGGGATAGGCTCCAGCACCCCCCGCGACCCTAGTGAGGATCAAGCGGTTAGGAAGATGAATGAATGAATGAATAACTCCAACTAACTAAATCTAATTCGAATTACAAGGAAATTTTTCCTCACTTTCATCTTCATCGATTCATTTCACATGTGAACTTTCGAGTTTTACTTTAAATGCATTTATTTCAGAATTACTGTATAGCCGTACAGAAGAAGGAAGGTCGAACGGTTGTTCAGGAATTTTAGTTTAGGTTATAACACAAAACGTGCAGTCGATACATACAAAAAAAATTCTAACTAATAATGAAGGTAAAACATACTAAACTAAAACAAAGCATTTTCTATTTTTTTTAAATTGACAAATGTGCTCAAAACTAAATTAACTAAATCTAGAAAAATGAAATGAATATGAAAATGAAAAGTGAAAAAAAAAGAAAACCCTGGCTGTCAGGTGGCGCAAGGCCAATCTATACTTTTCAAACAACAGTGGCACTGGCACTGATAAGGCAAAAAAACAAAACAGACAATGAAAATGGGCTCATTAGTGACTGGGTAAGACTAGATGAGGCTTGGTGTCTGGAAGTCTGGAGGCATTTTATAAGGACAATGGTCTTGCATGGAGAGGAAATGTGAGACACGCACCTACACCGACCACCTGTGCCCCAGACAGGAAGAGGAGGCAGTGAAACAATGATGCTTAAAATGCATTAGGTAATGTTTACTGCACACATACTGTTTTGACATGAAACTGCAAATCTGAAACTATCCCGAGACAAATTAAAGGACATTGACTGCACAAAGAAACAGAGTTGCAGGCCGCTTTTAGGGGACAATGTGACCTGTGCTGAACTTACTGGTAAACATGGCGTGGAAGTAAGGGCTGCAAGAAGCCAGCACCACTTTGTGCGCCTTGATTTCTTTGTTGGAGACGTGCAGCACAATATCGCACAGCAGCCCGCGCTGTCGCATCCTGTTCATGGACACGAAGGAGTCGTGGTAGTGGCGCTTGGAGTTGTGCGAGATGCTGTGGCCGTCGCGGTTCAGCAGCTGCATGCCTCCCTCCATCATGGCGCCGGGTGCGTCGGTCACCGGCTCGGGCCTGTGCCGCACTCTGGCCAACTGAAAGAGTGATTGTCATTGCCTATAAAACTACAGGATAAAATATCCTTTGTCATCAGTCTTCCACCTGAAAGAGCTTAGTTCATCAGCAGGTGGTATGACAGGTGTCCAGAGCAATCACGGTTCTTTGTGCTACTGCTGTATTTCTCATGGTGACAGCTGTGACAGGACTCCTCTCAGCACAACAGAGATCCAATCATTAATTGCAGGCTGGCAGGGCACTTGGTGTCAACGCTGATTAAAGCCCAAAGCAGCAAAACATCAGGTCTATAATGCAGTTTACAGTATGTAGATTATTACTTGAAGAATAATTGGATATGAGAAGGGTGTAGCTTAACAATGACTTTTAACTCAACATTTTTGTTTTGGTAAATAGTTACACTGCATGAAACAATTCAAACCAGATACATATCAATCAAATAACTAAGAATTTGAGCTGCAATAGCTTATTGAACCAACATGACAATTAATTAGGTACATTATATCTGAAAAGCTACGAAGATCTCTTTGAAAAAAATGTATTTTTGCAATGTGAATAATTTGATTGAAACTGTCAGATTCATCATTGCAGTTTTTGTGGATTATGTCAAACTGCAAATGATATTGATGCAGTTTCATTTTAACACTCTGATGTCACGAAATAATGTTGCCAAATTAGAAGCACCTTTGCAGTGGTGCAGTTCTGCACCACTGCAAACTATAAAACTTGTAATGGCTCTTTGATGGTGTCAATCAAATGTGGCAGATTTTCTTATACAGGTACACTGCTTGCATGGGATCTCATTATTTGAGGTGTCCCAATGGGTGTTTGTTAGTAGGTGGGAGATTTGGGGTGAATTGAAAACTAAAATAAAAACATAAACATCACACAATCTTTGTGAAAAAGTCGATTTTTTTCCTTCTGTCAAACACACTATAACCCCACGCCCCACCCACACACACACACCGAATATGACAACCTCTGTGTCTTAAACCACTACCGTTGAGTGCCATATAGCATGTCGTGAATTTTTAGGCATGAAACGCGGCGCATAATCCCAGCAACCCACACCATCGCCACCACACACACACACATACAAATGATGATCATAATCATGCTCTGCTGGTCGGGACAATATTTAATGTCCACGGAGTTTGTCTTCGATACTTAAGCATTCATCCACAAAGCTCCGAGAGCCTACACTAATTATTGGCAACGTAAACACAGTATTGGGTAACAACGCAAGTATAATTTTATGAATGCAAATTTTTCCAACCTGGCCCGTCATTATCCATAGACAACATTAGCAAACACAGAGATATTGTCTCTTTACCGGTAGCTTTGTTGCGGTTATGTTTGCAATTCTTGTTCCTCCCGAAATGATGGAAGATGAGCCTTTAGTTGTCGCAGTCAGGATGGTTTGGAAATCGGCTGCAGGGAAGCTATCTGTCCATATTCGTCATAGGAAATATTCAAGAAAAAAATGCCTGTTTTGTGTCTTGTATACGTTTGACGTCATGCACAAAAAAAGTATGGGCGCCACCTTGGGTCTGTTAAGGTGGAAAAAGGCAGATCACCTAAATGCACGATACGATTCAAAGTGAAGAACCAAGATTTTTGTGGACGATTAGGCTAAAATGACACTTGAAGGCAGATTTCTTTTTGCATAAAATACTTACTACACGTTTTTAAAAGACCACCGCGTATGTTAAACTTTAGTCGTGATGCTTGAATACTATTCGTAATTAACATATACAACCTTAAAAGTTCGCCTCCGACTCCGAGTGCGGAAGTAAATTTGAATGATGCGACTGCGCTTGCGCGAAAGGCCGGGCTTCTTTTCAGGAATCATGATTGGTCAAGGTGTAATTTGGTTTGTTTGAGTTGTTTTTATTTTATTTTATTTTTTGGGGGGGGGGTCATCAACTATGATTTTTGCCAGTGAAAGTTAAATAAATCCCACCACTGTTGGTGGTTATTCTGTCTCTTATTCATGCGATGCGTGTACTCACCAGCAGCCGCTTTTGGCGTGACAGTCACGAAGCGTTTTTGTTCGTGCACTTTCCCAGCTTTGTGCAAGAAAATGACAAGTAAACAAAAGAATACAGCTGTTTCGATGCCAGTCTCTTGGATGTAGATATGATTCGATTTAAAGCTCATATGTAGCGTCACGACACAACTCGAAAATACTGTGATTCTCGTGCGCCCCGAGCGTTTTATTTTTATTTTTTATTTTAGAATACACTAACGACACATTGTAAACATATTTCACTGCTGATAAATGTAGCACCTATGGTTTTTCAACGACTGTACATATCTGAGGTAATCACGTGCTAATTTTTAAAGCTCTTAAACAAAAATATATGAGAAAGCCTCAGTAGTTGTCCATGAAACATAAAATCAACAGAACCCGGTGCATTATGGGTGAAGGAAGTTCGGCGTCACATGTTGAAAACAGCATGGCAGGGAAACGGTGCGTGTTATTTTTCCGATGTATATTTATTTGTAAAAGTTTGTCATACATCTCTTTGCCATTCTTAGGATAATACTGGATGTTATATTTTGGCATTAATATTGGATGTTATGTTTTGCCAATGTTGGACACTGAAATAGAGTTACTTTAACATGACTGATGTGCTAGCTTGAAGGAGTCTTGCTAGCGGTTGCTATCAACAATCAATCGGACGTGTTATCTATACTGCATATGAAATGTACCGACCCTGCTTCTTTTTGATGATGATACTTGAACTATTGTCCCTCCGTATACGGATGTGATTATAGAGATGTGTTTGTCGTAGAAAACTAGAGGACCTCAGTTTCGATGAGTTCTTGCGGTATGGATTGGATTCAGATGATGAAGCGGAGACTAAAGACAAATCCCCCAAGCAAAATGGACAGAAGAAAAAGGACAACAGGAAAGATAATAAGTAATGACCCTACTTGTTGATTCAAATGTATTAATCCAAACGCTGTCCTAAAACAATGCATTTCCCCCCTAATTAGGGATGAAGTGAAGATGGGGAAAGCGTCCCAGCACAAGAACCAGTTGTCCAGATTAAAAAATAAAGATCCAGAGTTTTACAAGTTTCTGCAGGAAAATGACAAGAACCTCCTGAATTTTGATGACACGGATAGCTCTGAGGATGAGGAAGAGGACAATTACCACAGACTGCCATCTACGTTGGAGGTGGGACTGACACCAGTGTTTAAAATCTGTTGTCAGGTCATAAATTATTCCCCAACTATAAAATCATCCTTTACATTTAGGAGGCCAGCGATGAAGAGGAGGTT
Organism: Hippocampus zosterae; assembly: GCF_025434085.1. NCBI lineage: Eukaryota > Metazoa > Chordata > Actinopteri > Syngnathiformes > Syngnathidae > Hippocampus > Hippocampus zosterae. The sequence goes on from NC_067452.1 coordinate 33,035,212, forward strand.
GAGGTGGAGGGTGCTCAAAAGGCTTCTAAGAAATCCAAGAAGACAGACGAGGCCATTAAAATCACCGAAAAAATGATCCGCGATTGGAAAGCTTCCCTAAAAAAGGGACCTTCCTCCCGCCTCCTCAGAGAAATCACCCAAGCCTTCAAGGCTGCCGTTGCTACGACTAAGGGTGATGGAGCTACCCAATGCAAGTACAAGGTGGATGAGAGTTCAGGTAAGAACCACTCATTTTGTGTGGTGATATTGTAATATTATTAGCATTGTAACTCCGGGTTTAAGGACTAATCTAGCTCGGGGTTGAACTGCAAGCAAAATGATTATGAATACATAGTTTGGAAGATCACTCAAGACATTGCAAAAATGTCATCAAATGCTGTGACTCGTATCGCTAAGGCAAATTCATCGCTAAGGCAAATTCAATTTGGACTCATAGTCCTTATTCATGGCTAAGATGTATGCTGCAGTGCTGCCTCTGTGTTTTAGTCAAAACGGCAAGACTGCAGAGTTATTGACATTTTGCAAACATCTTTAAGCAAATCAAACTACATGAGCCCATATTCTCACGCCACCCCTCCCACTCCACCTTCATGGTGACTTCAAGTAGCAAGCCATTTGTTTCTGTCAGGGTCAGCCACCTAATTGGGGATAACGTGGAGGACCAGCCAATAAAAAAATGAAACCAAATACCACTGTTCCAGCAGGTGGCGCCAAATTAATGCATGGACATCTCGGCAAGACAATCAGTTAGCGAAGGCTTGGTTCCAAAACTAATCTGTGAACATGTGAGTTTGTGAATGTTGAACAGCCAGTAGGTGGTAGCTCAATGTTATCTTCCAACTGCCTTTGGTCTGCTTTTATTGGTGTAACAGTAATGTCATAATTTTTCCCCAACTCTGCAGTTTTTAATTCCCTGGTCCTCTTCTGCATCAGAGACATGCACGGTGCTTTCCAGCAGATGCTCAATTTAAAGGCAGATGCAGACTCAAAACGGTAGTCTGGGAGTTTCTAATCTGCTAAATTCTACGCCTCTGCATATTTCAGGGCTGATGGAAACAAATCATTGACTTTCTTCTGTTGCTGTTGCTTGTAGGCTGGTACTACCACAAACTAGTCCGAAATGGCAGAAGAACCAAGTAGACATCAAGATGTATCTCAGTGGCGTTATTCAGGTTGGTTTGCTGCCATTATTGTGTGATCTAGAGTACAGAGAAACAGCTGATCAATTCAGAAGTTGTGCCTATTCTGTGACTTGCCTGTGTTCTCTGCAGCTTTACAAAAAACACTTGCGTTCTCTTTTCATTGATGCTCTCCATCCACAGTTGCTATCCGGTCTAACAGAGGCCACAGTCATCAGCGCTGTCCTGCGACACGCCAATCAACTCGTCCCTTATTTTCTTTGTCTTCCCAAACAGTGTCGGCACCTGCTTAAGGTAGGATTGTTTCCAGATGGAGGGTAGCATCACGGTACTTTGTTAATCTCTAAAAGGAAATGAACAAAAAAATCACCTCTGCCAGCATCGCACAAAGCTCGATTATTCCGGTGTCATAGTTTTAATGTTTTTGTTCATCCACGTCACGTTTGCCTGTTTTCAGCAATTGATAAAGCAATGGAGCACTGGAGAGGAGACATGTCGGGTCCTTGCCTTTTTGGGCCTCAACAAAATCTGCAGACACAAGCAAGAAAACTACCTTGTCCCCATTTTGAAGGTGAGTAACAAAAAGACAGATTGAGATGTTATCTCAGCGTGGATTAATGTCAAGAAATAAAATGTCACTTTGTCCTCCTCCCAGCAAATGTACATTTCGTATGTGCAAAACTGCAAGTTCACGTCCCCCAATGCGCTGCCCATGATCAACTTCATGCAGCGCACCCTAACGGAGATGTACGCCCAGGACACGCAGGCCACTTACCAGCATGCCTTTGTCTACATCCGACAGCTCGCCATCCACCTAAGGAATGCCATGACCATGAATAAAACGGTTGGTCTCCCATCATGTGAAAGGGTTTAGGAGGGCAGACTACCAAAGCAAAGGAGAATTTGAAATGTAATCCTCAAAAGAATGGGATTCAGAATTCACATGCATTTTTTGTTGTTGTCCACTCTGAGGTTGCATTTGCTCCATCAATATGTTATCACTCATCTCAGTTTTTTTTTTAAATAAAACGTCATCACTGTGGGTTAAGTCATCCTAAATCTTTAACCAATGGCAAGTCAACCCTCCTAAAACCAGAGGAAAGTCATTGACACAAAAGGCATGATTTAAGAACGCCAGTCAGGAGTCTTGCCTGGTAGCAACGTCTAGTTCATGCTTGAATTTTAATTTGAAGACATGTTGAATTACAAGGTCTCAGTGTTTGGAAATGATTTAAGCCAGTGGTTTTCAAAAGGGGTGGGGGGTGGGGTGTCCGCACACCTAAATTGGGGTTCTGCAAAAATAATTTGCAATTAATTATGTTGGATATATATTTGTGAAATGTAATATATTTCATATTACTAGTTTCATTGAATTTGAGAGGAATGAGTTTCTTACACACACACACACACACACACAGAAGCAACAGCCATAACGGTCTCAGAACATTGTCATTAAGAGAGTTGAGAAGGGCTTTTTGAAACTCTGCCTTTGTCTGTTCCTTAGGAAACATACCAGTCAGTGTACAACTGGCAGTACGTCCACTGTCTCTACCTGTGGTGTCGTGTCCTCGGCACCCTGCACCCCAGTGACGTCCTTCACCCTCTCATCTATCCACTGTGCCAAGTTATCATTGGTACCATCAAGTAAGTACTTCGAGTTTACCGCAGGAATGTTGTCCAATGTTCTCCTTTTTCAAGACTGCAGAAAAAAAATGTTGCTGTATGTTTCACCACCAGCAGGTGGCGACGATGATCACTGTGTTGTGTCCCTCAACAGGTTGGTCCCCACGGCAAGATATTATCCTCTGAGGATGCATTGTTGCAGAGCTCTCACACAACTATCATGCAGTACCAATACATTTGTGCCGGTTCTTCCTTTCCTCGTCGAGGTGAGATTCCATGCTACCGTATTTGTCCTCTTCAAATACAGTATATCTATGTGGCCAAAGTTGCCTACAGCTTCCGTACTTTTTTTCATCTCGTTTTTCTCCAGTGATCCTGAAATGTACTTTTTTTTAACACCTAAAAATAAGGCGCCAGTATGTGGGGATTTTGACCATTCAAGATAAATGTAGACAAGAAGGGCGAGTGCCTTTTGTTGAGGGGTGGTTCTCAGAAAATGTGGTCCAGGAATGCAATACGAGAGCCCCAAAATAAACTTGTTCAAAACCAGGTCACATTGATATATGCGTTAAATCAAACCTTCCTTCGGTGTGCTCTGAATAAATAAAGGTAGTTTACGCACCGCTGTGTTCGCAAGAGATTGTTAAATGTTGTGGTCCATTGTTTTTTATTGAATTGGTACCTTTGCACCAAGCACTGACCACTCAAGTAAAAAAATAAATAAATAATAATGTCACTTGAAGAGCTTCATGAATTTCATACAAAGATATTCAGCTGACGAATTGTGCATTGAAAATCAACTCTGAATGGTGAATATTTTTTTATCTCAGTGGGTGTCATTTACATAGCGTTACTTTGGAGACACGGTAGATACCTTCTAATAATCAGTGTCCGCATGCCTGCAGCGGAATTTTGAGCCGTTACAATCCTGGTGACTTGGTCGGTTCCACGCTTGTATAGCTAGAGAACCCAGTTTTCTGTAGGCTTTCAAAAATATGTCAAAGTGATCAAAAATGGCTGCCACCGGCTCTCCCGATTTGAGAAAAACGGCTGGCGTTGAATGAGTTAGTGTGGAAGACAACCAGTGGCGGGTGTCTGTCCTTAGGCGAGTGTGCTTGTGAGCAACAGGAAAGCTTTGTTGCCTTAAATCGTGCGTCACTAACTGACAACTTACTCACAGCGTCGGGTGTTGTGCTTGGTCTGAGGGAAGAGAGTGCTTTTTGCTGCCAGCAACGACTAAACTTCCCCCTATAGCAGTGGTCTTTGTGTGGGTTTGTGCGTGTAGCAGTTTGACAAAAGCGATAAAGTCGCGGTTGTGGTTCACACTCTGGTCTCAGCCCACTGCGCAGACCACATCCTGTCTGCCTCTGCCCTACTCCACACACCCCGTTCTTACCCGTACTTTCATGCAGAGGCCATGCCCCATTTAGCTAACTCTCCTCCTTCTCCTCAGAACTACATCCCCGACATCAAAACCATTTGTGATGCTCATTTTTCCGTCTGCTTTTACTCATTTATGGTTCCTTTTGTTCAAGGTAAGCTGAGGTGCGCTGCTATTGATTTAATTAGGGCAGCAGTGGCAGAACCCCAACCCCCGCCACCCCCGCCCCATCCGCTGCTGTGTCTGTATGCGTTCTTGCCTCACCATAGGGGTGTATAAGTTGAAGCTTTCGCATCAGCAGTGTGTGCACGCTGGCGTGTGTGTGCATGTATGTATGCATGCATCAGGGTTGGTCCATGCTGTCCCACTTCCCCGTGCCCCCCCCCCCTTCCCTCAGACCGCCACCACATCCTCTGTTTATCGAGACAGCAGCGGCCAGCGACGCCGTTCTGCTTCGCACACACTGAGCACATTAACGACCACACAGGCGCACAGAACCACACAATGATAAGCGGGTGTCAGAAATAGCTTCAAACACGTACACAGCACATTTTCACGTGCGCGCCATGAGCAGAAGGCGAAAGCATGTGGACGAAAAGTCGATGCGCTGCCTGGAATGTTCTCTCACTGCTGAAGAATGTGCTGCATGACCGTGGCGCAAAGTCGGGAAATGAATGTTAGGCTGTACTCAAGCAGCGGGATATTTTAGTCTCTATTGTTCTGTATTAGTAAACACATTAAACCGATCATGGTTTTGATGATTTCATCAACTACTTTTTTTTTTTTTTAAATCTTATCCATCCATCAATCTCCTCTACCACTTATCCTCATTGCCGTCTTGCAGGTGTGCTGATATGCTGTACCAGCTGCCATCTGGCGGGAGTGATAGCCAGTCGATTGCAGAACACATATAGACAAAAACACTTACATTCACACCAAAGAACGATTCTGTCTTGTTTTTGGAACGTGGGAGGAAACGGAGGACTTCCAGAAAAACCTATCCTAACTCCACCCCGCAAAACCGGTGCCCAGATTCGTACCTCAGACATCGGAACTGTGAAGTTGCTCTGTTAACTACTTGCTCACTGTACAGCCTTGATTTAATACCTAAAGGGGAAATTAAATTTACGATTATACTAAAGTCTCACCTGATAGGACGCCAAATTGAATGTAGGTCGATGCTGAAACATCCAAACTGTTGTTAAATGATTACCTTTTTTTTGTATTCTACCATTTGAATCTCGTAAAATGTTCACTTTATTCTTGTCATAGTAAAACTTGATGGTTTTATTTATAACGTCAGTCCACCGCTTCCAGCTTTGCTTGGTTGTTCACATTGCGGTGTGTGAGTACCCTTTCAAACCAAATAATAGTTAACATTTTGAAACCAGTCGACTAGTACAGTATTTCATATTTTGAAAACGGTGGTATCCATTGATGTACACTCTTCTATACAAATGTCTACTCTATGAAACCATAGTTCTCTATTTTTCATATTTGGAAAGCTTCCACAGCGTTCTAGGCCTTGTAATACAATGTGTTTCCACCAAGCGATATGCACTTCATTTGATTTTTCCATAATATAGTTTGTAACTTTGATCTGGTTTGCAATTTATACGTTATGTAAATAACGTGACATCATTGCGGTAACAATGGCGGGCATGCAGTGTTTTGTTATTTCTTCCTGTAATGTGGCCATTGGACAATTTCTGGTCTGGCTTCACACTTTGTAAGTGTCATATCACTATCCCCTTTGAAATTGCAGTTAAAACCCTCACTTTTTTCCATTGTCGCAGTTCTATTTAAATGGCATTAACGTTGAATCGGGGAGCAAAGTTAACCCTGCCATTTTTCGCCTTCAAGGGTAGTGTGATGGACGCAAGAGGCGGGACGGCGCCTGCCTGCCTGTAAGGGAATTCCATCAGATAAATAAGTTCAACACCCAACACTCATTTCTCCCGCCTTGTTGTGCTTTGTGTCTCTGGTGTAAAACAGGCCAACGCAAGTGTTTTGGGGCAGGTGAACTTTTGATGAATTTAAAAAAAAATGAATGTGCCATTCTGAAATTAACTGGATTTGTGGAAACAGGGTTATATTGTCAATCTAAAATTTTCAGCAACCCTGCGGCCTAGGACACTCTTGTGCAAAATGGTTTGCGTAGCGCTGATCCGGGACTCTTGTTTTGCCCGGCACCACGTAAAGATGGACACCAAAATCGGGCTGCAGCTGCTGTTCTTTAACTATGTAGCTCAAAGCTCAGTCTTAAGTGGTGCCCGAGTAAAATGCCGCAGTAAACGCTGCTTGGCACTGACTTTCCAACAACGTTACGATTGGATTACATCACATGAAAGGTGCCTCTTTCCCCACTCCTCAGGGCGAACAATTGCAGTCGAAACAAAAATCAACTTATTTAAGCTTAGACAGTAAAAAGCTCAACTCAACTAAACCAGAAATAATGAAAATCCAACACAGGTTTCTTGCCAAACATTAACAGGAGAAAACATTGAAAACAAAATGCCTGCCCACCCCTATAGCAACCCGGATGGCATTTTTAAAAAAATTTAAATAATTGTGGCATTTGAACAGTTGAGTAAACTGGTAGACAATTTAGAACGATCCGAACGTCCACGGTGGCATTCTTGTCCACGATGACGTTGAAGCTGCCGGCTCACAATTCCTGTTCCTGCTTTCCTTCACAGATCTTTCAGCAGGTGGACTTTAACAAGAAACCAGGACGGATGAGTAAGAGGCCCATTAACTTTGCCGTCATCCTGAAGCTGAACAAAGTCAACCTGATGGAGAAAGCTTACAGGGTAACTAACGCTTTGAAAAAAGGCTCCGTGAACATCACCATCAACGATAACAGCAACTTTTAAATAGTGGAGGGGTAGGGAACCCCACTTCCCCGAGAGCCATATCCTGCCTGTTTTAGGGCTCTCCCTACTCCAACGCACCTGATTCAATGAGTCCTGAACGTTTCAGGCTTCTACAGAGCTTGCTGCCGAGCTGATCATTTGAATCAAGGGCATTGGAGTAGGGAGGGATCGAAAGCAGACCAGACATGGCTCTTGAGGAACCGACGTTTCCCACCCCTGAAATAGAGGAAACTCGGAGAATAGCGCAGAAAGTTTTTTAAAAAAAATGTTTTGTTTGCAAATTGTGAAGAAAATCCTGCTGAATATGTTAAGTGTTCATTTGTCTATGAATTTTAAGTATGGATTTGTGTTATTTAGGAGACTTCCAAATTTATTTGAGTCATTTAAAAAAGAGAGTTCATTTTTGATGTGTAACATTCAAACCCATGTCATACTGAGCGGCACAAAGACATTTTGATCATCTTATAATGTCTTTGGGACCATTACAACTATTCAAGAACGTCTTTGCAATGTTGAACGAACCCTGACGGTGTTCGAGCCGTGCGCTCACACTCACAAACCTTCGCTGCTGAGTGAGATATGGGCTGTAAGAAGATTGATTTCAAATGCAAACAGCTGTACATGCATAGTATAAGATAGGTTGTCGCATTGGTGTAAACCGAAGGGCACAGATGGCCACAGTTGGACATGTGCATCTGATTTTTGTTGCACGGAGAAAGAGCAGCTGATCCTGATGAGTCATTCAGGCCTTGTCTAAAGTTGCTTTCATGTTACACATCTGACACCCTGTGCCGAGTCTGTGTGTGCGTGTGTTTGCGCACATCACGGGATTGAGCACTCAAAGCCCTCCTTCCAGGCCTCTAAATCTGCCCCAAAAGGCACCACACTTAGTGCTGCAGCCAAGAGGAGTGCAGCGTGGGCCTCTGGGATTATTTCCCCCATTGTTTCTCATGGTCACCTGACGCACAAACTCATGTCTGTCGTCTCTTCCTGAATGTTTAGACGTAAACCCAGACCATGCCTCTTAACGAATTTCGTTTGCATCTTGGTAAAGTAGGTTTTCAATGAAAAGGGAAAAAAATGTTGAATTTGTGATATGAAAAACGCATTCAATGAATGGCATATTTTAAAAGTTTTCATATGTAAGGCGCACTGCATTATAAGGCACGTAGAATAGAAGCTACCACATGGGGTGCAGTTTTGCTACGCATCCACTAGATGGAGCTAAGCTAAAGGGAATACAATATAATATGATTCCAGCTTTATTTATATAGAGCCTTCTCAACCGCTGCAGGTGTAACAATGAAAACTGGTCATAGACATGAAACATATAAATACAAATGGCATTACAAAACAATGAAAGACAAAAGTTATGAAGACAGTTGCTTCAACAAACAGGCACACAAACCTCGTGGGCTCACATCAACAAGAGGCTAAGTATCCTGAGACGTCTTGCTTGTTTCTTTCGTTTAGTCACTAGTTAACTATTCTTTTGGTATTATCTCTGTTTCATAATGGCAGCGCGGAGCTCACAAAGTATTCAAGTGTGTCTTGGTAAATGCTCACGTCAGTTCGTGTCAGGCAAAAGAACCCTTTTGGTTCCATTTGGTTCCTGCTAATAATCACCACTAGATGGCATCGGAGCACGACCAAGGAAACAACTCAACGAGGAATATAAAGAGACTGTACACCATTTATAAGGCACATCGGATTTTAGGACGCACTGTCGGCTTTTGGGAAAATTGAATGCTTTTAGGTGCGCCTTTATAGTACGGAAAATCCGGTTAGATTATTTCGTGTGGAAACTACGTGCACGACACAGAAGCACATCTAATGTATGAAACGTTTTTTTTTTCTTTGTTTGGTTTTACCCTGCCATAGGATGGATTGATCGACCAGCTCTATGACTTGATGCTGGAATATTTCCACACTCAGGCCAGCTCCATCGGCTTCCCAGAGCTCGCTCTGCCCACCGTCTTTCAGGTAAGGCGCACTAATCACTACTGTGGTCGTCACCAAGTCTCTGTAACCTCTGCTGAGATGTTGAACTCCGTTCAAGGAAATGTGCACTTTTCGTGTTGGAAGAACATGGCAAATGTTCAGCTATTGAAGGGATTTTTCCAAAACAATGGTGACTAATTTGATTACCTCAGTAGGATGACTTTGTTGCCTTGCCTTTTTCCGTGCCACTGTTTTGTGTCGAGTAGACCACACAAGCACAAAATCAGCACTTTTCGACCTCCTTTGTGTGATGGTATTTCACAATGCAAGAAGCGGGAGTGAAGTTTAACGCAAGATGCGCACGCGCACAAACTCTGGATAGCAACGACACTTTTAATTGTGCTTTCATCCGTTCGTCTATTGGGATTCATGAGAAAAAAAAGTAAGATGTATTTTACCTTGTCAGTAGTGGACACCTCAATTATATTTTTATTTCAACAAAATAATAATCATGCTCAGGTGCTGCCTATCATTAAAAAAAAAATGGATCCAGCAAGCCGTGTCCAAGTGCTGTTTTTCCTCACCACCCCCAACAAAAACCCTTTTCCCTCTTCCAGCTGAAAGTGTTCCTGAAAGAATGCAAAGTGGCCAATTACTGCAAGTCAGTGCGCCAGCTTCTTGAGAAGGTGCAAGAGAACAGCAACCACATCACAGCAAAACGACAAAACGCCACCTTTGGAGTGGCCGATTCTAGCGCTGTGGTGAGTGGAGACCAGAGGGCTGTAAAAAATATTCCGTTTTACTTATGATTGGTGGTGTTTTGCTTTATTGTGATTAGATGTTCTTAGAAACATATTTCAAGACAGCTTTTTAACGTATTCAGTACTAGCCAATTCAAGACCAAGTCTGAAAAGACATTTAAAAACGTCTTTGGGAGTGAATGAATTAACATTGTTTTTTTTTTAGTGTCGGCGTGGTTGAACATCACACAAAAAAGTTATACAGACATTAATGCATATCTTATTACCAGAATCCACCCAGAATGATTGAAAGAGCCAGAATACCGTGGAATCTTCCAGTTTGACCAGAATCCATCGTGACTGCAATATGATTAACTTTTAAACCAAAATTATCCATTGAGATGAACAATATTTAGAGTGATTTGTTTTCAGAGCTGATCCTATCAGCATCATGAAACCTTTATGAACTACACGGAATTAATTTAGTAGTAGTCTAGCATTAATTTCAAGTAACTGTGAAGTATTAATCAAATTTGGGGCAACCTCTATCTGATTAAGAGAGAGAAAAAAACCCAACACTGAACATATGCAAAGAAGTCAACCAGTAAGGTCGTGTGATAGAGAATGTGAAATCCACTTTGGTTGAGACATCCGTGGATCATTTCCTGACTAACATGACGATGAAACACAATCATGCTGTCAATCCTTTAATACTGAAATAAATGAGGTCCTGTGGGGTCCGCAGGCAGCTTGCGTAATATGCAGATGTCACACGTGGTTTGAATTCCAAAAAATGTTGTGGTTATAACTTCGGAGCACCATGCATTTTTTTCCACCATGATTTTGGTTGAACTCAACAAATTCCAAATGTTAGGATGGTTCAAACAAAGAAATAGCCGGGCACGTTTCTTCTCCCACTGTGAAGTCTCGCTGAGGCACGATTTTGCTTTGAAGGGATGTACCGTACGTTTGAATGCACAAAAGTTTTGTGGGAGCTTGCTTATTGCTCGCAACAGGTGCTGCAAAGAAGTCGTACTTTTAGCGCTTTGAACTCAGTTTTCAGATGCGTCACATCGGGCCTGTCAAGGACACGCATTGTTATGCAATATTCAGAGGATAACCTGGATCAGCGAAGTAAGCCTTCTGGTTTTCCAGGATATCTGACTCAAGATTCACGACGGGATAAGAGGTCCCATCTTTCCATTGTCGGCCCTCGGTTTGCCATCAATCGCAGTGCCAGATTTGTGACACAGTTACGCAAATTCAATGGCTGTGTTATTTATTTATTTTTTTGCTTGTCAGAAATTATCAGCGGCCTCAAATATAGTCACCGAGAGACGGTCTCAGTGTTTTTTAAGTAGACGAGGCAATAAGATGTGTAAACGCATCAGTCTGCTAAATGAACAGACAGCTTGGCTCCTGCAGCGGTCTCAACGCCGCCGCCGCCACTGCTGTCTCATTGGATGCTGTCACCGTGGCATCCACTTCCTGTCAACAGAGTAGTGGTGGAGGTGTCCCTGCAGGCACGGGAAAGCGGACGTCACCCCGCCGCCGCCGCTGCTGCTGCTGTGCAAAAGGCCACGGCCCCCTTCTGGCCACCAGCCCCCTCAGCTGCTATTGCCACTCGAGCTCGGCGGAGATCCAACGTAATTAGTGATTCAAGACTGTTGTCTCTATCATGGTGTTTTATTTGTTAGTAACAGGGATAAATACGGAACTTGGATTTCTGTCGACAACCGTTATGGCCCACCATTAGTGAATTTAAGGTGTTGAGTTACTCGACTATTTAATCCGCACATCCATTTTCTGACCTGCATATCCTCAAAAGAGTCGCGGGGCGTGCCGGAGCCTATCCCAACTGTCTTCAGGCAGTAGGCGGGGGGACACCCTGAACCGGTTGCCAGCCAATCGCAGGGCACACGGAAACGAACAACCATGCGCGCTCACACTCACACCTAAGGACAACTTGGAGTGTTCCATTAACTTGCCAGAAATGTTTTTGGAATGCGGGAGGAAACCGGAGTACCCGGAGAAAACCCACGCAGGCACGGGGAGAACATGCAAACTCTGCAGCCGGTATCGAACCCTGCTGCACCTCTCCGCAGTGAGGCCGACGAGCTAAGCAGTCGACCACCGGGCCCGCCTGTACTACTTTATTTATTTGATTTTTTTAAATTTATGACAAATCTTCACTAACTACTAACTGTAAAACTGCAATTTTATTTTGCAATTTTCACTGCACTGCGTAATTAGTCACAAACAAAGGATCTGCATGTGCGCGTTTTTTCTTTCCAGAAAAGGAGATATGAGAAGAAATGTATTGAGGGGAAAAAATGTTGAAAGGAAGTTATCGCGAAGAAGCAGGCTTAACTTTTTAGCAGAAAGGACTCCAGTGGTGTCCCAAGTACTTTTGTATGACGTTAGCAATAGTCGGAAAAGATCACCTGCAGCCATCAGGGAGACTAAAGCAGAAGTGTTGTTTGTTTGTGATTTTCTTTAGCAATATTTTGTCTTTTTTTGTTGTTGTCTGTTTGTTCATTGCCCTTACTTTAAGACTTTGACGATATCTTATTGTCACGACAAAGACGTTCTTTTGTGGTGTGCGTTACAAAGGACGTTGTAGATTGATAACGCTAGCTTCTTGAGCTAGCCCAACTAGCCAACACGGTGTGTAGTATTTTAACATTTTCATACAGTGTGAGAGATTGTTTTTAGCTTTAAGTGTTTTTCGTTTTAAACTTGAGTGGTCGCGTTAGATCATTCGCCATTGAAGATATTCTTCCCAATATACTAGATCTCAGTGGGAAATTTGGGTTTGGAAAGTTCATCAAATCGAAGTTCGACAAGCGTCATAGAGCCGATCGCCGTCTAATTTTGAAGTTCCCCTCTATCTCGAATGCCTCTGTGCTCTTTATTGATTTCGTCTGTAAAATAAATGGAGATGAGCTGTTTTGATCTTCCGCTATCCTCAGGCGGCATGGGAGAAGGAGACCGCGAAGGAGGGAACTCCTCTCAGCAAATACTACATCCAATGGAAGAAGTTGAGGGAGAAGGAAATTCTGTTGGAGATCTCTGGCAAAGAAAGGGTAAATATCCAACACAGCACAAACTCCCCCCCCCCCCCCCCCCCACATCTCAAAAATCAATTCAGGCCTTTTTGTAGCCACGTGGCTGGCAATCTTGCCCAGTGTTAATCATATAAAGAAACATTCTTTCTATTATATGACTAAAATGCAAAAAATTAAATAAAAAAGGCCCTAACACTGTTTTCTGCTTTGTCAAGATGGAAGATCTGAATTTGCCAGAGATTAAGCGTAAGAAGATTCAGGAGAAGAAAGCAGAGGACAAAAAGGAGTTCAAGGGCTTGTTTGAAAGCGACTCTGAAGATGATGATGACGATACAGGACTCAAAATTAAAGGTGAGGCATTCATGTAGAAATGTAGCTTGGCCGGTGTTCCGGAAAAGAAAGGCCTCCCTCAAAAGTCACACAAAAAGTTGAAGGTGGAAGCTTGGGTGGCACGTGATTAACTCTGCATTTGTTTTGCCCTTTTTTTTTTTTTTTTTTTGCTATAATTATACAAAGTGTCGTCCAACTGCTATACACATTCTCAATGGTTGTCAAAGCAAGTGTTTGATTGATTTAATGTTTTACTCAGATTTGGGAGGGTTACTTTAATAACGTGTATATTTGTGTACATCAAAATATATTGAAAATGGAAATATGACGATTGTGATTAGTGGTGTCAAAATGTATTGATGAATTAATTTTCTCAAATAATTGATTATCAAACGATTCAACAGCTCTCATTTAGGGCCATTGATTTACTTAAAATTATCCAAACCACTAATTTTTAATCACTAAACAATATCAAATAAACAATAACTGGCTAATTGTAATTGGCGGGGGGAAGGTTTTCTAATACACCTTGACCCACAATATAATTTTATTCGATTTTTTTGATTGATGGACTAATTGATACAATAATCTAGCATTTGATGTATTTGGTGACAGTCCTAAATAATGCAAAATGATGAATGGATGCGTCAAGCAATGCCTCAGAACGGATTGCATTCAACCTGCGAGGTCAACCTGTATGGCCAAGCAAAAAGAGAAGATAAAGTACCCACGTTGGCCTCTGGGGGGCGGTGTTTTGCTATATTTTGATTCATACAGAGAATAATTTCCAAAGATGATGTCAGCTAAAGTCTGCTTGTTGCCATAGAGGTTTTCTCTTATTTCGTTTTTTTTGTTTTGTTTTGTTTTGTTTTACTTTAGTGCTATGTAAAGTACATCAACCTGTAAACGTCCACCTTAGATTGGAGGAGAAAAAAATATATATCTTTTTGTGTCCTGAACTCCCGTTGCTGTTTTGTACCTTGTCCTTTTGGAGCAATTGTCTCCGGGCTTCACCTCGAAACACATCCACAGAAGTTGGGGCGGGAAAAGTGGCTGGTTTTTCGAGGTCACTGAGAAAAAGAGGAGTCGGCGGCAGTTTTTTTTCCCCCCTTTAATGCATCTGGACTTGATTGTCGGGAGAGTCCCCGCAAACGCACGTGCAGCCGTCCCCCTCCGTGCCTCCCACCCTCCCTTTTGGTTGCTCTTTTCCTCCGCCCAGTACAAACACAAACTGACCTCCGTCGACAGGAAGTACGGGCTCGGCTCCCCTGCGGGAGTTCTTAATTCAAACCAGACCAGTGGAACAGCCAGAGGTGGCGGCTTCCTCTCTTGCTTTCATTGGCGCGCACACGCACAGATGACAGCACACGAATACAAACCTCGTTGTCCAGTCTTGAGTCTTCAGAAGCTTCTTTGTTGACACGGTCAGCCCTGGAACTTGCAGGAGAGGCTAATGATGTGGTGTATGTGTGTGGTGCTTTGGCGTAGGGAAAAGGGGCTGTGGGTGGGGGAGGGCTTGGAAGTCCTCCGGGTCATTTGGGGGGAAACTTTAAAGGTAGCAATAGTGGAGCAGTGAGAAAATCAGAGTGAGTAGCACGAGGCCACTGATTTTAGATGGCGAGAGAAGTGCCTGATATTTTTCTCCGTGTTTGTGTCTGCATTTAATATATGTGTGTGCGCGCGCGTGTGCGTGCAAACAGTGTAGCAGACTGGAGGAACCGCTCCACCGTGTGTGCATGCGTCTCGGCAACTCCCTCATCATACCTCAACTTCAAAGCCTGTGAACCCCCGTTGTCCCTTTGGCTATTTCACACACACACATGCACACACAACCTCCATCATAAGTGTTGCTACGAAACCTGCCAGCATTTGCTATATATAGGCCGTGAGCCGAAGATGTCTGAAATTGCCAGTAGTAAACTGTCATGGGTGTTTGTGCAGTACAAGCGGCAGTGGCTGTAATCGACTTTGGGTTCCATCTCTGGGACGAGTGGGGGAAGCACACACGCAAGCACGCAGAAACGCTTTGCAGCTGCCTCTGATGCTTGGCCCACATCGAGGTGTCTCCAAAGAACGTCAGCCGTGTAGCAACGCAAACTTGAGAAAAGTCATGGGGGGGGGGGGAGAATTTGGTTTGTATCTGCTTGTAATGTTCTGTCTTTGCCGCTGTCTCTATCTGTGTCTAGATAAAAAAGGCAGCCATGATGATGACGACGATGACGACGAAGATCTTGAAGGACTGTCTGACACGAGTGACGGAGACTCAGGTGGGTGTGAAATGAGGAGCACAAGTTTGTATTATTTGTGTCTTTGCCCCTTTTGTGCCGCATTCAATGCAGCCACGACCAGTCTGATCGTAGCCTTTGTGATTAGAAAAATCACATTTTATCCAATCACAATTATGTCGGAATGTAATTAAACGTTCTGCCCTATCATGTTGTTATAACCCGGTATGCAACTGATATTTTTAACACAGCAGTACTCACAGCCCAAGGTTCAAAATATCAAAATAACAACCCCCTTTCGCACGCACACATACATTTTGGCTGTAATTTGCCATCGTTGCTGTGTAGTAAAACCCTTTACGCATTTAAAAACGAAACAATCTTTTTATACAAGCTTGGGTCACGCATTTACCGAGTTAAGTGTCACTCATGGGTGTTGAAGCTGCTCGGACGGCCCGTTGGCAGTGGATGTGAGAATTCATTTATTTATTTATTTTTATGGGGGGGATATATATATATTTTTTATATGCTTATAATATTTAAACAGTTTTTGTCATATTTTTCCTTTTTTGGTTAAAATATTTACAGTAGTTTTGTGGTGTTATGACTTTTCTAAAAACTATTTTTAGACTTTTTCTAATACATTTTTGATTTTGGCTCAGTCCTTTACACACACACACACACACACAGATACATACATATATATATATATATTTTTTTTTTCCCCTCTCGGTTTCTTTCTTGTAATATTTGTCTCATATTTATTATTTCCATGTATTTTAAATGACACTTGTAAAAGTAGGTCTTTGATTTCCAATTACAGCCGCGTGGCAGTCAAATGAACCGTTTTCTCCCTCCTAATAGTCCCTTTTTTTAGGGACACGTTGCAAAAATATTTCCCATAATTATCTGGAACCCAACTTCCAAGATTTCCGCAGATCAGACAATTGGCTGACAGTATTTTCTAAAATCAATCCAATTCAGGTTGTTAGAAAAGCAAGACAAAAATCGCCCAGCTGCCAAACTGTTTTCGTCATATCCAAACCGTAAACTCGCATTTCTTTCCGCGCTCCGTTCTAGATGAGGAAGAGGAGGACAAAGAGGATGAAAAGGTGTCAAAGGCCCCTCAGCCATTATCGTCCTCTGCTCTCATCAAGCTGGCCGAAGGAGACGAAGATGTGGTGGAGGACCTGGAACTGTCCGACGACGACTGAGAGGCTCATTTCGCAAAGCCACTTCACCGTTTAATAAGATGTCGTTTGCTTTTGACAGTTGAATTGACTTCTCTGTACAGTACAAATCCATTCTCATGTCCTTTTATAAACCATAAACAAGATGAAACAATCCCAGGTTTGCCTTGTGTAATATGGAAGCGGAAACCACTTTTGGAACCCCCAACCCTGTCTTCAAACCCAAATCTGCTACCCAGGCTTTGTCTTGTAACCCGAACATTTGATGCTCCACTTGCCTTTTTTTCTATGTAAGTATGCAAATTTCAAGCAGTAGTGCGCTTGCATGTCCATGTTGCACACCTCCGGGCTCCCTCAGGCCAGCGTGTAGGGAGGGAGAAAGGGTGGGGTGATTTGTGGTGGTGGGGGAGGTGGGGAGGGGTAGACTAGGCAGGAGGTGGGCGTCAAGGCCCGAGGCAGCGGAGGCGTGCCGGCCTGGCGGGGTGGCGTCTGATGCCATGCCAAGAAGCCGGGCCCAGGTGGGAGAGCGGCAACACAGGCTGCTGTGTTTCTCTGCCAAGTTCTCGCTGGGCCCGCTGTCTTCCTGCCTGCGTGCTCGCCGCTCGGCTTCCCTCGTCCAAACACCGAGCCTGGAAAAAAAAAGGTTTGTCCTCGGTGTTGCCTGAACACAACACCAATGCTTAGCAGTCGTTATTGTGCAATGTGTAACTCTGCTGGTAGTTTTTGAAAGCAACAAGAAAAAGAAAATATCTCATGAACCTAACGTGCTAGGGTGGGGGGGGGGAGTACTGGGAAAGATATTTTGGGGGGGAATCAGCCTAAAAAAAGTTTTGGAACACACAAAGCCATCTCTACTTAAAATTTGCTTCTGACTAGTTTTATTATTTCTTTACGAAAAATCTAATTATGCCAGCGACATATGATGGGCGGAAAATTTTAAAGGTCCATTATAAAGCAGAATCGCCAGCCAGTATTGAGCCACCCTTAAATGCAGTTTCGGATTTTTTTTTCAACACACAGCCTTGTTTTACAATTGCACACCGATGCGGAATTCCATTCATCACCCACACATCCACACACACGCCCGCGTGCGAGGTTCAATCAGGCCCGCAGGATAATTTAAAAACGAAATAAATGCATAAAAGACAATTAATATAAACAAGGTGCAATTCATTGAGTATCCGCTAGAGGACACTGTTTTGACCAGAGAAGAAGACGACCACAGCCTCAGTCCGTCACTGAGACAGACCCATGAAAGCAGACGCTGTCAATAGCACTCTCACATTTACACATTTAATAGTACTCTCCTTAGTTTGTAAGGTGTAGGCAAGCATTACATTTAGATTTATATACACGTCTAAATGGTTTAAAACTTCCTTTCTTTATAAATCTTGTTTAATCAAAGTGCAATAATATATTTTTCAATACCAATTACTTGTTAAAGTTTGTACAATCAATGGGATCAGTTGCAATGCATATATGTGAATGATAAAAGTAAATTGCACATTGGTTGAAGGAAATGTAAGGTGTTTCATGAAATGTTTTGTAAAAGATACGTTCATTAAATTTCAACATTTTTCAAATGTTCTTGTGCTTCTTTATACCAAAACAAAGGAAAGACATATTGTTTTGGTTGTTTATAGCAAAGTATGGTATCATTTTAATGGTCCGGCCCACTTGACATCTACCAAGGTCGTATGTGGCCCACCATGTGAAATGACTTTGACACCAGTGATGCGTTCGGCGTTTTTAGCCGAAAAAAACAACCATGTACACAAAAGCGTTTTTAGCCGAAAAACCTCCGACTATGTATAGTAAGGCGTTTTTAGCCAAAAAAACCCAACCATGTATATATAGTAAGGCGTTTTTAGCCGACCCCCCCCCCCAACTATGTATAGTCAGGTTTTTAGCCCCAAAAAAAACATGTATCAGAAGCCGTTTTTAGCCGAAAAAAACGACCACGTAAAGTGTTTTGAGCCGAAAAAAACGACCATGTATATATAGTAAGGCGTTTTAGCCAAAACCCCCCCTCCCCAACCATGTATAGTCAGGTGTTTTTAGCCCAAAAAAAACATGTATCGGAAGCCGTTTTTAGCCGAAAAAAACGACCACGTACAGTAAAGAGTTTTGAGCCGAAAAAAACGACCATGAAGAGTAGGGCGTTTTTAGCCGAAAAAAAAACGACCATGTGTGGTGAGGCGTTTTTAGACGAAAAAAAAACCCGACCATATATAGTCAGGCGTTTTTAGCCGAAAAAAACCTGACCATGTATAGTAAGGCGTTTTTCAACGAAAAAAAAACAACCATGTATATATGGTAAGGCGTTTTAACCCGAAAAAAACGACCATGTATAGTAAGGCGTTTTTAGCCGGAAAAAAAAACGACCATATTTAGTAAGGCGTTTTTAGATGAAAAAAAACGACCATGTATAGTAAGGCGTTTTAACCCGAAAAAAATCGACCATGTATAGAAAGGTGTTGTGACCCGAAAAAAACGACCATGAATAGTAAATCGTTTTAACAAAAAAAAAAATAAGGACCATGTATAGTAAGGCGTTTTTAGCCGAAAAAAACCGACCACTGATAGTAAGGCGTTTTTCGACGAAAATAACGACCATGTATAATAAGGCATTTTTAGACCAAAAAAATGACCATAATAGTAAGGCGTTTTAACAAAAACAAAAAAAAAACGACCGTGTATAGTAAGGCGTTTTTAGCCGAAAAAAACGACCACTTATAGTAAGGCGTTTTAACAAAAACAAAAATAACCGACCGTGTATAGTAAGGCGTTTTTAGCCGAAAAAAATGACCACTTATAGTAAGGCGTTTTTCGACGAAAATAACGACCATGTATAATAAGGCGTTTTTAGACGAAAAAAATGACCGTGTATAGTAAGGCATTTTTAGCCGAAAAAATGCCCATGTATAGTAAGCCGTTTTTAGCCGAAAAAAACCCCATGTATAGTAAGGCGTTTTTTGCCGAAATAAACCCCGACCATGGTATAGTAAGGTGTTTTTAGCCCAAAAAAAGACCATGGATAGTAAGGCGCTTTTAGGTCGAACAAAACGAAAAAAACCCACCATGTATTGTAAGGCGTTTTTTGCCGAAAAAAAAACAACCATGTATAATAAGGCGTTTTTTGCAGAAAAAAAAACGACCATGTATAGTAAGGTGTTTTTAGTCGAAAAAACCGACCATGTAGAGTAAGGCATTTTTAGCTGAAAAAAAACGACCATATATAGTAAGGCGTTTTTCAACGAAAATAACGACCATGTTTAGCAAGGCGTTTTTAGCCGAACAAAAATGACCATGTATAGTAAGGTGTTTTAGGCCAAAAAAAATGACCATGAATAGTAAGGCGTTTTTAGTCGAACAAAAATGACCATGTATAATAAGGCGGTTTTTTTGCCGCAAAAAAACCCCGACCATGTATAGTAAGGTGTTTTTAGCCGAAAAAAACGACCATGTAAAGTAAGGATTTTTAACCCGAAAAAAAACAACCCTGTATAGGAAGCCGTAGGCGGGGGACACCCTGAACCGGTTGCCAGCCAATCGCAGGGCACGCACAGACGAACAACCATCCGCACTCACACTCACACCTCGGGACAATTTTGAGTGTTTAAGCAGCCTGCCATGCATGTTTTCGGAATGCGGGAGGAAACCGGAGTACCCGGAGAAAACCCACGCATGCCTGGGGAGAGCATGCGAACTCCACACAGGGAGGCCGGAGCTGGAATTGAACCCGGTACCTCTGCACTGTGAGGTCGACGCGCTACGACGCGCTAACCACTGGACCACCGGGCCGCCCCTTGTTGAACTATTATTATATCTTTGTTCCAGTTTTGCTGCATTTATACATTTTTGGGGGGGGGGGGGGACATTTTTGATTTTTTTCCAAAGTAAATGATGTGCCTCGCCTCAGTTGGGAAAAACGGCCTTACTTTTGCTATTGTAACTTCCATTTGAACCCCCCCCCCCCAAACTTTGTTGTTTGAAAACCTTACTTGAACCCATCGTAGACACGCAGAAGGTAGAGAAGAAAAAAGACAATGACGAAGAGAATCACCACAAGAGACAAAGGCGCCATTTCTTTATGATTTATTTCACCCGTGCGGTGAATAGAAAAATAGGATGAAGACAAAACCTTTAAAGGGACCATTTGAATCAATTGCTTGCGTGGATTGAAAAAAAAAAAGT
Organism: Hippocampus zosterae; assembly: GCF_025434085.1. Classification (NCBI taxonomy): domain Eukaryota; kingdom Metazoa; phylum Chordata; class Actinopteri; order Syngnathiformes; family Syngnathidae; genus Hippocampus; species Hippocampus zosterae. Next base: position 33,055,922 of record NC_067452.1, read on the forward strand.
CTTAAGAGCTCTGTGCCTTTCTTTGCCCTGCAACCAAAAGTAAAAGTATCTTTGGAATCCGTCTCAGGGGTTAATTATAATACATATAATTTGCTTTATTTACTAAGTCCTATAAATACTTTGTCCTCGTTTATATGCTACAGTAGCATTCGGGATTGGAGCGCCTTTTAATATTAGTTTAAAAAAAAAAGTCCAACAAAAAGGAGAGGAAAATATATGAACAAAAGTACCACAAAAGTCCAGCGAGTCACATTATTTCTTTTTTTTCTTTTCTCTTTTTTTTTTTAAGTCAAGAAAACTTTTTTGTTCTTTTCGTGCATCTACATTTAGCAAAAAATTGAAAGTACCACGTATGCAACCTTCAGGATATTTTCATTTCAAGCATGACTCTGTACAATTTTGCATGATTCGTCATTCTTCTTCTTCTTCTCATTATTATTATTTCAAACTCTCCCAACAGTAGTCAACACAAGTGTCCAAACGGTGTGAGCTATTGTTTCCAGCAACACGCGTGTTGTTGTACCAAGACTATTCGGACCACACTGAAAAGAAAAACAAAAAAAAAGAAATCAAATGAAGAGATACAGACCTGCCATATGTTTTGCAGAAGGAAATATTATTGTCTATTTGATCAAATACAGGTTCATGTGAATTTCTTGGCATTTTTCTTCTTGGACTAGGCAGATCTTTTTTTTTCTTTTTTTTAATTTGTATTTAAGTCATATAATGTTTGAATTTATTGCTTCTCATTACTTAATTGAAAAGTTTGGTGTTATTTGGACGATTCTCGTAATTTCAATGTCATAACAGTTGGCTTCTTGCGTGTTATTCTTGTGACATTTGACCTTCGTAATAATCTATTATTGGTCATGATAACTTTTTTCTTGTAATCCATCCATCGGTTTTTGATCATTTTTATCCCGCTCAAGGTCAACGGGGATCTGGAACGACTCTGGGGTCGACTACACCCAAGGCTACTCTTTACTCGTCCATTTTTTTTTCTTGCAATATGAAAAGGACCCAAATTCAGAGCGACCTCTCATAAATCTAGGGTTTTATTGATGTATTTTTTAGCGAATGACGAATTGCGATTTGTGATTCCTGTCAGTGCGGTCCGAATACAGTCCTTTCTCAATACCATCGAGTGCTTCATTATTCCCCGCTCTCTCTTTCTCTCTGTCTGACAGCCTTCATGCAAACAGAAGCAGAAACATGGTTTCAATTCCACTCATCCGGTCATCTTTGGTATCGGGACAGTGGAATGCATAGTTGCTGTGAAAAGACGGAGCTCGTTTTAGCGTGGCGCCGCTCCGGCCTCGGAGATGACGAGGACGAGGACGACAGCTTCCCTAAAGCCGGAGGAGGAGGAGGACGGGGAGAGGGGAGAGGGGAGATGAGTCTTATTCCTGGATTGTGCGGGGCTTGCAGTGGACAGGTACAGAAAAGAAGGTGGAAAAAGAAATCCAGCACAGGAACGAAGGAAGGAAGGAAGGGACGAAGGAAGGACAGACGGCATATTCCGCTGGCGTTGGCTTGTCTGACTTGCAAGAATGTGGCGTTCGTGGCCTCTTTTTGGCATGCTGTCTGTGACCAGCTGTCTCTTTTTTTGCGCCTCGTGCGTCTCCCGAGCCACTTTCTTTGGATTCGGCTCAGACACAACCTCTGGACAGGAACTCAGTCCATGTCGTCCTCCACGTTGCCCTCCCCCACTCCACCCCCGTCCCGTCCATTTCTGTTTTAAGGCCTGGAAGTTCAAGCGAACCCTGTGACGAGGGAGCCCTTATCTTCCCACCGCCGTGGAGCCGTTGGTCTTCTCCCGCTTGGGTGAGGAGCAGCCCGGGGTGGGCCCGCCGAAAGGAGAAGGGCTTCCGCTTGTGGAGGCGGGTCTCTGGAGGAGGGAGAGGGGCAAGGAGGGGGTGTCGGCGGGCACCCCCGGGGCCTCCCCGTCCCGCTCCGAAGGGCGCAGGGCGGCCGACGGCGGGAACGGGAAGGCCAGCGGGAATCCAGTCATGTAGAAAAGTCTGCCGATGCGCCGCGCCACCTGAGCCGATGAGAGGAGGAAACAGGGCTCAGCAATGGCAGAGACATGCTGCTTACATTTTGAGTTCAGACACAAAGAGAGAGAGAGAAGGCTTGTTTTTCAGGGCAGGCTACATGTGGGGAATCTACGCTACGCTGGCTGACTTTCTCGGGTCTACTGTCTGGCACACAAGGACACACGCACAGCTGCAGTGTGTGTACCTGCGAGCGAATCCTGAGGGCAGGGCCCAACTTTAGTGCCATGATGCCAAGCAGGTGCTCCTCAGTGAGCAGAGCTAATGTCTCCCCATCAATGACCTGTTCCCGGAAAACCTGGCGGAGACACAGCCGCTTCAGCCGCAGACACGCACGCAAGCACACAACCCACTCACACACTCGCGATACTCACGACCAACAACGCAAATTTATTTTTTCTATTTTTTTTTCTCGTTCCGTGCGTGCTGTTTATTATTACTGTCATTCCAAAAGATTAACATGGCTATTTTAACCTCAAAATCAAAATCTTCATGTTGTTTTGGGATCTCCTGTCTTGAACCAGACGTACTATTCAGCACCTCAGAAATGCCGCAAATTCAATAAAGGACAATTTTAAGTTCTTTGCAACCTACCAAATGTCTTGAAACACTGCTGTGCATAATAATTTGGAACAGTATTTTTTCCATAAAAAAACATATTTTTGAGGAAAATACTGTCATCATTGGGAGGTGTGCTTGGAAAACATTCAAATTATTCTCTTCCAGTCGATGACTTCAAAATAGATAAGAGATATGAGAAGAACTAGATCAGTTGTTTACTTCATCCTACTCCCTTGAACATAATACCGTAACTGTGTTGAATGAAGACTGATTTCTTTCTTTTTACTTTTTTATCTACCTTATTTTCTGTCAAATTATTACTGTATATGTTTTATGTTCAATAAACAAACAAACAAAATTATGCTGAGTGCCATTTGCAGAGACTTTATGAAAATCGGAGAAAAACATCCTTAGCAAATAATTTGGAACACGATGTAGTGTGTGTTCCTTCACCACCGGGGGCAGTATAATACAATGATAGGCACAAACGAAGAAGAGTTTCACAATTAAGTGACTCGGTAAGCCACAGTAACACTTTGCATTCCTAATTTTTCACGGAGGATAAATAATATCTCTAAACATTGTCTTTCTCTCCACGCGCTTGTGTCGAGGGGCATTTTGCGTCATGTGTTAAGCTTTAAACTCGCAGACATTCAAAGTCATGCGGTTGTTTTAATCACAACTTGTGATTCTTTTCCTTTTATTTTAGTTTGACAGTAAACTTCAACCACGATTGTCAATCATCAGCTTGAAACTTGTTTTCTGAAGAATATTTCACGATGTGCCAAACTGCTTCTTGTTGTCAAGTTACCACATAGCTTCAGCCCAAAACGCCACAAGATGCGGGCACCAGCCTGTCAAAATAGGAAAGTACTACTAGTGGTGTCAACGAAAAATGTTGGAGTGATTCATCCTGACCGTTTGCCTAGATGGAGATCTGCATGCACATACGGCACTTGTCCTTAGTTCTCGGTCCATCAACTTTAGACTCAATTTAAGTAAACTAATTAATTTTAGAACTACAGTGGGACCTCGATTTACGAAATTAATATGTTCTGGATGAATTTTCTGAACTAGCAAATTTTGTAAGTCGAGACGCGTTTTCCATGTAAATGCCCTAATCCGTTCCAAGCCACCCCAAATTTCAGACAGAAATGTTTTCTAAAGCATAACAATGCATCAAAATATGTAACAAACACGTTACAACGAGATTATTGCACAATAAATGAGAGTTGCGCATAATGTAAAAAACGAAGAACAGAGTAAAGAATAAAAATGTAACTTTCAACTCCGTCCCTGTCATTTTTTGCCCTCTTTAGCTTATGTTCTCTCTCAGAAGTGTTTTTTTGCCTGGCATTTTGTAAAGAACGGATCCAAGGACGTTTGCTTTTGTCGGCTTTCAACAATCCTTCGAAAATGTCCCTCAGCATAGTGAGCGATCGCCCGACTGCTGAACACTTTTTCTGGATGATTCACCTTTTACGTAAAACTATCGGAACACCTCATGGGCGAATGACGAGGACGCTGCATAGACACGTATCTATCTATTCATCTATCTACACACAGACACACACACACACACACACATACACACAAAAACACACTACACACATAATGAGGAGGTCTCCAAAAAAAAAAAAAACCATTCACATACAAAAGTGTACACATAGGGTTTGTGCACACACACATGCGCACGCAGACACACAAGCGCGCGCGCGCACACACACACACCCCAAGCGCAGACTTCTCAATCAAGTTGACTCATTGTACAAAACGACCATAAGGAGACGCGATGGTGATGACTGCACACTTCTATGGTTATTGGTCAGCCTGCCCCTGGCCTCCATTTGTCCTCCTTTCTCTCTCTCGCTTTCTCTCCTCCCGTCTTGTTGTGCTCACGGTCTCACCTGAGCGTATTCAGCACATCCTGCCAGGCTGCTTATGAAACCGCACACGTCCTCCACGCTCCACTTGCTTAAGTCCTCCACGGGGTTCGCTGGAACCGAGTCCTCCCCGTCCATGAAAAGACCTCCCACGGAGCCTGAAAGCAGCAGCGGTGGGGGTGGGGGGGGGGGAAAGACAAATCAATTAAAACACAAAAAGGCTGTCTGTTTCTTCACATTTGTTGCAGATTCATCGAATGAAAGTCACAGGAACGACACATGAACAGTGCTGCCTTGACTTACGAGCAGAAAACCGAGTCGTTTTGTGCATTTTTTTCACAAAAATCAACTCACTAAAAAATGTAAACATGAGTGAAGTACTATGTTTGTTCCGCAAAAAAAAAATTGCGAGGCCAACTACATTGTAGTATAGAGCTGTATAACTCCAGGTGTAATGACAAATATGCGATATCTACCTTTTTGTGGTTAATGGCGACATCACAACTTAAAAATACAGGCAGCCCTTACATTTTGGCCGTTTGGCTTCTGCGGAGTCACTTATTTACAGATTTTTTTTTTATCTGTATTTTTGGAGGAGGGGTATATTTCGTCAGAAATTGAATGTTTATCTCTGTTTTTGAAGAATATTTTGGTTTTGGAATTCTTTTTTCAAACAATATTTTTTCTTTCAAATCAAGGGGCCACTTGGAGTGCGGTCGGTGCGACATGCGGCCCGCGAGCCGCCGGTTGTTCACCCCTGTTGTATGTGAACAAACCCCTGCATGGCCCTGGTGGTGGCGTGCTCTGTGTTAGGGTCAAAGGCAGGCCCCCCAAACAGGGCAGCCAGATACGCACAAGTTGTGACGCTAATGGTTTTCACATGCTGCCTTTTTTTTTTGCCTCTTATGTGTGTGTGGGCGGCCCGGTAGTCCAGTGGTTAGCACGTCGGCTTCACAGTGCAGGGGTACCGGGTTCGATTCCAGCTCCGGCCTCCCTGTGTGGAGTTTGCATGTTCTCCCCGGGCCTGCGTGGGTTTTCTCCGGGTGCTCCCCACATTCCAAAAACATGCATGGCGGGCTGATTGAACACTCTAAATTGTCCCTAGGTGTGAGTGTGAGCGTGAATGGTTGTTCGTCTCTGTGTGCCCTGTGATTGGCTGGCAACCAATTCAGGGTGTCCCCCGCCTGCTGCCCGAAGGCAGCTGGGATAGGCTCCAGCACCCCCCGCGACCCTAGTGAGGATCAAGCGGCTCGGAAGATGAATGGATGGGTGTGTGTGTGTGCGTGTGTGAGCTACTCACCCATGTGAAAGTAAGGATTGATGTATGGGAATCCAAAGGGCAACGACTGTCCTTGAAGAGCGGGCAGAGGTGGCACAAATCCAGGTGGAAGCTGGAGCTTGACATCGGACTTCCCCAGCGCCGAGGTGAATAAGTGGCGACTGGGCGAGTTGGTGCCGGCTGAACTACAAGATGCGTTGAGCCGGCCCGAGCATTCTTGACTCTCCTTGGCGCTGTTGCACGGCCCCTTGCCGTCTCTTTCTCGACTGTCCTTGTGTTTGCTTTTCGATTTGGCAGCGGGGCCTTCCCGCCTCTCGTCGCATGTTTCCGTTTCACTGCCCGAGTCCTTCGTGTCCTCGTCGTCTCCCTCGCTTCCTCTGTCCTCTCTTCTTCTTTTGCGATGGCCAGCGCGGAGCTCGGGCTGAGGGCCGCGGTGGGCGGCCTTCTTGGAATCGGCGTCAGAACCGGTTGTGAAGCTCTGGGCTTGGGCTTCTTTGTGGGTAGACGACGTCTTGGGCTGCTCCTGCTGGTCGGCGCTTAGGAGGGGCGCCGTGGCCCCGTGTCGAAGCACCAGCATGGCATTGGAGCGGCGGACCAGTTCCTCTCGGAGAGGATGACCCTCCGGGATGTCTTGGAGGCTCCGCAGGGCCGGGTGGTCCAAGGGCAGGCTGGCGGGGAGGGCGGCCAGCGGGTCGGAGCTCAGCAATTGCTGCTGCTGCTGTCGCTGGTGGAGACTCTCCAACTCCTTCTGTCTCAAAAGCTCGGCTGACATCTCAAGTCTAGGCGGGCAAACGCACACACGATCCCGTCGAGTCAGATGTCAGCATTTTACAAGGAGAAATGTCCATCTGAATCTAAAATCCAACACACACACAACTTTTGTCGCACAAACACACCTTGCGAGATTCTGCTTCCTCAGCATTTCCTGCTGCCGCACAAAGATTTCGGCTTGAGCTGGTTGCAGGAAACCATAGCCTGGTGTTGAAAAGGGGAGAAAAAAGAAAACAGTTCAGGGTTCATATTTTTCAAAATGGTGAATGATATACTTGCATCATATATACCGACAGCCAAAGCGTTGGATAAAAAAAAAAAAAAGAAAATCTGCCTTTACATACAAAGCTTCACGAGGGTCCGTACGTGAGAACAAAGCTGCCAATATGAGGCAGTGCAGTTACAGTGATCCCTCGCTATTTTGTGGTTCGTTTATCGCGGCTTCGGTGGATCTGGGATTTTTTCAAACATATTAAAAAAAATAAATAAATAAATCATATACATGAAGTACAGTGTATATGTTGCTCTATGTGACTTGCTGTTGTTTTGCTGACTTTCGCAGCTTCTCGCGGACCGTTTGCGGACTTTTAGCGGACTTAAAAAATAATAATAATACTAATGGGCGGCCCATGGGCGGTAGTCCAGTGGTTAGCACGTCGGCTTCACAGTGCAGAGGTTCGATTCCAGCTCCGGCCTCCCTGTGTGGAGTTTGCATGTTCTCCCCAGGCCTGCGTGGGTTTTCTCCGGGTGCTCCGGTTTCCTCCCACATTCCAAAAACATGCATGGCAGGCTGATTGAACACTCTAAATTGTCCCTAGGTGTGAGTGTGAGTGCGAATGGTTGTTCGTTTCTGTGTGCCCTGCGATTGGCTGGCAACCGATTCAGGGTGCCCCCCGCCTACTGCCCGAAGACAGCTGGGATAGGCTCCAGCAGCCCCCGCGACCCTAGTGAGGATCAAGCGGTTCGGAAGATGAATGAATAATACTAATGTAAAAAAAAATATTTTACTGGTCGTTACTTCGCAGATTTTCGTTTATCGTGGGTGGTTTTGGTCCCCATTAACCGCAATAAACAAGGGATTACTGTATACCCAACAAACTACAGTCTAACCGTCCTAATGAAAATAACGCCCAAAGTAGTCATCATGTTCTCACTTCACATAAAAAGTTTTGCTTTTTATTGTGTTTTCTCATTTCAATTTTGTTTTGGTGCTCATTCGTTGCATAGAACAATGAAACCTTCGCGCGCTATTCATCTTTATACAGCGTACAATACTCGCTTTTTTTCCCCTGGATTATTCTTATAATTAAATTCACACTGAGCGGACGAGACATCATGTAGTCAAAGTAGCCTGCGCCTCTTTACGCAAGGTGACTTTCATCCTCCGCTTCTCTCGACAGACAGTGCGTGTCACCAAAGTTTACTGCTGAGGACGGAGAGTTTTATGATTGAGCGGTGAGCCTAATTTTACAAATGTATGCTTGTTAAGATTCTGTAAATATTACTTCAACGTATTATCTTGGCATTGCGCAAAAGCGACAACAACAACCAAAAAAAAAATCCTCGAGTTGATCGGGTTGACTTCATTCAGACATGTACATCGCTTGCACATGACTGAATTGCGTTCCGTTAACTTTTACCGCTTGAATATTTTGGAGAAGAAGAAAGTGAAGAATTATATTGATTTATTTATAATTTCGGAGAGTGTGGCAATCGATATATGCTGCTGCTTTTTGTTCAGACAGCACAGATTTGATTTCCAGGCCAGTTTCCCAAATAGACAGCCACTGCAGGTTGGAAGGTGGATGCAAAAATAAATATAATAATAAATAAATAAATAAATAAATCATCCAAGTGACTCACTCACGGCAACAAGCAACTTCAACGTTTATTTGAAGACGGTGAGGGCTTGAATCTGAGCGAACCGATTGGAAATTGGAAGAAATCGAAGGAAGGCCAGCGTTGTCGTGTGTGTGTGTGTGTGTGTGTGTGCGTGACCTTCGATGTTCCTCTGTGTATCAACGACCACACGCTGGGAACCAACGCAAATATTAGCATGCTGACAAAGGTGTTAAACTGTCAAATGCTGACTCACCAGGGGCCTGGCAGAGCGCTGAGGGCAAGCCGAGGAAAGGAGCCCGCAAGTGAGGTCCTAGCGCGATGTGAGGGGCCGTTGAAGGTGAAAGGAGGGGCGGAGGTTGGGACAGTTCTCTGCGGAGGCGAATAGGAAAAGAAAAGAAAAAAAAATTAACATTGGAATTTAAAGCCCCCTGCGTTCATTCCGACAACCGTGTTATTGTTTGTCCTCCCGTCGCCACGCGCCTCAGCCATTTTGTGTGCGTGCTGCCACATCGATGTGTACGGTGTATTTTTATCAGCCGTGTTCCAGAGGCCCCGACGTCGCCCCAGTGCCTCATCAGTCTTGTCAGGCTGCACCAAGCACCGCTGGCCATTGCTGTACCCTCCACTGCCGCCTCATACACACACACACACACACACACATACACACGCGCACACATTGGAGCCCCACACATAATGAGAGCTGAATGCACAATGCCAGTGTGTCATGCTCTGACAGCTGGGGCGGCCCCTGCATCTTGACCGGGGCCACGGGCTGAAGGACCTTCTAATTAACACTCATCCCGCCTCCATTCACCCTGTCACCCCCCCTACACTCCCCCTTTTTTGATGCCCCCATTCCCTCCCTCCCACTTTCCAAGCCAGCATTGATGCTGCTAAAAAGATGGCGCGTCCTGCAACCTCAACTTTTGAAAAGGCCTCTCCATTATCTCCCTCGTCCTTTGTCCTCGTCAAGGGGGGAAAGGCGCCTCTCACCTTTCTCCCACTCAGTGTCTCCCCTCTTTCTCTCTCTCTCTCTCTCTCTCTCTCTCTCTCTCTCTCTCTCTCTCTCTCTCTCTCAGTTTTTTAGAAGCAAACCATCTTTTTTGTTCTCAATGTCCTCTATGAAAAATGGGTGTGTTTGTGCCCTTCTTTTTGCCCTCTCTTCCCTGCCCTCCTCATCGCTCACCATTTCGTCAAGGTACGCTCCCCCTCATTCATTTTCCCAGTTATTTGTAAATCCTCACAGTTGGAAGGTGTTTTTTTTCTTTTTAAGATGACAGAATAATGAGGCACCTTGACCTTGTGGCTGTGTCAAAATGTGCCTTGGCGCTCGATGGCTGCTCGTTGGCAAAAAATTACTCCTGTCTCCGTTGGAGCCTTTCAGTCAGGAGTGCCGCAAACAACTATTTAGTCGACTAGTCAACGATTGTCGAGCATACGTAAATCACAACATATTGCATCACCAAGCAGCTGCTCCAATATAACCATCATTAGCTTAAAGCTTAAATTGTTCGACGCATGTGCAAATTAAAAATAAAGACAATTCAGATGAAAGTACTTTAAACTCTTCATTAAAATTTGTAGCTTGTATTAGCACCCCTGACATGCCGATAAATTATGGTGCAATTTAAGATCAAGGTGGAGTTGGCAGCCATTTGCGAGAGCTTTTTTTGTTGCTTTTGTCTTTTGCTTTGTCATATTGTATTTGTTGTCTTTCGTGAGGCCCCGTTGTGGACCGTTTTCAGTGTTTTGGCCACAACATTCGTCGAAGAACAAGAATATGCGCTTGACGATTCCGCCTTATCGGCATCACGCGTCTTACTAGCATTGATTCTGATTGGGAGGAATGTCGGAGCTATTTGACTGCTGCCCCTTGACAGCCCCGGTGAGCTTGTGTTTTTGGCGCCTGTAATCGGCGGTATTTTTCACAGCCCCATTTTGTTTAGCGGAGATGAGGGCGTTGTTGGACAGCGTGTGCTGGCTGGATAGATGGCTTGTGGAGCCGATGAGGAGAGAGGAGCTGGGCGCGGAGAGCGGATGCGTATTTGGACCTGAGAGTCGGCGCTTGGAATTGAAGCGGATTTGCACGGGAAGGGAGAAGCGAAACAATCTCTTTTTTTTCGATGGACGATGGATTGTATTAAATTGACCTTAACATTTTGTATTTGTATATTTCACTCTTCTCAAGCAATAAGCATTTTTTGACGATAGAAGAATGTGAAATCAGATGAGTTGAACTAGGAAAAGGCACTGTGCTAAAGAATACTAAACACTACTTTTTATAACACAAAATGTGTTTTTGTTCATTATTAGGTATCATTTAAAAGTATCAAATTAGTCTCCCAAATCAAAATGAGGTCATAATCCTCAAAGATTACGGATGGCCCAGATTACCACGACTCTATGCATGCATCACAGACAAGCATAAAGCCAACAATGGGATACAAGGCCGTTTTGACAGGAAAAACAAAACTGCAAAATTAATTATGATGACGTTGACTATTAAATTAGCAATCGTCCTGACTGGTCGACTAAACTTGGTGGTCCTACTTTGAAACTCTGTCAATAGCTAGCTCACTGTTGCCTTTCTGCTCGCACGCCAGTCAGCCGCGTGTGAGCCTGTCGCCACACACAGGCACACATGGGAAGGGAGCTGAGGAAAACAAAGTGGAAACCAACGACGGGACGCGTGCAACCGCAAATATTGTTTTGTAACCATGTTCAAATTAGCTAGCGCCTGCTTGTCTCTCGCTTGGCTTAGCGGCGAGGGAGCGGAACAGCTTGGAGGGAACACTCGCATGCAGGGACAAGGGGATGTGATAGTTGTGATTTATTGGTGTGTGTGTGTGTGTGTGTCGGGGAGGGGGTGAAAAGCATTCATCGATCGCCTTTGCCGCTGAAATGTTAATGCTAATCGTATAACCGCTCTCTCCGGCGGCGCCTTGCACTCCTGTGGCAGCGCCAATTAATCTTGGGTGAGGGCTGTGGCGCGTGACCCCGGGCCGCGGGCTGGGGGCCCCACTCGCCGCTTCTTATGTAATTACACCGCCCAGTGTGTAATCACCTGGTTTAATCCCTCAGGGCAAGCAATTAGCCTCGCGACGCGCTGCTCCGCGAGGCCACGCCGCGGCTCACGCAAAAACCGCCAACAACCCCCACCCGCGGTCTGCTCCCCGCACGCCAAACTGCCTCAACCGCCGCCTCTCAGATGTTCCCTTTTCTTCCTTCCGTCGCTTTGCGCCGCCCACCGTTGCCTAGCGTTAGGCCACAGATGAATAACGGTCAATTAAAGCTGCATGACTGGGGCTGCCAGGCGTCTGCGGCACCATAATTAGGCCTAATCACGGAGAGCGAGGGAGAGAAGGCGGGAAAGGAGTGCGCCTGACACTCCCCTCCGCTCCTTTGCTCCGTCTCTCATTCTTTCTCTCACGCTTTTTTTAGAACGCAATTTGGACGGACCAGTGGCGTGCCTTGGTCTGTTTTCTCTTTAGCCTTTCGATGCATTCCTATTGCACAAATGCAATGTGGACTCTTAGTAACGCAAAGCTCCATGCTTGGCCTGTCAGTGTGTGTGTGTGTGTGTGTGTGTGTGTGTGTGTGTGTCTCACTGTGCCGCCAGTGAGGCCAAGGGCTTCTGGGAAATTCACTCGTGTGTGACGACCTGTCAGAGTGGCGACAGCGTTCCTGTCCTGAAGCAGCCCAGGCGAGGTGTGTGCGTACGTGTGTCTTGTGAGAATGCGCACGCGCGTGCGTGTGTGTGTGTGTGTGTGTGTGTGTGTGTGTGTGTGTGTGTGTGTGACAGGACTGCCCTTAATGACGGGAGCGTGGGGGGATTAGGAGCGCCGCGCAGCCGCCTTCGGCTCCTTCTCCGCAGGAACACATTTACACAGGAAGCTCATTAAAATGGATGAAGCTCCCTCCTCGCTCGCCTGCCCTCCCTCCATTCCCTTATCTCACATTCTCTCCATCGCCTCACTCCCTATCTTGCTTCATCTCTCTCTCTCTCTCACTCTCTCTCTTTCTCCGTCACATCGTCCTCTCGCCTTCTCCGCTTTTTCATTTTTTTTGCTCTTGCTTCCCTCTTTTCATCCCCATTTTAAACCCCCATGTTTTCTACTTCCTTCCTCTTTTTATTTTTCTCCATCCCGCCTATTTGCCTGGCAGATGCTCGGCGAGCTTAGCGCCATTTAAGGCCAGACAAATGGAGCGCCAGGCTCTAAGCCCATTGAGCGGCCCTAATGATTTGTTTTTAACAATGGGCCCTAATGGGCCCAAGATAATCAATGATGGGGGTCGAAGGAAAGGTGAGCCATACAGAGAGTTAGGGAGGGAATTTGCCGCCTCGACTCGCTTCCTCAGCCACGGCTTTTCATTTCACCAATTATCTCTATTTGAATTCTCTCTTCACTTTGCACTCATTCCACTTTGAGGTCGCTCGAGAATTTGGTTCCAGTTCTTTCTTTGTGCAGTCCGGCCCTTTACAACTCACATGCACCGTGGTGAAAAGTATGGGAACGTAACACCCATGTTCCACTCGACTTGAATTAATTCTGCTTCTGGACGATAGAAGAGTAAGGTTTGGTTCACCGTCATGACTTGGAGTCATTGCGCTATTCAGAGAGGGCTTGATGTCATCACTTTTTAGTTTTAGTTGTCATTTTACGTCGATTTGAATGAACTGGCCAGTGATGTAAATGTCCTTCGAAACTGTATCTCTCTAATAAAAGGCGATTCCATACGTATCTCAATATACTTGACAGTAAAAGTAGTAAATTTGGTTCGTTTTTTTTCCCCCCATTCATTCATTCATTTTACAGCCTATCCCTGCTGTCTTCGGGCACTCGGCAGGGGACACCCTGAACCGCTTGCCAGCCGATCGTAGGGCACACAGATACAAACAACCATTCACGCTCACATCACAGCTTGGACAATTTAGAGTGTTGAATCAGCCTGCCATGCATGTTTTTGGAATGTGGATGGTATATATTATATATATATAAAATATATTTTATATTATATATATTTTTTTATATTTATTTTTATATTTATTTTATTTTATATTTTATTTTTTATATTGGATTTTATGGATTTATGGATTCTATATGGATTCTTTATAGATTTATGGATTTATGGATTTTATATTTTATTCATTCATTCATTCATCTTCCGAGCCGCTTGATCCTCACTAGGGTTGCGGGGGTGCTGGAGCCTATCCCAGCTGTCTTCGGGCAGTAGGCGGGGGACACCCTGAATCGGTTGCCAGCCAATCGCAGGGCACACAGAAACGAACAACCATTCGCACTCACACTCACACCTCGGGACAATTCAGAGTGTTCAATCAGCCTGCCACGCATGTTTTTGGAATGTGGGAGGAAACCGGAGCACCCGGAGAAAACCCACGCAGGCCCGGGGAGCGCATACAAACTCCACACAGGGAGGCCGGAGCTGGAATCGAACCCGGTACCTCTGCACTGTGAAGCCGATGTGCTAACCACTGGACTACCGGGCCGCCCTTTATATTTTTTATATATATATATATATATATATATATATATATACACACATACAGTACACACACACACACACACATACACATACACAGGGGAGGGTGTGAGGGGACGTGTGTGGGGGGTGTATATCATCAATGTCCTATGAAAAACATATACAGTACGTGCATTTTTTTTGAATTTTTATGTTAATGGTTTGTCCAAAATGTAAGGCTGGATAGACGGACGGACGGACGGACGGACGGACGGACGGACGGACGGACGGACAGACAGACAGACAGACAGACAGACAGACAGACAGACAGACAGACAGACAGACAGACAGACAGACAGACAGACAGACAGACAGACAGACAGACAGACAGACAGACAGACAGACAGATAGATAGATAGATAGATAGATAGATAGATAGATAGATAGATAGATAGATAGATAGATACTGTGGGTTCTACAGTCATTTTGTGAAGTGGCCTTAACGTCGAAATGGGATGCAGTACTCAAGGACAGGTGTAATTATGCTCCTAAGTAAATAAAGGGTTTGTATTGTACACTGACTGATACACTTTCTGTTCCCCTTTTTTCTGTCATTCTTTCATTCTGACAAAAGTTACAATTAATGCCAAGTGCTCTTGAGCCCATTTTCTCTTTTAACCCCCTCCATTATACTCCATCCAAAAGTGTGTAGCTTATAAAAAGGTTAAAGAGGAGGCAGGTGGGAGGTTTTTGGGTTTGGGGGTGTGAGGCCTGTTTAACCCTTCCTGGCCCTGTATGGCTAATTACGCTGCTCTTTATACAGTGGCGGCGGGCGCATGGCCGCGGCTTGCTGACCACATTTGCACGGCACCACGGGCCACATGCGCGCAGGCACAAATTATATTCATACAAACAAAGCCAAATTCAATCCGCATATATGGCGTACATGACGCTTGAAATTGGAGCACACGTGCACACTCACACACGCACGCGCACACGATGCACACACACACACACCCCAACACCGCACCAGGAGGCCGCTCCGCTTCCTGCTTATATCCCCGCCCCTTCCCCTCACTCCCCTGCTCTCGCACAAACATCCCCCCTTCTCTTCCTCCCTCCCTCGCTCCCCGCTGCCGCACCGTCGGCCCATTATCGATCCCCCGCCTCTCCCCGCGCCACATAAATAATCGACAAGCAATTATCCGCCCACTCCCGCTGCCCCCGGCTTTGTTTGGGAGGCACAGGGGCCAGCACTGGGGGTATAGAGGTATAGAGGGAGGGAGTACGAGCCGGGTATGCAGCCGTGCGGCTCCACAGTTGTAGGCAAGAGGTTATTTGGACACACACACACATAGACGATAGTAACCAACCAACCCACTTCGATGCGTTTTCATATTTTCTTTCCTCCTGTTTCCTCACATCAACTGTAATGGTCACTTGCGTGGCAGACGTTATTGTCAGGCTTTATTAATGAGTCACGCTCGCACTGCAAACAAACTCGGGGCCAGCAAGTGTTTGATTTGTCACCTTTCTGTGTAATGTGCATCCCGGTGCTGCGGTAGGCCCTGCTTGCGTCTCTGGCTGGATGATGAGGAGCTGCCTCCCGTGGGCAGGTGAGCTTCTAAGGCCGCCGGATTCCTCACCGCCGCAGCCAACGCTTCCTGCTGAGCGCGCAGCACGTCTGAGTAAAGAACAAAGATGGAAAACACGGGAACGGGGAGAAAGGAGTGCGATGGAAGAATGATAGTTGAAGCAAAGACAGGAAATGAGGAAAGGAGAGAAGAGAAGGTATAAATTTAGCATCCGGCGGCTAATTTCCATGCAGGCAGGCTGAAAATCCTTATAAACATCTACTTAACACGTATGTTGTGTGGGCTGTGCATTGCTCTGTTTGTGACACAAAAGGAAAGAGGTATATGCCAGATGACACACATGAAGGGCCACGTTTCGATTTGCCAACTATACTTGGCTGATTTTTCATTTATTAGCCAGACTAAACATCATGCAATGCTGTGAAATAGCATTCCCCTCTCCCTCCCCTTTGTTACATCACAAAGTTACCGTTGACTAACGATAGTTTCTGGAAAGCAGAGTTCAATTTCACAGGCAACACACTAGCGCCACATTTGTTGAATCAAACCATCACATAAATAGAATATATCACACAAAGTGAAGTAGGCTACGCGAGCTGAAGAAACAAACGCATCACGCCACGATCCGAAAGTAATTCAAGATGAAATTAGAAAAAAATCGTTATTGAAATCTATCAGTCCGGAAAAGGTTACAAAGGCATTTCCAAGACTCCGGGGCTTCAGCAAACCACTGTTAGAAGCATTATCCGCAAATGGATAAAACTGGTAACAGTGGCAAAGATTCCCGGGAGTGGTCAACCAGCTAAAACCAATTCATGCGTGCGATGACGACTCATCCAGGAGGTGGGAAAAGAACTTAGAACAACACCCAGAGAACTTTAGACCTCACTGGCTTCCGTTCAGGTCAGTGTTCACAACTCTATCATAAGAAAGACACTGGCCAAAAATGGCATCCATGAGAGAGTTCCCAGTGCAGATATCCACCATGGCTAAAAACTCCACAGTCGCATCAGCACCAAGTTGTAAACATTTATAGACACACCATGAAAAGTCATGCAATATTCACCGAGAAATGGGAACCAAAAATGCTAAATCAGAATTAAATTCGGCATTTGTACCTACAACTGGGTTGACATACTAAGGCTGAGTATGTGCCCCACTCAACATGAAAGTTGTTTGGAGATCGGTTGAGTTGTTTCTGCTTAAATGTTTGGCTTGTTGAAGTGCACTTCAACAGCAAACAGGCAAACGACAGAAACAGGTAACACAAGTGGCAAGAGCAATTGCTGAGTTTCATATACAAATGAGATTTTTGTTTTATACCACCCGCTGTCGTGATTCACAGACCTAACTTTTGTGTGACTATTGTTGGTCTTGATTCCCTACGCGCAATCGCAGTGTTAGTGACGGGTGATGATTTGCGGATGGATGGATGCATGGACGGATGGAGTGAGATGAAAGCCCGCTTGTGTGGCTCTCCCTCTCACCTCCACAACCACAACAGTCTTCTCACGCTGCCTCCTGCCTCGCGCCTCACGCCCAACCCTGACCTCTGGCGCTCGCTTCATTCCACCTGCTTCCTCGTCTTTCCCGCCTCAGCTTCGCCGCTTCTCTCGCAGACGAGACCTCATCATTATTGGCTAGGCCAGGCCGCACCAGGAGACAAGGCTTCTAATGAGAGAAAAATCCATCCCGTCTCTCTCTCTCTCTCTCTCTCTCTCTCTCTCTCTTCCTCTCTCTCTCGCTCTCCTTCTCTCTGATCCTCAATCTATCTACCCCCCCTCATTTTTAATTAGACAGATCCCTCAGGTGCCAGCGGGCCATTTCCGCCGCCTGTATGGGCGTTATGTGTGTTTGTGTGTATCAGGGTGATTTAGGTGCTGCCGTCTGTGTGTGTGTGTGTGTGTGTGTGTGTGTGTGCGTGCTGAGCGGGCGCCGGGGTTGGGGGTTGGGTGGGAGGTGAAGCGACAGATATTAATGCGGCCTAGCTCCGGTGTATCGATCTGTTTGCTGCGCCAGGCCACAGGGGACTCGGCTGGCGGCAGACAAGGTTTTGTGTGTATGTGTGTGTGTGTGTGTGTGCGCATGTGCGCGTGTGTGTGCACGTGCGTGTGTGTGTGTGTGGAGGTGGTAGTGAGGAGATAAGAGAGGGATCAGAGGAAACCTGAGCCCCAGAGCGCAAGCACACAGTTGTGCACGATGCAGGGGTGACACGGTGGAAGCGTTGACCTCTGTGAGTTTCCTGGGGGTAACGCCAAACACCACATCGGCTATTTGGGATAAGCGGCTCAACTAAAGGGATATTATTGTGATTTAGTATTGCATCACAATTGAGGTCGGTGTGTGGAGGTGGGAACCATCAAACAAAGTCCAAAAATATCCAAACTCTTAGAACAGACAATAACCACAAGACCAAGAAAAAAAGATTCCCGTTACCATGACATAAGGCCGGATATGTTGAAGCACTTTTGTCCAACACTTCAGAGTCATGATGATCAGATGTGATTGCCAGTGGGAATTTGGACATGGCACAACATATGTGCTCCTTCTGTTAAGCTATGATAAGAGAGATTACTGGTTTTATTTTGGAAGGTTCTGACTTCCTCTTTCATTCCACCGCCGCTTGTGAAAAAAAGACATTGCCTTGGAATTTCCGCGATTGGCGTTGAACATTTGATTCCACCAAGGACCACGAAGCAACGATGTAGACTGCAATGTTAGCTTCTCTTGCTAGCGAGCTGCCAATTGGTTCGCTGTCATATTGTTGGTAAAGGTGCAATAGCACACAGTAGAGCAGACGTCCTCTACGTCCAATCGATCTTGGTTTCAATCAGCACAAAATTCCACACATTTACAGTATACCACGGTGTCATTTTGGCCACTGAAACGATCATTGTTGTTAACTCAATCAGTACCAGCCAATCCTGGACCAAGTCTGAAAAGACGTATGAAAACATCTTTGGGAGTGAATGAGTTAATTGACCTAAATCGGGAAATCTTGCTTTAAAAGTTGCCCATACCAACGTTCAACCAGTATTACATGTTTCCCTGCATGCAACTGCAATTTTCCCTCCACTAAAAAGGAAACAACACAAATGCTGTAAATCACAAACATTTCTTCCTATGCGAGAGTTATTTTGGGAGTTCCCAGTTCACACCACTGGGTCCATATTGCTTATCCCCCTTTTGTGCAATCTCTGTCTTTCTACTCGCCATCATTCCTGGAGCTGAGCCGAAATCCTTTCAGTTCAGCTCGTGAGAAAGCAGAGGAGTGCCGCGCTGATGCAGCTTGGCCGGCCTTGTGACGGGGTTGGTGGACTGGCAGGTACTGAAAAGCCGACATCCATCCGCTCAGCAGAGAATACAGCGGCAAATAGTGAATCCTTTTCACAATGTGGCAAGCTTAGGCAGAAGTAAATATGCAGAGTTTGTCACGCTTCATCATTTTGACTGATTGTGTTTGGAGCAATCACAGGGTGGAGTGGTCAATTTGTCTGGCGTGATGATAAAAAGATGAAGCATATCGTTTCAAATCTCGGTAAACTCAGACATAACAATGACTCACCCACCCATCCATCCCTTCACTTTCAAATGGATCTCTTCCCCCCCCCCCTCCACCACCACCACACTTGTGTTTTCTCGTCTCTCCTCACAAGCTGCTTTCATCAACTGATGGCGCGAAGGAAAACCCTGCTGGCTATTTCAACAAACCAAAGCCCTGCCTCCACCCTCTCAGAAAAAAAAATGCCCAGAGAGAAACCTGCATCTCACAGAAACACCGACGCCAAATCCACACACATGAACAGACTTCCATCTCGCCCCCCCTGTTTTACGCACGCTTTCATTTTCTGCGGCCGACACTTCAAACACAAAAAAAGCATGCTCTGAGGCGAAAAAGGGGCGTGGGCCGTTGGTGGATGCAAGATTTGAGAGGGATGTATAGAAGAGACGATGGCTGGTAAGGAAGGTGCTTCATTGGGGACCCCCGCTGGAGACCAGGTCAATGTCAAGTGGCTCTTACTGCACAGATTCATTCATGCCTCCTGTGATACAAACCAGTCACCGCTCTGTCCCAACTCTCAGATGTACCTGCTCCCCCCAAAAATCTAAGATTTTTCTATCGAAGAACTGAGAGTCCAGATAGCCAGTTTCATTGAGTATTTACAAAAATAAAATGAAATAAAGCAGGCAATCTTTAACCTCCGATGACGTGTGACTGCGTCGCCGGACGTTGTTAGCGCTCAGCAGTCTGCAGTTGCAGCTTGTGATCAGAGTTGTGGCGCTATATCTTTTATTGTTATCATTATTCTCATTCAGAGTTTGTTTTGTACAATTCACAGAGGGGACGTGCAAAGAATGGGAATCTGGAGGGCGGAGAGAAGCATTTTAAAACGGTACGTGTGAGCCGCGATAGTTAACAGGCTGCCTAAGTGCCTCTTACAAAACAATAGTGTCAGGCTATTGCTCATCATGGCATGCGTGTAGACTTGTGTGCGCGGTAATGGGTCGATCGCGGGAGGTTGGTTGATCGAGAAGTAGATCTTCGGTCAAAAACGTTTGGGCACCACTGATGTAAATAGTCATGGAAGAAGTCTTACAATATTTAAGGCTTGGGTTTTCAATTTTTTGGGCGACTAGGAATGCCAGAGCAAATGGTTGTTGGCATCAGCTTAGTGTGCGGATTGGGCGACAGTACGTGCAACGTAATGTGTAAAAATGGAATGGATATGAAAACATACAATGACAAGGATAACAACTGGAGTGTGGAATCAGCCGCCTCATACCAGCAACGCTGCTGGGAAAGTACGTCAGTGACCAATCAGATTGCACAGTGCTCTGAATTCTGCCTCCTTTAAGACCCCAAGAAGGTAATTCAACCTTTTATAGGTTTCCCCTCCTTAAATTTGCAGCCAGCAATTCAACATCATTGCTCATCATTCATTCATTCATTCATCTTCCGAGCCGCCTGATCCTCACTAGGGTCGCGGGGGGTGCTGGAGCCTATCCCAGCTGTCTTCGGGCAGTAGGCGGGGGACACCCTGAATCGGTTGCCAGCCAATCGCAGGGCACACAGAAACAAACAACCATTCGGACTCACACTCACACCTAGGGTCAATTTAGAGTGTTCAATCAGCCTACCACGCATGTTTTTTGGAATGTGGGAGGAAACCGAAGCACCCGGAGAAAACCCGCGGCCCGGGGAGAACATGCAAACTCCACACAGGGAGGCCGGAGCTGGAATCTAACCCGGTACCTCTGCACTGTGAAGCCGACGTGCTAACCACTGGGCTTCCGGGCCGCCCCATTGCTCATCAAATAAAAATAAAAGTAGCTCAAACTTCAAATAGAGCTGGGCATTGAAAACCTTGATGCCACGACGTAGGAGCTTATAGAGAACAGGAAGGGCTTAATCGTACAAGTTTGACCAAAAAATTGAATAAATAATGGATGCCATGGTTGAACAGCAATGTACACCGCTTTCATTTGTCTTTTTTTCAATTCCAGTTCCATTAACATTGAAGCAGTCCATCTTATTTCTCCCCCCAAAATAAAATAAAAGATGAAGTGGGGGTGTACAAGGATATTGAGAGATTTAGGTGCCTGGCAACCAGCCAATAAGGGGTTCTGGATCAATGGCGGCGTTGATGCATGCCGCTTGCGGGCGCTGTTAATGACGAAGCGGCGAGGTGGTCAGAAATCAATGTGAATCCCACCTTGACACAGGGTGGGCAATGCCCCAATCAGAAATGTCAGGTCGACCTTTCAATGGCGGTGGGGATAATTGCAATGCATCTCTGATGGATATTTTGGTGGGTCCGCTTTGTTTATTTTACAAGCCCAAAAATGCAATCGAGTTATAAAGACAGCGGACTGACCATGTCCGGGCAGTCCCATGCTGCTGGCCAGCTGGTAGAGGCGCTGCTGCTGCTCCTCGTAGGATCCGTGCTCGCTGAGTGCTGACATCATGTGCCTGTAGTGCTCCTCGGGGCTCATGTGGCTGTGGCTGCCACCCGCCTCCCCTTCTGGGCTCTGTGCGGTCTCTGAGGGACGAGAGCAACGACCAATTTAGTCGATTAGGACCAAGATCGAACTGCCCTTTTTGCAAATGCTGTCTCAAAACCCAAAAGTCAGTAATTCACTGGCAAATAATAAAGAATGAACCTGAACGGCATATACGCGGAGTGTAACGATACATCTATATCGTCGATGTATCAATGTGAACTGCTATGCGATCGTTCGGCAATGGGCTAGTTCACATCGATGCTAGCCACACATAGACACATTTTTAAGTGAAGGGACACAAAATTGGTATATTATATGACAATTGCATTGTCCACTTGGAGTCTGATGTCTGGCTTGGATGGCTCACATTCTTTCTTCGAGTTCATTCTAAAGGGGATTGATAGAGTTACATTCAGATGCGTCCATCGATGCATCTATGGACCTTGGACAAAAAAAGGACCCAAACCAAACTGATCTCTCGAAGCCGGAGCATAAAAATGTCCAAAAACTTTTGTTAAGATGAAATATCCAAAAGGAGGCATGTAACGCGTTTATGAAGAAGATGCAGCATCTAGCGATTAGTCCCCTGCATTTCATTGCTCCGTATGACCTTCCTCCTCCCTCTTTGTGTCAATAGTAAAATGATCTAAGGTAAGATTGGAGGGGTATGTGGAGGTGGTTGGGGAGACAGAGGATGAAAAGGGGGTTATTTTTACCTTCCTCCTTTCTCGTGAAACCTGAGCCTGGCCCTGAGCAAGCAAGCAGGAGCGGGGCTAAGAAGCAGCAGTAGCGGCTGGAGGGAGGAAAGCCAGCATGAGAGCATCTCTGTCTCCACCGCCAAGCATCCGCTAATCCACCTGAGGTACTCAAGGCTTTTATGTTTGTGCGCGCAAGTCGTCTGTGCTTGTCAAAAGTTTTCTCACTCTGTAACCAGCAGGAGGGTGACGACTTTGGTGCAGAAAGAACAACAGACATCATTTACACAGCGGCATCCAATCTCACCGACTACCCCCATCTGCTCTCCTCTCAGTCCATTTCTCCACATTCATTACTCATTAATGGTTATTCTCTGTCGCTGCCATATTTGGAAGAGACGCATCACATCCGCAGCGGCGGGTGAAGCGTCGGGCTTTGGGTGTGGACGAAACTAGCGCAAAAGCTTACCCTTAAGCATGGAGGAGCTACGCTATGAAAACGAAATAACTAAAGGACATTTTGCCCGTTAGCTGAACACAAATGCTCAAACACACCGAAGCATATTTTGAACAAACTTGCTAACCATTCCGAAAGTGGTCACTTGTGTTCAGTCTTGGTGAGAAACAAATCACTAAAACAATGGCATCAATGAGACTCTCTATTTGCCTTGTTAAAGGTGTTGTGTTCACTTATGGCTCCATTAGCCATCTGTTAGCGCCTATTAGCAGTGTATTAGCACCAGTTAGCCATCTGTTTACCATGTTTGTTAGCAGTGTTTTAGCCTCCTCTCGTCCTGTTTGTTGTCATCTTAACTTTCATGCCTGAAAACCAGTTCCATTATTCTTTTGTTTGTTTGTTTGTTTTTTTGTTTTTTTATCGACACAACATATTTCAACATTTAGGGCCTGAATTGGTTCCTATTTTGATACCCAAGTTTAGCTCAACGTGCAGTATATGGGTGAGCGAAAGTTTAGCGGATATTGCAATTGAATGTTGAGCATACGTGAAGTTTTCTTTTTTTTGGTATTTTTGTAGCGAAGCGCAGTTAGAAAGGGGCATATGCGCCATTGTGGGAGTGAACACAGCCGACGGGTTTAAAGGCCAATTAAAGCAGCTCCACTCATTCTCTTAGAATTCAGCGCAGAGGAGGCGCACTGCAGCCCATGCACAGGATCAAAGCCCACAATAAAAATCCAGTCCCGGTCCTGGATCATTGTCCCCCCCCCAAAAAAAAGTCCCATCTTGCTCCTGGTGAAAACAACGCCCATTTACACTTTGCACCCATTTTGGAGGTCAGCTCCATTACAAATGGTTGTGCATCTGTCCATTTTTTTTTTCAAGTGGGTAATCCCGCTCCTGTCTGCTACCTTGAACTTTTTTTACCCTTTAACGTCCCAATGCCAGACGCACGTACACTCACATATAAATAACTGCATCTTTAATAGGCTGAGATGGGGCCTAAAAGTAAGTGTGTAGGAGTAGCAGTCAAAAAGAAAGGGTCACCAAACACCGCTCCAGTCACTCGGTCCAATATTTTATCATGTTAGTGATACGTCAACTAATCAAAAGTTACATCAGACAAGCCAGTGAATATGTGCAAATGCATGAACTGTATGCATGTTGCTGATGTGCAGTATTTCCAGGGATGGGCTTGGATGTACGGTAAGGCGCCCTGGGTTTTGCCTGCTCTATAATGCATCAGTCAGGAAGTCTTCTTCGGGAGCCGAGAGGGAAAAGCCTGTTGGCTGCGTCGGGCGCCCAGTTCCACGCCACATAAGAGAAATATGAATAATAGACGATGGTGACTGGATTGCTGCACTATCGCCAAAGGTATTCCTGTCAATCCATGATTCATCATGCACTCGTATCATGTTATGGGAAAATAGAAAATGTGAACTGAAGATTTAGTATCTCGCAACGATGCGAAATAATAAAATGGATTAATTCTGGCCTGATTATGTTGCCCCAACTTTTACGCAAGGACATTTCTTCTCAATCAAATCTTGAATTCAGTTTCTTGGGCTTTGCTCTAATCGAGGGATTCCTCAAATTGGTGCGCAAGCGCTTTGTGACACGATGCAACACAATAAAAGTATGAAATGGGGGTCCGCTGTCATAATTACACATTTACATCTATTTAAACATGAGCATTTTTTCTGTATTATTTAATTTCAGCGATTAAAGGTGATGCCTTTATTGGCTGTAGATTGGCTTCTTTTTTTTTTTTTTTTTTAAGGATCTCTTTGGAGATGGGATGCGCCATCTGTGTCGGGCGGATTTAAGGGGGGGTGCGCGGATTACAAAGTGCGAGAAAAGCGCTATTCTAAAAGCGTTCAAACAACACATTTTCTCAGCATAATTTTAACTAAGTCAACATTGCCTCTTTACTGATTCTTCCCCTCCTGTCTTTCTCTCATTAAAAGCTGAAGATGAACTTCATGCGCGCATGTGACAAAAGCAGTCGATAAATGTCAGTTATGAGGAATTTAAAAAAAAATTAAATGCAATGGCACCCTAATAATGCCATGTCTTGTGCAGTCTCAGAGTTCAAATCAGTCAAGTCGAGTCTAAAGTGTAAAATTGACGACTCCAGTCTGACTCGACTGAAATGTTGTGTCTTTGAGTCCTCCACCTCGGATGAATGGAATACTGGCTCTTACCTTTGGGGGATACGCTGCGGGACTTCTTACTGTTCGAGGGGGAGTTGCTGCTGCTGTTGGGAGAAAAGCTTCTCCTCTTTCCAAGAAGGTCATCTGTAAACATACAGACACAAAGAGAAATGAATGCAAACGAAGGGTAAAAAAAAAATACTGATTGTCTTCCTGAACGAATGATTGCTGGGAAATTAGTTACTAATACTAATTAGATACTAAAATTTCCAATTGACAGCGCGCGTCGTTTTCCGATTGTGTATGACTGGTACTACACGTTAAGGCATAAGAGAATTATTCTCATCTTTAAGTTCCTTGATTTCCACCACACGACATTTGGTGAGACATGTCTTGGAATCGTGATTATTGACTCCATGTTTACTCGATGTCAAGGTCCGCTAAGCACACATTGCTCTTGTTTTGGTTCTGAATGTGGCAATGTGAGTCTTCTGCTGCTCAATGCAGGGACGGGATCTATTGTAGAGGGATGGCAGGGCTGTTAGCCACACAAAATCCTTTACCTTTTAATTATTATTATTATTATTATTATTTTATAAGCGTGTAATATATTCTGCATATGAAAAAAAGATAATTGCTTCACCTGTCTTTACCTTCACTGATGAATTGGTTGTAGCATGTTAATAACCCTTTCAAGGACAGCGGTAACTACAGTGGACAGTTTACCATGTGATCAGGTTACAGAGTGCATGAAAGGGTTAAGTAAATTAAAGGCGAAGATGATCCAAATTGCCATCGCGTCCTTTTTTTGGCGATTTTTCCATGTGTGGCCTTTGAAAGAAAAAAATGGGGGCGCATCTGCTACTAGCTATTTCCATTTCCATCAGCCCACTTGATGCCAGTATATTAGTTTGTGACCAACGCAAATCCGAATCTCTTATTAAAACGGCCTCTCATTTGTTCCTCTCGTCCACATCCGAGTTCCTCCTTGTGAACAAATACGTTTCTTCGCCTTTCCTCATCTTGTGTACAATCACAGCACCCCCTACCGCTGCCTCCTCCTCCTCCTCACCCTCTCCTCCCGTTCTCATGCGTTCCTTCCTTCCAGCCCCGCCGTCTCACCTCCACCCAATCAAACACACCTCAAATCAATACGGGCCTAATCACGGAGGGAGGAGATGCAGACCGCGTCGCAGGAATGGAAAAGATGTTTGTCATCTCTCTTGCCGTCTGTTCTTTTTTTTTTCCCGGCACACCTCGCCTTTTGTCAGACTCTGTCAGACAAACCACAGCAGCAACTGCTTCCTCTGTTTTTTTTGTGGGTTTTTTTTTTTTTGCCGTTTTCCTGCCGTCTCTTCACTGAGGGTATTTTTAGGGATGGGGAGGAGCATTTTTTTTTTTCCCGACAAAGAGAATGGCCTTTCCGTCTCCTCTTTAACACAGCAATGCTTATCATTTGTCGATGAAAAACAATGAACAACAAAAACAATAGCCATTCTTTGTAAGAGTTTGTAGACTTCTGTCAGGGGCTCAGGCCTTGTTCAAAGAAAACACTTACATTTTATTCTGAGAGTTTTGGTGTATTTTTGGAAAACTGCCTCCACAGTGAAAATTTTGTCTCTGAGTGGAGACGGAAAAGATTGAACATTCTGGTGGGGCTCCACCACTTTTCTCTTGTTTTGTCAACTTTATTTCCAATACTTTGCTGTCAGGCCATAAGAATTATTTACAGAAATGACCTTAAGGCTACAGAGTGGTCAACAAAGTTAGCTAGGGGGTTACAGTCCCAAATGGTGGTAAAGTTTAGCTTGGCAAGATCGAGACTTAATTAGAGTCCCAAAGGGCATACAGGCTGACAGGAATTGCGGATAATATTAAAACGCCAGCGGGAAGTGGTTTATATGTCCACTAAGTGGACATTTCAAGAGAAAAGTTGCCGTCGGGTCATCTCAAAGTTAAAACGCATTGGAAGAGTTCCGCCATCAACTTGCTAAACGTTTGTCATTCCGTTACTTTTGAAATGCAGTACCGAGTGTGATCAGCAGTTACTTCCATAACTTCACTTGTCGATTATTAAAAATCTGCTTTTGCACACCGGGTGGGCAAGCAGTTGGTGCACCACCATGTGATATGAGCATGGTATGCAAATGGCAGTGCCTTTAGGCATGAAGTGGGAAGGAAAAAAAAAAACTTCCATTTATAATCCCTTGTTTGATGTTGTTGAAGAGATTCAAAAGCATTACCACCCGAAAAACCATTAGAGGGAGGAAGATGTTAATGAGGATGGATAGACACACACATGCACACATACACATGAAGGGTGCTTCTCAATGACCTGTCCCCCCACCCCCCTTCATTTTCCATCCCAATGTTCTTTTATTTCCCCCCCACTTGTCCCTTGTTCGAAAAAAAACCCTACTTCTCCTAATCCAGAATCGGCGACAATCCCCATTAGCTGAAGCCTCCATTCCACCTTCAGAAAATGCAAAGAGCGTGCTTCCACCCACGCTCGGAGGCACTCGCTTATGATCAAACACACATCCCGGAGTCGTCTCTCGAGCTGACCTCACTAAAGACACGCCGTCTCCAGAGCTGGGCGCCCGAGGGCCAGAGATTTGAGGGCGGCAAGCTTTTAAAGCCAATTAAATGGGGCTTCTTAGAGGACTGATGCTCCCTTTTAATGCCCAGCCCTGAGCAGTGCTAGCGCCTGTGCAAGCCGTTTACAAACTTACAGTCAAGTTTGCTACCCGGGGCCCTTCCCGATCACATGCTTGTTATGTTATGTTGCGCACTGCTGTGGGGGTGGTGATTATTATTTGATCATCGGTGTGGTGAGTTTAAAACTTGTGGCGATCTGGGTTGTAGCAAACAACACGACTAAATTCATCACCATTATGAGAGCGTATCCAGTGATACTACAGAAAGCTGTATGGGGACCGGGAGTGTTCTCTTCTTAGCCCACTTCACGTCAGTCTACCTTTTATTTCTCTTTATCCAACCAGTTGAGGCAGATGGCACCCCACATCCTCACCTCACCTATCCCTTGACTTCAGTAGAAGTCGTTGAGGCTCTTCCACCAGTCTCTGTCCTCCACTGCTCTTTGGGACTCGGCCAGGCCCAATCCTGTCCATTCTTGGATGTTGTCCTCCCATCTCTTTTTCTGTCTTCCCCTTTTTCGGGTTTCCTCTGACCGTGCCTTGCAGGATGGTCTTAGCGAGTCCAGATGAGCGGGATGTGTGACCATACCAGATGGATCTGTTTAAATGTTTTGAGTTCGGCCTTCACTGATTGCTCAAGTGTTGGACTTGTTTACTACGGTTTGGAATGTTCTAGTATTGAAATGTTTCAATTGTCCAATGTTGCGAGGGTACCAACTTGGCAAAACTTTTGGCACGGCAACTGAAGCAACTTGAAATTCCCAGAACACTTTCTGTCTGACATCAAAATCCAAAATGCACCTTTTCTAAAACAAAGCGTGTCTTCCATTTGTAAAAAAAAAACAAAAACAGCCATGTGCCAAGAAGAAGGAACACAGTACACTGGATGTCCTCCATTGTTGTCCTTTGTTTGCTGTCGGGAAATTGTTGGCAGGTGTCACTCTGTTACGGGCCACTGCTTATGCTGACGCAGCCATTCTGCCAAGACGCCCCGAGCCGGAGACGCGAGCCATCAGATCAGAGTTTACCGGCGTAAACTGCACGACAGCACGTTGACGGTCCCGAGACTTGCGTCGTAAAACCGTTCAATAACTTGTCATTTGGCTGCATGCAAACCCAACTGAATCTTCCGCCCTGTAATAGCCATCAGAAACATGTCCAAATGCCGCGATGTGTTAACCTTGCAAGTTAACCGCCTTTAGAAGCGCAATTCATCCAACTGAGAGGAAAAACAGATGAGCTCAAGACCGAGAGGAAAAAAAAAGCGGGATCTAAACCACTCTTTCATGTGACACCATCAGGGCGAACCATCAAGCAAGGCAGCATTCCTTGCTCTCTCCTTCTCTCTCTCTCTCCAGTCCAATTTCCTCTCCTCCCTCCTCTCTCCATCGCAGGGAGCGTGGTGACAGCTCAGACAGCCAGACTCCTTAATTCCTCTCTTACTCCGTTAATCTGTCATCTTTATCAGGCCAGCAAGGGGGGGAGGAGGTGGGTGGCGAGGGGGGGAGGGGGCCGCGTGAGGAAAGGCGGGGTGACAGGCGGGGACGCGGGGTGGGCCGCCAGCCGCAGCCCCCCCCCCAATCAATCTTCACATTACAGCTGACAGAATGGTGCTAATAACTTATTGATCCCCCCCCCACACACCCACCTTCCGTGCACTGGGGTCTCCGCCGGCCCTGAAAGCGTCAGCATTGATTGGCTTACGGGCCGATGCAGCTGGGGCGAGGGAATGGGCGGGGGCAATCGTGGTGGCTGATAGAGAAGGGGGGGGAGCGACGTGAGGGCACTTGGGCTCGTGCCGAGGGAGGATGCGCAACTGCCAACATGCAAAGTACGCGCGGCAATACAGTTGGGCCCGCGTGCTTGTCTTTCTCCGGCGGGAGGCGGAGGAAATTGAACGAAGTGGAGCTCAAGAAGAATTATGGGCTGCATGCGGACAAAATGTGTCGCAAACCGCTAAGTCATCTGGTGCACAGGTGGCCGCGTGCGTTTAAGAAGTTTCCGGAAGCCGTAACTTAGCGCATTTAGATTAGCGAAACGCTGCGGCAAACACGGAAGAAGCCATTAACAAGTAATTATTTGGTCTCTGTTGGTAGCTACATTCGATTATTCTCGGATTTTAAGTGGTCCCACATAATTTGGATAGCAGGCTGCGTTCAGAATGCAAATTACGGATAGAATGCGTATGATCAAAACTGATTCATCGAGGCCTGAAGGTAACTTTTAATTACTAAACTAAAAAAAAATATATATATATTAAAATTAACGTGCATCTTTGTTCCTCGTCAAACCTCGGGTTGACTGTTCATACTTCATCTTACAGCACCTGTTGCTCAGCAACACTACTCCATATGAATAATCAAAACAATGATTCTTAAAGGTTAGGATTTTTTTTTTAAAGCATCCTCACATGATTGAAGATTAGTTGATAAAATTTGCGGGACTGTGGGACTTTGGCTCATCTAAAAAAGTTCATTCGAATCATCTCACAAAGGCGCTACTTTGATTTGCATTCAAATAAAATGTGGACCATCATCCCCTCAGGCAGCACAGTGACCAAGTGGTCGGTATGTTTGCCTCACAGCTCTGAGAGTTGAAGTTGGAAACTCTGCTTCAGCGTTCCTTGTCCATCCATGTGCTTGCTTAAGGTATTCCAGCTTCCTCCCATTCTTCCAAAAGCCCGTTAGGCTCTGTGAAGACACTTCATTGTCTATAGGGGTGAACTTCACTGTGAATGCTTGTTTGTCTCGATGTGTCCCGCAAGTGGCTTGTGACCAGTCCTGAGTTTATCCTGACTTTTGCCCTCCGTCAGCTGCAATAGGCTCAACCTCACCCGTGACCCTATGGGTTATTAAAAAAAAAAAAATCACCCACCACCCCCCTATTCCAAACTATTGTTTCAGTTATTTGAACAAACCCTCCAACGGTGGCATGGCTCTACCGCAAAGAAAGACCTCTCAGAAACACATTTTCGATTATTTACCACCCATACTACTTCCTTGTCTCTACATCATAGCATGAGACACCCAAAAGCATTTTCTTTGTTTCATAGAACCCTTTAAAAGGTATCACATCAGTAAAACTTAAAAGGCAACTTGCACTCACTACCTGCCTGCGAAAAAAAATGAAATCCCTTCCCTAAACATGTTGTGTTCCAGATTCTCATGCAAGTAAAAAAACAAAAGAGGCACTTAAAACACCCTGGGGAAGATGCTCTCACACACACACGCACACACACACACACACACACACACCAACAAGTTGTAACTGCCTGGGGAGTCTGTGCGGAGGGAGAGTAGGAGGAGGAGGCGGTCCAAAAAACACCTTATCTGCCTGTTTGAGTCTCCGGTCTGACCACAGCGCCACAGTTTACAGTCTCCACAGGCCGCCAGACTCTCAGCAACGGCGCCCGTGGTCCCCCCCCCCCCTCCTACCCCTCCACCCCCCCCCCCAGCCCCCACTTCCCTTCCTCCATCCCCTCATCCCCACATCCCCCCCCCATCGCCGCTCAGAGACCCTCTGAATAGCCGCCGGCTGGGGAGCGAGAGCGCGAACGAGGGAGGGAAGGAGGGAGGGATAGAAAGGAGAAGAGAAGGCGGGAGGCAGCCTTCCTGTCTGTCCCTCAGATTTAATTAACGGCCTGCTCCGGCACAGAGACGACCTCCTTTCCTCTCCGCGCGCACGCTCACACGCACACACACACACACACACACACACACACACAGGCGGCGCTGTCCGCCACCATAGCTGCCGCCGGCTCTCCCCCGAAGCCGCCAGCACACTCATTCATCTCTCTTTCCTCTGTCTCACTAATTCCAAATGTTTCTTCCATCACGGCGTCTCTCTCCTGCGAGCGTTCTCTTCTTCTGCCTCATCTACTTCCTGTTTTTGTTTGCGCACACTGTCATTCCGCAATTCTGCATAAAGTTGCAACGTTGACAGAGGAAAGAAGAGAGAAAAGACTGGAAGAGAGACAAGTTAAATAATCCCCGGCTCTAAAAGTTATACAGACACCCGCGCGCGTATTTAGACATCAATCCTAACCTGTGTTGATTTTACGTGGGCACGCATTGCGTGTAGCTAGCCGCTATTTCGTGTGTAACAGTGTGCTCGTGAATGTGTGTGTTGCGTCTAATTTCACTGGCAGACAGAATTACAGGCACTGATCGGATTGGACCTGTTTACAGACACGGACCGCGGCGCGCGGGCAGCCTGTTAAATCGCGCTTTAATGCTCAAACGGGCAGATTTTCAGGTCCCGGACCCCCTCTGGAGAAGGCAAACTGTGGTCAGCCCCTCTTTCGTCAGCGGCCGCCCAATGCACCTCCATATATCCGCCCATTGTGTCTTCCTTCATTAGCGCAACTACTCAACACTGATTTGTCGCGGAAAGAGGATGATTAAGATTGCGGTGAAAATCCATTCCTAAATTGGGTGTAAGATGCTACCCGTCTAGTGGTGGCGCCCTTGTACCCACAATGCATGGCTCTGACAGGTACCGTATGGGCAATTAATCCTGGAGACAAAAGATGAACAAACAGAGCGCGGGGGAATGGAGGTGTTGGATCTGAGCTTATTTGCCACTTGCTGTGCTAATGGCTAATAGGATGAGAAAAAGGCAGGGTCGCTCCGAGGGCAAGTTTAGGGTGCTACCCACAAAGCTGCATTGTACATGCGGAATAAAAAACATGCGGGCTGCGGCTGCTGTCCTGAAAGACATCGGTCCTATAAAACAGTCTCTAGGCCTTCAAGTCAAGTAATCCACAGCTCTCAAACTTCACACACACCCAAGTGCCACTGGACGCGAATCTTTGGCTTTACTATTTGCATACAGTCAAAGTACAGCATAGGCACCCACTATGACGTTATTTCATTAAATTTCATTTAATGTGTGCATATTTATATATTTACATATTAAGATTTCATTGTGTCAAGTATTTTATAAGAATTGTGACTCTTTAGCACGTTGGCCTCATGGTGCAGAGGTCATTGGTTCAAATCCAGGTCCGGCTTCACTGTGTGGAGTTTGCATGTTCTCCGCCGTGCTTGTGTGGGTTTCCTCAGGGTACTCCAATTTCTTCCCACATTCCAAAAACATTCACACTAAGTAGACTGGGCACTTGAAATTGCTCATTGGTGTGACTGTGGATGGTTGTTCATCGATGTGTGCCCTGCGCTTGACTGGCGACCAGTTCAGGGTAAATCGCTGCCAACCGCCCAACGACAGCTGGGATAGGCTCCACCACACCCGCGACCCTCGTGAGGACAAGCGGTTCGCAAAATGGATTGATGGATGAATATATTATTGAATACATGATTAAAATCGGATTAGCAAACAATTAAATCTATTGGAATAAAACAAATATGCCTTTTTGTGTGTGTGTGTGTGTGTGTATATATATATATATATATATATATATATATAAATTCATAAAATAATTAATGTCTTGAATTAATTATTTCCTAAATTGAAGAAATAAATGAAAAATCTGAAATGAAATGAAAAAAAATAAAAACAATGAGATAATAATGGGCCGCCCCATTATTATCTAGTTTACGCCGGTAAACTCTGATCTGATGGCTCGCGTCTCCGGCTCGGGGCGTCTTGGCAAAATGGCTGCGTCAGCATAAGCGGTGGCCCGTAACAGAGTGACACCTGCCAACAATTTCCCGACAGCAAACAAAGGACAACAATGGAGGACATCCAGTGTACTGTGTTCGTTCTTCTTGGCACATGGCCTGTTTTTTTTTTTTTTTTTTTTTTTACAAATGGAAGACACGCTTCGTTTTAGAAAAGGTCCATTTTGGATTTTGATGTCGGACAGAGGGCGGCCCGGTAGTCCAGTGGTTAGCACGTCGGCTTCACAGTGCAGAGGTACCGGGTTCGATTCCAGCTCCGGCCTCCCTGTGTGGAGTTTGCATGTCCTCCCCGGGCCTACGTGGGTTTTCTCCGGGTGCTCCGGTTTCCTCCCACATTCCAAAAATATGCATGACAGGCTGATTGAACACTCTAAATTGTCCCTAGGTGTGAGTGTGAGCGTGGATGGTTGTTCGTCTATGTGTGCCCTGCGATTGGCTGGCAACCGATTCAGGGTGTCCCCCGCCTACTGCCCGGAGACAGCTGGGATGGGCTCCAGCACCCCCCGCGACCCTAGTGGGGATCAAGCGGTTAGGAAGATGAATGAATGAGATAATAATGATCACATCTATTTATGTCATTGACTACAATCATATTATAATTTATGGTCTTAAATTGAATTTCATATCACTAGTTTTATTTGAGAATTTTCTATAGTCATTACTATTCATTTTCAACTTGAGCAAGCAAACTTCGAGTTAAGTGTGTTGGACTTTCCTCTCACGTTAGTGAACCAGGCTATCGTTTGTGGAATCGCTAATGCTTTTGCTAAGTGGTGCGCATGTAACAACGAATGAAAAAGATGTGCTTTTTGTGTATTTAGCTGACACACTAAGCACAAATATGTCATTTTTAATGGTCCGAGTGGCATAAAACACCCAAACACACCATGATAATAGCTGATTAGTGAGGTCGTTTTACCATCCATATGTCTTTAATGGCGGCACAATATCCTCACACGGGCTCCTTGACAAATAGCTGCGATTAAAAGCTGTCTGCGTTTCGTCTGTAAGATCCTAGCTTAGCACAAAAGCCTCAGCTCACATGATTGTTTGGATTAAGAACAAACAAAGCTATTTATTTGCAGGTAATTTGAAATGGGGGTTTTAACCCCAAAATAAATCCCCACTTGCTGTACGGAATGTAGAAAGAACGTTGAGTAAAAGAGACAAGAGAGCGAACTTCAGGAAGAAGTAATAAGCCTATGGCAAAATCCCCCAATCGCACGCATTAGAGTCAAATAAAATAATACTTGCCAAGAATCTACCAGCGTTAGCCGCACAACGTGCCCCGCCCTTACGCACACGCAACATCACTGGAGGTCCTACCTGCGTGTCCCGGACTGGCATTGTGGTCGGAGGCTGACTGGCCCTCGGGCATGCCATGCTGTCTGCTGTGGTGCAGGTTCGAGATGATTGTAGAGAGGTCACTGTCACGACTGACGCACGCACACAGGAGAAGAAGACAAGAGAAATAAACAAAACCGTTAAGCACTTCCAAACAGAAATCCCCAAATCCAAACCGGTGTGACATCAACCTTTTTTTTTTTTTTAACACTCTACTTACAACAGAAAGGCTCCTTATAGACCGTACTACAGTATTTCCAAACTCAGCAGCTACAGGTGGCTGCGTCGTTGTGGACTGGCTCTGAGCTCTGATGTGTGTCACACACTCTGACAGACTACACTGCAACCACCAGCTTTTGTCTATTTTCCAACATTTTCACAACCTTTAACTCATTCACTCCCAAAGACGTTTTTAAACGTCTTTTCAGAGCCAGTCCAGAATTGGCTGGTACTGAATGAGTTAAGTACCGCCAAGTTTAACAGCCTCATTGATTATCCGGCTTCTGAGACAGATGCTGCTATACCATATGTTTGAAGGCAACATTAAAAATTGCACAAATATTAAAGGTACACATCGCCCCGCGTTTCAAGATGCGCGTCGTACCACATTGTGCAACATCCTGGGGAGCACCGAGTTATTACTGGAAGTCATGTAGGGTCGGGCCGAATTATGAGCAAGAAGAAGAGACAGAGGTCTCCATGACAATAAAATTCCAGTAAAAGATGTTGTTCCCGGGGAGCAGGGTGACTATATGCCTGGAAGTACTTCATTTGTATGTGTTGCTGCTCCGTGCGTTAAAACTAGCAAAGATTTGAAGGTTCGTTATTAGCATAAGATCTCGTCTGATTTCAATTAGCATATCAGTTGTATTTCGCATTATATGCTAGCATTAAGCTAGTGGACTTTGAGTGGATGAAACTATATGGTTTGGTTGAATATTTTACGGGTTGAAAATACAATGTTTAATTCTTTTTTTGATTCATGCGTCAGTCTTACAGTCAAGTTCAAGGGTGATTAAAAAAAAAACACCAACTTGAAGCTTTGCTTTGATTACTGTGCCTCTTCGTTGAAGACCTTTGTGAGCAAGAGAGTGAAACAAGCCAAAGAAATTTAAGTGTGTTTTAATAAGTTCAAATGTGTTTAATGCAT
Organism: Hippocampus zosterae; assembly: GCF_025434085.1. NCBI lineage: Eukaryota > Metazoa > Chordata > Actinopteri > Syngnathiformes > Syngnathidae > Hippocampus > Hippocampus zosterae. The sequence goes on from NC_067452.1 coordinate 33,091,486, forward strand.
ATGGGAGGTGTAGATTTTTTTTTAATCATATGGTCGCTCTAAATGCAGGATTTCCAACTATTGCAAGTAGCTCTGGAACATATTTTATATCACCGACAGCGTCTTACTGTTGTGCTAGACTTTTTTTATTATTTTACAATCGCTGATTTTTTTCTTTTACATCTAAAACAAAAAACTAAATGTTTGTGTGAAAGTGGCTCTCACTGTTATTTATCAAACTACGAGGTTTTGTAATGAGCTAAAACGGGCCTGTTAAATCTGAATTAGAAATTGTCAATTTCTCACATAAGAATAATCAACAATACGTCTTGACACAGTGCTTTCTTCCGCACAATTAGGGCGTCCCTCACATTTTCCGTTGCAGAAAGTTGTTTTATACTGTAGGCCCAATCGACTGGTGTGTGCGTGGGGTGGAGGGGCGGGGGGTGCTTGAGTTGTCGGCTGTAATTCTTTTCATGGCTTTTCAGATCATTTGCATCTGGCCACGCTGTTAAAAGTCAGAGTGGAGTTGCCAAACTTTGAATACCACTGACGCAGGTGATGGTGTGTTAGCACAGGCATCAGTTGCAAACATTACTGTCCAGAGTTGTGGTCATTGCCTTCTCACACTATGCACGGTACCGAAAAAACACATCGCGCTTATTTCTTGATGATGTAACACTGCGTGGTGCTGTCCAGGTATAATTTATATGTTCACTAACATGGCGAAATCTATTCACTGTAAGGGGGAGCCTTGGTGCACAAAAACGTCCATTCGTTCTTCGCCTTGCTTTAAACTGAGAAAAAAAAGCAAAAAAAAATGGGTTTACATCCCCAAGTTGGCTGGTGCTGCCCAATTCCCCATCAATTACCTTCTTTCCTCGCCAGCAGACCCACACAAGTGTGTCAGGGGGGTATTTCATTTGCAATCTGATTACCATCCTGATCGCATTAAATACCATAATGATGGGAAATAGCCGCTTAGCATTCAGGGGGAGTGTAGCAGCCGTCTAGTGGAAGTGTCGTCACACTTAATGGCAAACAGCTTGTGGAAGCAGAGGCTTGATTTTTTTTTCTTTTAGCTGACATTCCAAAATGCTAAGTCTATATATTCATTAGTCTCTCATTTCGTCACCCCAAATAAACCTTAAAAAGGCTTTTTTGTTTTTTTGCCCCATGTTTTTGATTTTGAACTTATCCTCATATGTCGCAAAGCATGACATGTCAGCTCGCAAGATGATTAAAAGCAGAGCAGTCTCTTAAGGGGGTCTGCTGTGACTCGGCAAAGCAGCGTTTATGGGACAGAAGTGGTGAATGGTTCTTAGCTGCGACCACGATGACGATGCCACACTGTTTGCGGCTGCTGGATTTTTTTTTTTTTTTTTTTAAAGCCTCATGATTACAGGCTAGCGCCGTAATGTCAGGCTGCGGGGCCGCCAGGCTGTTTTCCACACGCTAACAGAAAAGATGAAGGTGAGCGTTGAGGGCCTAATGCTGGCCTCCGACGGTTATTTTTCAGTCACACAGAAGCAATGACTCAGTAAACAGTCAGACGGTCACCTAAGATAGGAGAGCCTTGAGTGGCCCCATGAACTGCAAACGTTTTACAATCATAACAAACATCTTTCCGTCCGTGAGATTCCCGCTAACAAACGATGCGTAACGCTGCAGCCAAACTCATTGCCGCCCTCCCTCGATGGGTCACTCAAAATAATCATAATACTATCGTGAACTCCTCGGGGAGGTTAGAGGTTTATTATCCTTGCGTCACGTCGGCCGCTGCGAGCCATGAACGGCAAGGGCATTGTTAGCGGAGTAATTAGCGCACTTTTCTTGAGCTGTCCGGCCTGGACTAATGAGGGGCTGAGGCCGATCTTCACCCACGTCTGGCTGCCCTCGGGCCCACCCCCTTTTCCTTTCAGTGGATGGCGGCAAGGTCACCCCCCTCCCCCTCCCCTAGAGGGTGGAGAAGGGGATGGAGTTTAAGATCCAGTCACCTGAGTCAGCGCTCCCACATGAGCTCTCAGGATGGGAGCTTGGTGAGGATAGGCTGCGGGGAGCGGAGTATTATATTAATGTTGGGCCTGGCCGCTAATAGGGACATGATCCGCCGTTTCATCCTCAGCTCATCCTCGAAACGGTCAACTCCACCCTTCCATCCTGAACCACGGGAGACTCACTGACCCGGACGTTGAGGTGATAAAATGGCTGTTGACACACGTTTTAATCATAGCATTATCTCAACACGCTATAAAAATGTTTGCTCGTGCCGGCAATAGTCCTAGTGGACATGATTTGCTTCCGTAGATCATTTCGGGGGAAATTGTGAATGGTCGCTTTACCGTGTTACTTTTTACCCCGCATTTTTGAAATCCTAGACCCTCCAAATAAAGAAAATAGTGGAAGCTCTAAGAGTAGGCGCAATCCTTTCTAGGGTACTTTGTTTGCACCATGTCCCATACATCAGGCAACTACAACTGAGAACAGTCCAGAGAAACAGGAAAGGACTCGGCACGGTGCAGCAGTACCCCACTGAGGCTTTGGCACGCCGAGTCTGGGGTGGCGATGCCTGAGGTCACGATATGAGCTGGCAAAAGCTGGCGCGGAGGCACGTCTCACACCGCCACTGGCAAAGTGCTGACAGACGGACGACGGGGATGTGAATGTGGAGGAGAAAGAGCGACTGAGACAAGACAGAAAGAGGTCAAAAGCGGGATGGAGCGTGAAGATCGAGAGCCGTAACCTCCAAAACAGCCCGAACGTAAAATCCACTGCAGCCTACACCAGACCTGGGCAAAGTACAAATCCGTCAGTCTCTGACCAGCCCTCAGAATGACTCTGAACTCAAAGTAAGACGTAAAATATGCAGTGATTTTATTTTGTTTTCTTTTCTTAAAAACACACATCTGAATGCTTGTGCAGGTGAGGTAGCAAGCAAGAGCTCAACCTGTGTCTGACTTTTTGTCAATCTTGCCGTGCTTTATCCATCCATCGATCTATCCATCCATTTTTTCCGATCCGCTTATCCTCACAAAGGTTGCGGGGGGTGCTGGAGCCTATCCCAACCGTCTTCAGGCATAGGCCGGGGACACCCTGAACCCGTTGCCAGCCAATCACAGGGCACACACAGACGAACAGCCATCCACACTCGCATTCACACCTTGGGACAATTTAGAGTGTTCAATCAGCCTGCCATGCATGTTTTTGGAATGTGGGAGGAAACCGGAGTACCCGGAGAAAACCCACGCAGGCCCGGGGAGAACATGCAAACTCCACACATGGAGGCCGGGGCTAGAATTGAACCCGGTACCTCTGTACTGTGAGGTTGTCGCGCTAACCACTGGGAAGCCATGCTTTAGCAATAGCCTATTTAGCAACTTTTCCGACCCCGCTAGCAACTGTTTTTTTCCCAAAAATCGACTAGCAAAAATGGCAACAATGGTCCCAATGCTAGCAACATGCTTATTTCCTGCACTTTGAAGGGAAGAGGGCCAAGAAAAGTCCTTCATTCACAAAAGGTTGTTCGGCATGCTAGCAATGGGGGCTCGAATTGAACCCGGTACCTCTGTACAGTGAGGTTGTCGCGCTAACCACTGGGAAGCCGTGCTTTAGCAATAGCGCTGTTGTGAAAGCGCTATATAAATCGGCATGTATTGTATTGTATAGCCCATTTAGCAACTTTTCCGACCCCGCTAGCAACTGTTTTTTTCCCCAAAAATCGACTAGCAAAAATGGCAACAATGGTCCCAATGCTAGCAACATGCTTGTTTCCTGCACTTTGAAAGGAAGAGGGCCAAGAAAAGTCCTTCATTCACAAAAGCTTGTTCGGCATGCTAGCAATGGGGGCTAGAATTGAACCCGGTACCTCTGTACTGTGAGGTTGTCGCGCTAACCACTGGGAAGCCGTGCTTTAGCAATAGCGCTGTTGTGAAAGCGCTATATAAATCAGCATGTATTGTATTGTATAGCCCATTTAGCAACTTTTCCGACGCCGCTAGCAACTGTTTTTTTCCCCAAAAATCGACTAGCAAAAATGGCAACAATGGTCCCAATGCTAGCAACATGCTTATTTCCTGCCCTTTGAAGGGAAGAGGCCCAAGAAGAGTCTTTCATTCACAAAAAGTTGTTCGGAATGCTAGCAATGGGACCAAAAATAGGAAGGAGGAATCTAAGAAAATAAAAGAGGCTTGTGTGTGACGTGCAGTAGTGGCGTGAATGATGCGACGTCACATATGAGAGGTATATCCCCCCCCCACCCCCCGAAAAGGTTGTATCACAGCATTTGCTGCTCCTATGGACAAAGTGTTGGAGAGAAAAGCGAAAACAATTATTTATACAAAAAAGAACTATGCTACTGACCTACTAGCCGCCACTGTACATTTAAATTCGGCTCATGCAAATGATTTTTGTTTTGTTTTTTTTGCTTGTGCTGCTTGCAGCTATGAAAGACAGCACAGAATTGAGAGTCAAGCAAGCAGAGGTGAGAATAAATAAGAATCAAAATAACGAATGAGCAACAGTCGCTCGTCTTCAACTTAATGCTGTTCTCCCTCAGGCACAACAAGTCACTACAATTGGAACAGTGTCGCTGATTTTGGCCAGACGTAATCTATGTTCGTCTTCCCTTTTTCACACATGGTACCGTGTTCATATTTTCTTGTTAGGAAACTCTGGAAATAATTCTCTAATTCGTCAAACGGAGATCAAGAGCATCAAATGGCACACGCTGCGTTCAAATTTGAGATTTTTGAGAGACTTATGAGGAATTACTTAAGAGTTACTTGTTGTCAACACCCACTCAAATACGAACTTTTGCAACTTTTTTCTATTAGGGCCTCGGAAAACAAGCGTCAACAATACTAAAATGGCTTAAAACAAGAAGCGCTTCCACAAAGCCATAAAGCCCCCCCCGAAGCTCACTAATTAACACTTAGAATAGAGACATTTCCAGTAAATTCACACTGTCCTTCTTGTTCCGTTGTTCAATACAGCCACAAAGCGAAATGTTGAATGCGTCAGAAATAAAGTGTTTCCGTGGTCGTGGTTATTTACTCAGATTGACGAGAACATAACCATGTGCAAATAGGAACCAATCCTACGGGAAAAGGCCTGCGTTTTCAAGTAAGCACGATTCCACTTATTTAAGTTCAAGGGTTCGTACGGTTGCGCATTACTCGGGAGAACGGCGGCTGATTAAAGAAGTTGCTGGCTCCATTGAATGGGATAGGAAGACGCATCGTTTAAACACCGCTTTGGAACAAATATATGAATAGATGTTTTTTTTTTCAGGGTTTGTTTAAAAACTGTGAAAATTAAACAGTGTCACTTGCACAAATGTTCATAATTGTGCCCATGGATGGATTGGATAGAAATTGTACATAATGTAAAGTAAATGGGCCTGAACTTGTGCCTCGTACTTTGCGCCGTAAAGTCAATTGGCTCGTTTAAGTAAGGTCCCCGGTTTCTTTAATGTCTGCTTTGCCACATTTAGAATGACTATTAGTCAGCTTGAAGTGAAATTCTGGAGGTCTTTGGGTCTTTTTTTTCCCTCACACTTTTTGATCTCCTCGTTCAGTAATATTATAGACGTTTCCCCTCAATGGTGATTAAGTGGCAAATGAAGTGCTCTGAAAATGCATAAATATACACCCACCACTTACCCTTCCCCCCCCAAGGAGGATAAACAGAAGACATCAGCAAGCTCCAGAGATGGTAACTGGGTAATTAACCCCGACTTTTTGTCAGCACTTTTTAATCAATCTTTAAATGAACTGAAAAGTGATTGTCTTATTTTGTTTTGTTGGTTTTTTTTGCACGGTATTTCATCTTTGAGATGAAATGTTCCATGGGTTTACCATACTGGACATGAAGTGCGATACATCAATGATTTTCCTTCTAGTGCCCTTGTGAAATATTACTTGGGTGGCTCAAGTATCTTTAATGTTGTTGATGCTCTAGTGGGCATACACAGCATAGATTGTGGCGATTTCTGTGATAGGTCGTGATGTATCAAGCGGCGTTATAATCCTCGGTCCTGTAGTCCTCCTATAAAACGGCCATTTGTAGTTGTCGTCACCTGTGGCTCAAACTGAATATAAAGGGAAGAACTGAGGAGATAAAAGCAGAAGTGTGCTTCTTATTCAGCCCATTATGCCGTACAAGGTTATGTGGAGAAGACACACACATTTGGCCTCAATTTAGCGACACGTTGCGGCCGCCGCTGATGATACACACGCACACACACACACACACACATATACAGGCGCCCTGTATTTTTCACATCCAATGGCCAAATCCAATTTGTTAAGACCCCTCTGCGACTCACTTACGAAGCTGCGGTCAATGGAAATCGCATTTCTGTGATTGGACATCCCATTATCCCTTTCGTCCAGACCTGTATCGGCGGATAAAGCGGGGCCGAGACGGATGCCCAGGACAGACCGGAGCTACGGCTCCAGTGAGTCCGTCGCCTTTCTAAAGGGTAAAAGCCTGACATATTCGTCATAAGTGTTCTTTAAATTCATTATCATCTTAACACGCCAGCGGCGCAAGTGTCAGGGGGAGAGGAAGCCCTCTTAAATGAGGTTAGTGGATCCATTTAAAGCGTCACAGTTGGTGCGCTGTCCGCTGTGTCACACGCCAAGTCTCAAGACATGAAAAACATCTCCTCCGCTAATGAGCTTGCACAAGCTGCTAATAATGCAGCCGGGGGACTTTCTGAGGTTAATCAATGAACGGCCGCTGCATTATATTCATCCCGACTCGGTCAGATTTTAGAATTGCACAAATCAGTTTATCCAAGCATCAAGTGATCGCAAATGCATGTGGCGCCTCTTTGAAAAAGTCACATGAAGGACTTACTGCGAAGTGCGCCAAATTGCATCGAATTTTCATCCATCCAAGCGCAACAGCCCATTTGGCTTATCTCAGTGAGACAACCTCACCCTGACCCTCACTGGGCCTGTGTATGACGTATGACTGTGTGTGTGTGTGTGTGTGTGTGTGAAGCTGATTATTATTGAAGATTGATTTGCGCTGGGCGGTCCGGCGTTCCAGTGGTTAGCGCGTCAACCTCACAGTGCAGAGGTCGTGGAGTTTGCATGTTCTCCCTCGCGCCTACGTGGGTTTTCTCCGGGTACTCCAGTTTCTTCCCACATTTCCAAAACCATGCGTGGCAGGTTAATTGAACACTCTAAATTGTCCCCAAGCGTGAGTGTGAGCGCAGATGGTTGTTCCTCTCTGTGTGCATTGCGATTGGTTGGCAACCGGTTCAGGGCGTCCCCCGCCTGCAGCCCGAAGAAGGCTGGGATAAGCTCCAGCACACCCGCGACTCTTGTGAGGATGAAGCGGATCGGAAAATAACTGGATGGATGAATGGCGCTGTTTGGTTGTCATGATTGAAAAATATTGTTGATTATTCATAGAAGTTTTGTACATAACGTCCAGCAAAATTTGTTCTCTGCATTTAACCCTTCCCTGACGAGCAGTTGGCAGCGACTGTGGAACAACAAATCCAAATCTGGGTGTCAGCACCTTCAACTCAACCTTACATATTTTTAATTGTGGGATGACCCTAGATCGGGGGTCGGCAACACGCGGCTCCAGAGCCGCATGCGGCTCTTTAACGACATCTAGTGGCTCCCTGTAGCTTTATTAAAAAAATGTTTGAAAATGGAAAAAGATTTTGATAGTAGGCTAATGTAGTTCAAATAGATATAGATAAATGTTGCAGGTCCGAAAAAGGAGAGCTGTGGTGTTGTTTTTTTAAACATACACTTTATTTATACCTTTAATAGTCTCGACAAACACAGACATGTCTACTTCCGACTCTGTGCGTTCTCTCTTCTCGTTTGATTCAAGAGGCGTTCAGGACAGCCTCCGAAAAACGGAAATTCATGATCTCTTCACTGACACTACTAAGAAAAGCGAAAATAATGCACCAAAACAAAAAAAAAAAATCAACCGAGGAAATTACAAAATAAATTCTATGGGGGCGTTAGTGAACACACAACAAAGGAATGAATAACAAACAATTCTGAGACAGTCAGTCTCTTCCATACATACAGCATGTGTTTCCTTCATTGTAAGTTTTATAGGAGGGCTTTTATTTTTTTGCGGCTCCAGACATATTCGTTTTTTGTTTTGTTTTTTTGTCCTATATGGCTCTTTCAACATTTTGGGTCGCTGACTCCTGACCTAGAGTAACCGGAGAGGAGGCACATGGGCATGGTGAAGGTGCACACTCCAATTCAAACTCAGGAAGGACCGAAAGTCAGGTACACAGAGCGGCCCATGCTGGAATCAAATTTGGGAATCTCCTTGCAGCGAGGCAGCCGCTCATTCGCCGAGATACTGCAAACCACTTCCAGGTTTCATCATAATGCGGAGTTTTAAGCATTCTGACTTCCTCCCATTCTGACGTGATGAATAGAGTGTGCGCCTGGGGGCCAAATCTGTTTGCTGATGCCAGACAGCGGAGTTCTTAATTTGTGCGGGGTTGCTTTTAGGCAGCGCCACTTTTTCCTTCCATTAATCCTCGTCTGATTTATTCTGTTTGTATTAATTAATCACTTTGTGCGCTTAGATCCTCAATCTTGTTAAATGGGCTGCAAAAAAAAGAAGTTGTCCATCAGGATGAGCGTCGGCTCCCTGCGGTCGTTTCACTATTTGGCGCTCGAGGTGCAAAAAAGATGACATGAGGTCATCGCGGCTAATGTACGATAGTTTGAGCACAGACCAAGTAATGCTCTGGGAAAAAAAAATACATCCATGACTCAACATAATGTCAAGATGCACATCATGAGAAACAACAAGCCTTGAGAGCAAAAGCCATCACTATCTGCACGTGTTGCAGAATGAGCCTGACGTACGTACTCAGTCACACATCAATCAAACGTGACGTACCCCTTGCGCACGATACTGTAATGAAGCTCGTCTTCCTGCTTGATGTGGCCATGATCCCCACTGGTCCGTTCGCTCCCTTCACTGTCGTCACTGCTGAAGATGGAGGCCAGCTCCTTCTTGGGCACACGGTTGGGGGGCAGCGGGATGGTGCGCTTCTCAGCGAGGCGGCCACGATTCTGGACAACGAGGCACACGCGGGAGAGGAGTGAGCATTTCAGCATGCCGAGACAACAAGTGCAAAACTTCAGCTGATTGATACAAGCCCCGGTTTTGACTGCAGTCTTTTCTATGCACAAAATGCTATTTTGGTGGGTTAATATCATTCCTGTAAACAATTCGGACGTCTGGGTTAGCCAATGTAGCATCTTTGCTAGTCACCGCAAAACCCAACAGTCTTATTCCGTCCTTGTCAACAGCCCTCAATGGTTCTGAAAATGTCGTTGGAGCTCATCCCCGGGCTAAAAGAAACTATCCAAGTCCTCCCTGCAGCTTTAGCTCAAACGGCTACATCTTCCGACATTAACGTTCGCGAGATGATGCTTTTGGTTTCCTCACCCAACTGTCCGGAAGGAAACCACGGCTGCTTCAAGTCCCGCAGTTCGTATTTGATTTCAAATCAGCATTTGATGTGCCAGTGACCGTATTTCAATATTTGTGGCCACAATTGTCTTTTGCTCACGAGTGCAGTTCTGTCGAAATCAGTTCCACACCACTGTGGACGACAATGAAGCTATTGATGATGCAATACCTCCTTGAATGTGTCAGTTGGCGCTACCTGGCCGAATCGACTTTCGACGAAGCGCCCGCAATTTGATCTTGTGCAGATGTGCCACATGTTGTGGCCGGCGAGTGGACCTCCGAAACATTCTCACCGGACAAATAAGCAGAAACATTTAGGAAATTTGGAAGCCCAGCTCGGACCTTGAATGATGAGCACGGGCCAACGACGGGCAGACGAAAGTGAGGAGCGCGAGCGGGGAGGAAAGGAAAAAGAAAAAGGAGGAAATTGGAAGCGAGCAAGAGAATTGGGACGTTTAGAGAAGGAACGGAGCATGGGTTTGTGTTTGCGCAAGAGGGGCCACGGGTCAAACGGAAAGAGAGACAAAAAAAAGGGAGAAGAGAGAACGTGGCGAGTAAAACTTGTGAGAGAAAGCTCCACAAAAGAAGGTGGGTGTGAGAAAGCGGACATGGGAAGTTTAAAGTCCTCCCAGGTCTCTCGCTTTCTTTTGTACGCCGACATCTCCGCTCCTACTCCCGGACGCCTTCCAGCCCTGCAGCTATCCCTTCAACCGCACGCAATCCCGCTCTTCTCCCTCGCTCCCCTCCTTTTCCTCTTCCCTCCCCCTCCTCGCCTCGCTTCTCGCCTCCCAGGAGGCGCTGCAGCGTGAGTGGCAGCCAGGCAGGCGGCGGCGGCGGCGGCGGCGGCGGCGGGAGGAGGAGGAGGAGGTAGTCGGGGGCTTCTAGCCAAGAGGCAAACAGGTGCAGCCCCTCCGGAGTCTCTCAAATGGCAGACATTAAACAGAGCCGGGAAGGGGAAGGGGAAGGGGAGGGAGCGCGGCATGGGTGAAAACATCCCCCAGGATGAGCAGGCCACAAACTTCTGCCATATTTCTCTCCCTTTACTATCCCTTCATTGGCCGCCACAGAAAAGCACTTTGCCCACTCTTTCTTCTTTCCCGCCGCGGCTAGAATTGCTCTAATGCTGGAGGACAGCGCGAGGACCACTTTGTCATTTGGGGTGGTGGTTTGCGCTGGAAGGGCTGGGAGGCTTTGTAAACACGAAGCCATCAACTTCACGTCAAGCACAGCAGACCAAAACACTCGCATCTGTTCAATGCAAATTCTCAGAGTCAAAGTCCCTTTATTGCTCTTGTTAAAAGGGAAACACAAATGTGCCCTTGCGCTCCACTCGCCCCCCCCTCCCCCGCACACACACAACCCCCACACTCGGACACCTGTTCCTGGTCTTGACACGTTGCGTTTCCCCTCCAAAGTGGGGGACTTTACTCGGAGCATGCCAGCATTATAGCATCTACAAGAATAGCTTGTCTGAGCACACTTGTGACTAAGACTGCGAACGCGAGTGTGTAGACAACCACCCACACTGGCTGTGACATAGCCGGGCTGACAGTCCCCCGTACCTCACCTCCCCCCCACGCCCGCACAACACACACGCCCTTGCCTCTCCCGGAAAGCCCCGATGCTTTCTTTAGTGGCACTGACGCAGAACTCGGGTTGAGCTCCCACTGCTTCCGGCAACACTTCCGCAACACGGGGGAGGGCTCGCCAAAGCAAAAACACCGAGCGTAACACACCCCTGGCAGCCCACGTAGGAGCCCTAAAAAAGGAAAGACGCACAGCGCATGCGTGTGTGTGTGTGTGTGTGTTGCGGCAACCTTACTGTGTGTGGTCAGCCTCGTTTCAGACGCGGAAAAAAGTCTCTCATAAAAGTCCCACTAAAAGCACCACTATGAATATCGCCTCCCACGTGTTCTCTCTGACAGTCGAGTAGCCAAAGAAAATATCTGGGCTTCACATTCAGACATTAAAAAAAAATAAAATAAAAAGCCCTCACATGTATGCTCATTCTGTTAACTATCCATCGGACAGATCAGAAAACAATCCTGACAAGTAGAGCACAACCTCAAAACGATTGAAACGATTCGATACATTTAACACACAGGCCACGGCATACAGCAAATGTTGAAGTCGAGGTGTGAATATGTGATCTTTAAAAAAAAAAGAAGTACCACCTCTCGTTCATCATCCACAACCCAACAAAGAAGAAACCCAAACATGGCAGAGTCGGTCGGCGCCTGTTGCCCATTCATTCTTCCTCTCTTATTTCCCTTTTTAATGCAGAAACCAAACTTTGACTTCAATAGTTATTCTTAATATACACACTCACATTCACACCGTCACTGAGTGGGAACCGATTCCACATTGCCCGCACGCAAGTCTGGCGAGTGCACCACTCCGCCATCAGTGACTGGTTATGAAATAGAACAAACTTTTAAGATGAAAGCACCCTAGACTCGGGAATCCAAGCAAATGAATGTACTGTGCTAAACTAATAAAACATTATAACATGAAATGAGCTAATTTATGATGAGCGTCAACATGTTAACTTAAAGTAGAAGAGGGAATAGCATTGCTGTGTTGTCAATATGTGTTTTGGCGGCATGGTAGTCGACTGGATAGCACATCTGCCTCGCAGTACAGAGGTCCAAGGTTCGAATCCGGCCTTCGGCCTTCCTGTGTGGAGTTTGAATGTTCTCTGCGCGCCCGTGTGGGTTTCTCAGTTTCCTGCCACATTCCAAATACATGTATGTATTAATTGAACACTCTCGATTGTCCCTCGGCGGGATTGCGAGTGTGAATGGTTGTTGGCCCTGCGATTGGCTGGCAACCAGTTCAGGATGCACCACACCTGCTGCCCGAAGACAGCTGGGACAGGCACAAGCACGCCCACAACCCTTGTTAGGATACGCGGATGAGTATACTACAAAAATTGCAATGTCTCTAAAAATGAAATGAAAACCACTTAACTTTTATAAGGAATGTCTACACTTAAGTTATGTCAAATACTGCACTAAAGTTGATAACGTTTAAGTGGCACACTGGTGACAAATACTGAAATAACTGAATGTGGGCGTCAACACGGACAAACATCTGATTTTAAAACTACATGTGTTGTTTCTGGTGCCAAACTGTTCCCCAAATTGAATTAGTGTGAGTAAATTTGTGTAAATGAAAGGCATGAACTTGATGCACTTTTAGGTTGTCACTTTTTGAAGTTGAGTGACGCTAACGTGCTTTAGTGTACAGGGGCGCTGCCACATCAAATATGGCGGACAAGCTCACCTGAAAGGTACTCTATATATAGACTCTATTTGTCGTTGTAATACTCTGTGTTAGACTCAATATATCGATGTCTATGCTTAAATAACGATCATCGTATTAAAATTGTATGGGTTCAAGACTACAGTGTCAGTGGTGTCTAATCCATCACTTTATTGGCTTTTCAATTAAATGCAGAAATGACGAAGTATTTGACCAGTGATCGATGAGCTACACGAGCGAGCTAACCTAGCTAGCTTACCGTACGTTCACAGAGCCACTTAGATGCACCAGACAGATGAAAGGAAACTTTGTAGCTGTCGTCTCTTTCATCTTCAAAAGCCTTGCATGTTGCTCTAGTCTTTTTTCCAGTTTCATCAAGACGGTCATCCTTGAATACAAAAACGTCGCCACGCCTTTTTTCTCACCACAATTGACTGCAAGCAACATGCCCCTTCGCCTCATTTGCATGCAACCATCGGCGTCTATATTGCGGTGCAGAGACGCTCCTTTCGAAGTGCACATCGCTTTACCTTGTTATTAAATAGTGGGCGGAAGCAACTTTGGCACGACGATGCGAACGGAAACGCCAGAGTCGAAACGAAAGGTGCGGACACTTTTCACGAACCATTCCACCCCGAGTTACGTTATTTATCTGTACTCAAATGTTAACAGCTTCAATGTAATCGTTCTCCTAGTTGCTCCCATGCTGTTGGTCTTTATGTTGCCACTTCACACTAATAAGTGACACCGAATAGGTTGCCAGGTTGGCGTGAATGAAAAGTAACCCCTCTTTTTTTCTTTCTTGCTTTCCTTTAATGCCCATTTCACACTTTAAATTAAATGACTTGTCAAGTCATGCAGTTTAACCCTCTGTCAAGTCGTGTCACTTTGACACCAGGTCAAGTCCTTGGCAAATTTTTAGCAATCATGTCACACCTCCTTGACTCTTTTTGTACACAAGTTCTATCATCTTGATAGCGCACTGCACACTTGCAAAATGATCTACTTAATGACAAGCTACTAAATTTGGTATCACCCAATCAATCAATCAAATATAATTTGTAGAGCACTTTTATAGATGACAATGTAACACGATGTGCTTCACATTGATAATTTGCCCCACATCATCCCACCACCAACAACAATCCAAACACATTATGCATATGAACAAATACAAAGAGTGACTAAATGGCGAAAAGAAGAGAGTTAGGGTGCAGTATCAGCTGTCATCGTATCTGGGTGATGAGCGAGTGCAAATGCAAACATACAGTCTTGGCCCCTAGAAAGACACGAGTCTCAAAACATTCCCAGTTTATCAACTTGGTGACAAGCAATACTTCATATTAAAGGAAAGGGAACAATTGTGGTCAGAAGAAACTCCGTTTATTTTTATTTTTTTATGAATTGATTTGGTCTGAATTTATATGCATGTGTATAACGTATAATGAGGTGACATCAATCTTTTAATCGTTCTACATGTTTATGTTATAACACTACGTCTTGAGCAAACCGTTGCATAAATACTACGCACAACTCTCAACAGAACGGATACAGATGCTATTGTCCAATACGTAAGCCAATAAATCTTTCAGCTGGAACGTTTTGGATCAAATACGACTCAGTAGAGCTGTAAGTGCTGAAGGACTCATGAGTTCTGACTGCGCTCTGTGTGTCTTGAGTACATAACATAAAAAGAAAATAAATTGAATTGGTGATCAAGCAAGATAAAAGAACATACATTCTTATATGTTTAGGTGTCATCATGAATTGATTAAGACAAGGCATGACTAGAAGGCAACAAAACCACCTTTGTGTGTCATCGACGACAAAATACACAACTTGGAAACCAAAGGCGTTTAAATTCAAACAGTGATTATTAAGCAATCAATCTTCCGAATTTTTTTCCTGACTTTTAGCTGCGCTCTTGGTGGGGGGAACCCCCCCCCTCCCCGAATAATAAGGGTGTATTTTTATTCTTCATTTATTTTCTTTCCCTCACTTCCCTTGCGTTATTTCCTGAAAGGTGGCCTTCTGCTGGCTCCAAGCAGCATTAGCAAGCTCACACCCTCCCACACACGCGCACTCACACACACACACACGCACACGCACACACACACACACACTGTGGTAGCCGCCCGTGACATTCCTGCAGCTGCGGCGCTAGCTCCCCCTCGCACGCGCCCCCCCAGCAAACTCCCTAGGGGACGAATGCCTAATGAGTCACGCGCCTGTCTGCCGTTACCTCGCCGTGTGTGTGTGTGTGTTTTGTGTGTGCGTGGAAGCGGGATGGCGGGCCGACTTGGCATGAGCGCTTGAGGGAAGGGAGGGTGGGGGGGGGGGGCGGTTGAAGAGATGACAGGGAAGGAGAGAGAATGGGGAGTGGGGGGTTGGGGGGGGCGCAAGGCATGAGGGTGGGGTGAAGCGGTCATTACCACGCTCAAATATAAAAAGCTCTGAAAAAAGGCCAAAACCAACAGCATGTCGTCTGTGTACGGGCTCCAGGTCGACTTCATCGCCACGTTACGAATTCTTATTTTGTTGAGTCTCACCACCTCATGTCTGGCCCTGACGCGCGGAAACGGAGGTGACATTTTCACAGGTTCGTGCCTGGATGGTGATTAGCCACTCGCTGGTTAGATTGAGATCACTCAGAATGCAAACACGGACCAACATAACCTGATTACTGCCAATAACCGGATTAAAGTAGTAGTTTGATTAAAGTGTTTACAAGGTTGGCGGTCACCACATTTCCCCGCAGCTAACCCTCTAATACGCTGGCTATGATTTGCTTGATATGCCGGCTCATGTCTATAATGAAATAGGTTATTAGTGCCGCAAATACGTGACGAGAATATGGCAAATGCTATTTACCGGACTGTTGCTGTAACGCCAAATGAGCTGTTTGTTTACGAAAACTCACATGAGCATCACATGCAACTCGTGACCTTTGTGACGTTGGGGAGACAAATATATTGAGGCCCGTGACCGCAAAAATAAGATGGCGGGACAACAACATTAACTACAGTACGAGCAACGCATCATAGTTTAGGCACAGCAATTGGGATTGTTGAGTTGTTGAGTTCGTTTGTTTATTGAACATAAAACATATACAGTAATAATTTGACAGAAAATAAGGTAGATAAAAAAGTAAAAAGAAAGAAATCAGTCTTCATTCAACACAGTTATTATGTTCAAGGGAGTAGGATGAAGTAAAAAACTGATCTAGTCCTACCCCGTTATGTGTTTATATCTACTAAATCATTTTTATATCAATCAGAAAAGAAAAAGTAAGAAGAAGTCTCCATTAAGGCTCATACTTTACCCTTAACCGTGATATTTTCACAACTTTTGGTTTGTATCGGGATTATATACATCCTCACCCTGGCACTCTTGTGTCAATTTTCTCTTGTATTCAGAATGGATATTTCAATAACTTTCTCTATTTATCAACTTAGTTCTGATTTATCATTATATTTAATGTTTAGAATTTATCATTTTAACTCTGATTGATGTAGGTTGTTTGTACTATTTTTTTGAATTTGTTTTTGAACTCAGCAAGCGATTTACTCAGGTCTGTTTCGAGATTGGAAGCAACTGTAGTACATGACCTTAACTCATTCACTCCCAAAGACGTTTTTAAACGTCTTTTCACGTCTAGAATTGGCTGGTACTGAATGAGTTAAACAGCGTCCTTTTTCTACTTCTGTCCTGTAGGTGTCAGTAGCACCCTTTCAAACTGTTACTCATTGTCAAAAGAAATCAAGAAGAAGACATCTGTTGACTTGGAATGCTCATTGTAAAAACAATGCTTACAACAAAACAGCCTTCATCGCTGAACTATGTGTATCTTTATCCTTGCCAAAAACTTTACAAAAAAAAACAACATCAACAAAAACAACCACAGGCGCATCTAAGCGTTCCTTCGTAACTTGAGTTTGTTTAGCCAGCTGTTCACCCACTTTGCACAAGTGCAATGATGGAAAAATAGCCCCAGAGATTGCAGATTACTTCGACTGTCTGAGGTCACTGTCGGGACTGACTGACTTTTTTTTTCTCCTCTTTCAGCCAGTTAATGAGACAAACTAGCTGAGCTCGTTTTAAAACGTGCGTGTTTGGTAAGCGTTTAGTCCAAGCGTGCTCGAGCACGTTTCAGCCAAAACAGTCATGGCGGAAAACAACGCTGTTGTAGCGTTCGCGTTGATCACCTTTCTCTCGCAAAGTGTGTCACTCCGAGGTCGTTTGGCCTCAGATGGCAAGCTGGTTTGTCTGTGTGTGTGTGTGTGTGTGTGTTGTTCTCGGCATGTCGATTTTAATCGTCGAAAACTAACAAAATAAATATGGAGATAACATGATGCCCATGTGACCGTAGACAAGTTAAGCAAGACGGGCGGGATTCCGAATTACCGTACTTAGATGAAGATTTTTCAATTCAGAATGGCTTTTTCAAATCATTTGGATTTTCGAGTGGCCCAAAGTATGATTAATTCCGACAACAAGCCATCGCATGGTCGATTTATTTTTTGCTTTGTATTGCGAGCCAAAATGAGAGGAATGCATAGTGAAATGAAGTGATGGAAAAATGGCGCAATTGAGGCATCGTAATGTGTGGGCACGGACAGCCACAGTCACCGAAGCAATTTCAGCTATTTTTTTTTTTATGAAACAAACAGTAAAACACAAAATGAGAACAATCACAGTCACAACGACTCATGACGTTACTCACAAGGCCACACCCCTTAAAGGAACACCAACACCACATACGATGCACGTATAACAGCGGGTACAGTTGCACTTGTTTCGAACCAGTTTCTTTTTCTATATTTGCTTTTATTGTTTTATTTTTTGCTCTTATGAAATGCAGTGCTATTTTCTTTATTCATAAATGTGTGAAAGAGAATTGATGGCATTTCAATAGGTAAAAATGTAAAGGAATAAACTGCATTGCAAACTTGGTCACAAACTGAACGCAAAAGTCAAGGTAGCCCCCGGTTAGCAACATATTACAAAGCAGCCATCTTCAAAGAGAACGTATTTGACTAAGTAAACGTGATTTCGTACTAGAATGAACCAAACTTTGTTGTTCTTTTTTGGCTTTTCGAGACTCGGAGAGAAGAAAAGTGAGAAAGCATCGTGAGGCGGGCAGGCATGCGACTAAGTCCCCCACCTTCCCACACGCACACACAAAACAAAGATGCACGCACACACTCACACACACACACACACACACACGCACACGCACACGCACACGCTCGCATTCATCTGCACTCTTGGCCCCCACGCGCTGAGCCGAGCGGCAGTTTCAGCCCATTGGAGCGGCACAGGGCAAAAGGGGGGAAGGGGAGGGAGAGGAGCGGGAGTTGCTGCAGGGGGGGTTGCGACGGCGGGAGTGGGGCGCGGCGGTGCACAGAGGGCGAGAGGGCGGCGAGGCGGAGGGAGGGAGTGGTGGTGGGGGTGGTGGGGGGGGGAGTAGCGCTGGAGCGGCGCTGGGAGGTCAGTGGTGGTGCAGTCAAGCGTGCCAACGCGCCTCTCACGCTCCCCTGTCCCTCTTGTCTCAACCGCACCCCCAACCCCCTCCCGCCCTTCGTTCCCCCCGCCTCCATCTCCCTCATTCTCCCGCCGCCTGCGTGTTTGGATTGGACCGCCGAGACCACCGCGGGGGAGCTTTCCAGACAGGTTGCTACTGGATCTCTGAGATGACGGAAGTGGAGGCGAAGACTTGGTCGCATCACAAACAACGCACCGAGATGTATTTCGTGACATGTAACGGCGCAATGAATGAAAAAACGACACCTCCTCGAGGTTTAAACGAGCACTTTGATGAGCTTGAGTCACACACACGCTCACACCGCAGCTCTTTGGAATGCAATCATTTGGAATCATCAGTTACGTCGTGCGAAGGGAGCCAAGATAAACTGCCCTCGTTTATCTGTTGGCGTTTTCATTCATCCACCCTTTATTTGACTTTCCCTCATCTTTTATCGTGACGGAAAATCAAAAAAAGTTGTTCATACAATCGGGCAGTTAAGGCGTAATCATGATCACGTGTGATTTCTATTACCATGCTGACAAGCGGCAAATTTCACTTCCTTGTCGCCGTTCCGAGTTTTCTTGTCGGAGCTTGTCGCCGTAACGGCGCGTCAGCAGATATGACGGGAAATTGCGCGAGGGGCCCAATTTGACGTCACCACAACTCGTGGAAGTCACACGTCGGAGCAGAATGCGCCCACGGATGTTGGGAAGAAGGATTTTGACAACAATAGCTCAGAAGGATCCTTCAACTTCTTTCACCTGTCTTAAATACTGAGCAACGCAATGAGGGAAGCTCGCACAATTTCTTCATTCACGCAAACTTGCTTTTCAGTCCGTACAGCACGTTTGCGAAATTGTACACTAGTTTTAGCCGATTCTTACCCAACTCAACTTGAATGAATTTAAGAGGGGAAAAAAACAACAACAACCGGATGTCAGACACATGTCGCCATTACCAGGGATCTCCATTAGCGTGCCATAAGGACCACATCCTTGGAGTCTCACAAACACACTCCGCGTGACCAACAACTCTGCGCACTTTTCTCAGCCCGAAAGCCCATGCTGGCGTTACCGTAGCAGCGAAGCTTCAGCAACACGCGCGCAAACGGCGAAGCCCGGCGAAGACTCCACCTCACGAATGAGCTTTTATTTTGAAGGACAACAGTGTTTTGTGGCCACTTCCGCAGATGTTTGCGAACGTGTGGATTTAATTCCGTTTTGCAACGGCGGGAGAGGGAGGGAGGGAGGGGGTGGGGGGCATGATTGGGGAGGGTGGTGGAGAGGGTCTTTATGAGCCAGAGGAGGCGACTGTAATTTCCTCCCATCCGCCGCCAGTTCCGTTGAAATAACAGAGTAGAGGAAGCCGAGCTCTCCCGGGAGGAGACGCAAACACACGCGTGCACACACGGCTTGCTAATCAGCAGGCCACCTTGGGCTCACCCGCGCGCACACACACACACACACACACACACATAAAAGTGAACAAACACCACATTTAGAGTGAGGGCCATAGGATTAAAGCACCGCAGGAAAGTTTCTGTCTTTTATGGACCCATTTATACCGAATAGACGGCATTTAATACGCCCATTAAACAACTTCAACATCCGATGATCACACATGAGGCTCGAGAGGGGGGGGGGGGGGGGGGACCATGACAATCAACAGCCTATCAATCACTCAAGTGTGAACGCATGACGTTACACATTTAATTTAATCACTAACTGTCAACCGTTTGTGTGCCAACATGACAAAGAGCTCCAGTCGGCGCTGACGCTGCAATTATCGTGCACGAGGCCTGAGCAGGCAGGTGGACCGTCTTGCCACCAGCTGCCCCTTCCCCCCCCCCCCCCCCTTTTTTTTACCAAAAAATCGCCTCATGCCTATAGCGAAGCGAGATCACTTAAAGTTCAGCTGTCAAACTTTCAAAATAAATGTCTGCATGAGGTAATTTGTGTCAGTCGGCAGGCGTATATAGTGTGTGAGAGGGAGGGAGAGATGGAGGGACGGACGAAAGCGGCGAGGGAGGGTTGGTGTGGGTCGGGGAATGCTGGCTGCCATGCCCTGGGGGGAGCCGGGGGGGTTGGGAGGGGGAGCGGGCGACGCCATAGAGGCCATACAAGCCCCGCTGCCTTCCCTCCGCCGTCTCACCCTCGCCGCCCTCGCGTGAAACTGCTGACATTCTTAGCCTGCGTGCGAGCGTGTGTGTGTGTGCGTGTGTGTGTGTGCGTCTGTGTGCGTGCATGCACACAGTGCGCGTGGGTGTCCTAAGGCGTCATGGTGGTATTCAGTCGCCGGGTTAAACTTCAGGCTTCACCGCCAGACGAGGAAACGAGGACCATAACAACAACAAGCTCCGGGCCCTCGTCTCCCCCCCCCCCCCCCTCCGCTTACGTCAATTGCAACGTTTCACTCCATCACGTCTGCAAATGGAGGTTGAAGAATACGTGCCGAGACAGGCCAAAAAAAAGCCGTTCGACGATAACCTTCCACTTGAGTGTAAACACATGCAAACATATTGAGATGATCAAATCCTCGGAAAAAAACAAAACAAAACAAAACAAAAAATCAGACTGCGCATCTGGTTTCCCATCCCTTACCTTGATCAGATAATTGGTTTGGGCCGAGCTCTGTTTTTTGGGGACGAGCTCTTGTGAAAATGTCGGCAGTTTACCTGCATCACTCAAACACCTCCCGCCTTATCGAAGGCGCCTTCGCCTTGCGTGTCTCACACGCAATAATCAGCGGTAGCCACACTCAGAAGCTCGCTAAGCCTCTTACACCCTTCCCTCAAGATTAGGGCTGGCGAGCGACAACAGATGCACGCCGTGGTGATGAAAACACACACATGCGGACACACAACTCAGCGCACCTGTGTGAAACCCGGAGAAAGCTGATGCCGTAATCGTGACACATCTGCGGGGCCTCCGGGTTTGGCGTCGCCCCCCCACCCCTGAGTCAAACCCCGGGGGACGGAGCGGGCAAACAAGAGCTTGTCAGCCAGGTGACGAGGCTGACTGAACGGTTGCCGCTCAGTCGACGCGAAACGCGCACGCGCGACGCCAGACGGCTCGTTGTCTCCGGATAAATGACTGTTTGATGCTCGGCGTCTTTGAAAGGCTGGAAGTGCATATTCGCTATTCACGCTGAGAGAAAATTACTGTCAAATCTGTCACAGTGTGCCTGTAGGGTCTTGGGCGGAAATGTTATAAACAAAAGGCAGCTCTCCCAAAACACGCTTACCCGTCATGCAACGGCGCGACAACACAAGCGCGGCAATGAAATATCGCTTGTTGCTTTCTCACACAAACTACATGGGGGGCGGGGCTTTAATTCTCGTTGTCAGTAACCACTTAAATTTCTTTCGCACTTTTTGGCACCCTTCCGTTTAGTAACAACAACATTGGGGGCAGCACGGCTGTCCACTCATTGGTTGACAGACAGGTCGTTTTTGGTGAGGTATCCAATGGGAAGAACAGAAAGTCAATTTCCGAAGCATCTTTGTTGTTTACGGACAACATCAGCACTGAACCTTGTCATGCTCTTCATATTGGTCAAATTCATTCGTAGGACAAACTGTGACCATAGCTGACAAAACTGTCTTGATCCCATTTCCGCACACGCGGTGTAAACACAAGTCAAGTCAGACTTTAACAATGCCGACTTCTTCGTTGGCCAACTGAACGGTACAAGTTTGCAGAGACATAACTTTCAAGGACAAAATCATCTGAGAATACACACACACACAAAAAAAACTTAATGACTTGTCTGAGTTCTTGCATTTGTCCTTAATTTCAATCAGCCACATCACAAGTGAGCTAAATTCTTCATATTCTGTGCAAACACGTTCAAAGCAACTATCGATGGACCCAATGTAGCTCGGCGGCGTCAGCGCGAAACGCACACAAACAATGACAACAACAAAAAAATTGGACGGAAGATGAAATATCCTTACCACGGGAGAGGAGATTCGGCAACCCGGACAATCGCAGATTGGAGGATGCACCTGTAAGATTCCTTTAGACATGAGAGTCTTGAGACTTTTCCCTGCAACACAAACAAATGAGACACTCCGAGTGAGTGGAAAAGAACTGCGACGCGTTACCTGAACGCATCGCAGCTGCAACACATGACATCGGGTCAACAGGACTTGCATTTTCTTGTCAGTTCCCAGAAAGGTAATGTCATAGCCAGCAGAAGGTTCCCAATGTTGTTTTTGCTATTTGCTTGATCACTCCTGGGTGGTGGTGTTGGGAGGGGGTGTTCGGGGTGGGGGGGGGGGGGGGTGAACCGCCCCCTCCAATACATCTGAATGTGTCACCTCACTCTTTCTTAAAAATGTGTGTGTGTGTGTGGTGTGAGTTGGAGGAATAGAAGTAGTTGCTTCGAAATCTCACCTGCTCAATGGTGTACCCCTCAAAGAACTCTATCCGAAACTTTTCAAGCCACTACAACATCCTAGCAAAGTTCACATACCCCCCACCCCCTGTCCCCCCCCTTCCTTAAAAAAAAAAACAAAGCCTTTTCATCGCCATGAAAGTTGCTTCACATTTAATTAGGTCCAATTCATGTGTTAACATGAACCTCCTGTTCATGTTAACACTTTTATGTTAAGAGGAAAATGAAGAAATGTCACACTGGCATCCCTGCGGTATGTTATGGATTAAAAAAAATATATTTTTATATCTATATATATATATGCTGTCGGCCAATTCACACCAAATCCATCCAGGATGACATTGACAGCATCCAAGCAATCCACATACTTCTGAGGGTGGAGCGTAAACATCACCGCAGGAGATTTTGTGAACCGCGTAATATACATTCTGGTTATAGAAATGGGAAATTTTCAAATCTCAGTTGCTTGATGGTGCCCTCATAAAAGTCGCCGATGCCAAACTTGATAAGCCACACGCCATCTTCGACGTGCTGGCAGAGTTGGCGGACCGCATTAAAAAAAAAATCTATCAATAAAAACAAAGCCTTTTGTAGCCATTCAAGTCGTTTCATAAGCACATATGAGCACCAGGAAATATTCAGATTAACACTCTTAGTCATTTGTGGAGGCAAAGGAGTGGAGGGCAAAAAGTGTACCGGACCGGCACTCCCATGGGTGAGCGCACCACAGTTTGGGAACCCCTGCCTGACGCGTGGGTTAATAGCAGTTCGATCTTGAACGTAGCAACAGAAAGCCGAGAAAACAACAAAAGCGCTTTGATAAAAGTATCACGTGTAGTATCCCGCTTTCCTACATGGCTTAGGACACAAACCAAGATGAATAAAAGGAATTTAGCTGTCCCCGTTTCCACTTCAGCCCCGATGAAGAGCCCTCTTGACTCTTCCTTTTGTAAAGTGAAGGAACTTTGTCTTGGCTCATCACACACACAAAAAAAACAACAAAAAAAAATCAATTTGGCGAAATAAAAGTGAGCCTAAACGTGTCCGCTCCCAGTGATGCCACAGCTTACCTTTGTGTCGAATACTCCGTTTCCAGTCTTTGGCTGTCTCCCGGCCACTGACAAACTGGAACTCGTTGGGAGTGAGCCACTCGCCCCGGTATTTAATGGAGGGTCCTTTGCTGCCTTGACAGAGTTTGTTAATATAAAGCAAAGCTTTGTTTTCCCCGCACTCCACCTCGATGCACGGCTCGCCGTTGTCAAAAAAAGGCTGAAAGTCCGGGATGGAGGAAAACCTCTCCAGCATCAAGTCGTCCGTGGCGTGCTGGAGGTGCTGGTGATGCAGGGTCGAGTCGTGGAGCCCCAAGTACGCGCGGTGGTGGGCCAAAATGTGCTCGTAAGGCGGCGGGTGCGGGGTCACCACGGGAATCGCGGCGGCATTTAAAGGGGCCAAGTATTCGGACTGGTTGAAGGCGGCCAAAGCCATGTCGTCGCCGTCCAGGCGCTCCTTCTTGATGGCGGGCATGCCGCTGTTGCGAGCCGCTGCGAGTCGGGAACAAGTGCGGGAAAAGTCGACGTCCGATCCGAGCTGCTGAGCGCGCTCGCCGCCTGTGGGTCGGCCCGAGCCACACTCGGAGACGCGCCGCTTGGTTTTACGCAGGGCGCGCGTAGGAGACAGCGGTCTGTTGGAGTTTGCCGGATAGATTCCCATTCAGCGGTGCGACGCTCGCAGCGGCGGCAGCGCTCTCCGCCAGCCCCACAGCTTCTTACAGCTTCCTACCTCCCACATGCACCCACACGCACTTTCTGCTAATACCTGACATGCTGCGCGCGCCGGGCGCGGACATGATGCTGCATACGGGGATCATTAACGCGCGCACTTCCCCGCCCTGCCCGCCACCCCTCCCACCGCCAACCGCCTGCCCCCCCCCCCCCTCCCACTAAATGATTTATTGCCTTGGCTTGGACTGGAAATGATTTCTGCGGTGTCACTCGTGTTTCGTTTCTATAGAGTCCGCGTATATCCGTACTCTCGGTATATTGGGTTGCATTATGTGGAGTTTAAAGTTTTGAGGGTTGTTGTTGTTTTTTTGTTTGTACGGCAGAATACGCGCGCACACGCGCGTGTGCGCGCGCGTCTGTTTGAGTGGAGTCAGGCTGAAGTTCACAGACGCAGACCAAACAAGATTTGCACTCACCGCCTCGTCTCAACTTGGCCCATTTAAACCGCGGAGGCTCCGCGGCAGCCAGCAGCGGATAGGGGAGGAGAGAGGGGGCAGCGACGGACGACGCCATGTAGACTCAAATGAAGGACGACATTTGTAGTCGTCAGCATGAGACAGGTTTGATTTATACACGCAGTGAGCATTCTGCGATGAATGCTCACATATTTAATAAAACCACGAACTAATTCAGTTCAGAGTAAACTCCTCAACTCACTTCAACATAGTTTGGCAAGCAAAGCATTAATTTTCTCGAAATGAAGCTCCCCAATTCACATCAACAAAACTTGAAACCTGAGATGCCACAACACGGCCTGTATTGCTTTGTTATGAGCGCACGGGCGCGCACGCACACACACACACACACACACACTCACACACACACACACACACACACAACAAAACAAAAAAACAGCAAAGAACTGGTTTTTCACACTATTACGGAGGATAGGCTTCCCCCCCAAATATCTGTGATAGGTGAATTTGTAAATATTGAACTGAATATTTGGGATGTGCTGCTTTCCTGAGATTGGAGTCAGCATCACAACATTGATTCAGTGGACAATGAAATACATTAATTTAGATCACTGGTGTCTAATTGAAGATCCGGACGCGCATGTCATTTTGTGTGGCCTGCGCATGCTTGCCACATTTTTTCGTTGACTTCAAAATCACTATCGGTTATTAAAAAATGCTCATGATCAAGTACAGAGGCTATTATGTACTGTTATATAACTAAATAGCTAGCATATTAGCCCAAGTCATTTGTTACTTACATCAAAATATTAATAAGAAAAACATGTTTGTGATCTAATTAAAAAAAATTCTTCATGCTTGTGTAGAAAAGTGGAAGGGTTCTTCCACAGACCATATATGGGAGGGAACAAGAACTGACCTGCATTACAGCCAGGAGACCAGAATGTAAACAAACACAGTGATGCTCACCCTCATGAGTAGAGGACATCATGGCTATTTCATTTATTCCCACACCCTTTTTTTTTTGCCTGTCATTCTATTCCTGTCATTCTATCCCAAGTCCATCATTTTATGTTTTCTACGTTTTTCACATTGTAGGTCTGAAAATGGCTAGCATTGGTTTACTTTAAAAAAAAAACAAGGTACATACAGTATGTATCTAAGTGTGACTTATGGCGTACTGCTATGATTAAGTAATAAGTGCCGCAGTGTTATCAGGCTCAGCTGATGAGGCAAGGGGGGGGGGGGGGATGCATAGGTTTTAAATCGGGGGTGTCCAACTCGTTTTTGTCGCGGGCCACATTGGGATCACCGTTTCCCTTGGAGGGCCATTCTGACTGTCAAACCATCTGAAGAAGTCACCAATAATGGGTTTATTCAACGATTGTTGAAGTGACTGCGATGAGGACTTTGGTCACAAGAAAATGCTTACAGTATGTTTTTTTATTACATGTGATAATTTGAAATGTTGTAAGATTTTAGCAAGCATCAATCTTGGAAGTTGACATGTTTGATTTGCTTTCTCGGGCCATATAAAATGATGTGGCGGGCCAAATCTGGCCCCCGGGCCTCAAGTTGGACACCTGCGTTTTAAATCATCAACTCAATAATTGACCTGTACGATCAGGCTAAAACCTCCAGTCCTCAAAACATTCCGCTTTGTCTGTGTTCCTCAGCCGGTCGTATATGTTGGGCCAAAAGCAGGTGGAACAGTTCAGAAGATCGGATGCTCAGATTTGTACTTGCGCTGCTGGAAGCATGTTGCCTAAACCTGGGAAGCACATTTGGTGAAAGCACCTTCTCTCCCCACTTTGTGCAGGGACGTTGCCCTGAGCTAGTGGAGCTCGTAAGCAGGTCCACATCTGACCCCCATCAGTGTAGAACCACCCAGGTGGATTCCCCTTCCGACACATGGAATAGCCATCGGAGCAGCAGAGGTGGGGTCCAAAGTACTGCGTGTCCGGGACCCATAAATCAGGCCAAACGGTCTCTGACACACACACACAGGAAGGAGGCACGCCGCACGGCAGCCGGACGGGTTGCTTGGGAGGGCCGGAGACCACAGCGTGGCCAGATCTGGTAGAAGGCCTGCAGCCAGAACCGGGCAGGCAAAACCGCTGCAGACATTAACAAAAACATATGACTGCTACCACAGCAAAGACGAAGACAAGACAAGTCTCCTTCTGGACCTCGCAGGCTGTAACGTGTCGAACCAAAGGTGGGAAGAGATCAGAACGAGACACAAATCAGAGCGCGTGCGGCTTGAAGAATGAAAGCAGATATATTTGGAAATAAACAATAATGTCACTTCCCTCGTTTATGAGTGCACTGAACAGTAGCACTGACATAAATCGCAACCCGCTGACATTTATGGTGTGCGTGTGTTTCTGAATGTGTATATGTGTGTGTGTGAGTGTGCGTGTGTGGGTGTATGTGTGTGTGTGCGTTTTGAAGCAGTCATTTCTAGGAAGAGGAAGACTTCCAGACGAGAAGCTTTGAGGTTCTCCCGCTATCAAACCAACCTTTACCCCAAATGTCAGTGTCGTCACGGAAACTTTAGTCGAGGCGGCGGCACAACCAGGAAAGCCGTGCTGAAAGCAGTCGGAAAAGGCACCCCCCGTACCCACTTGCACACACACACACATACACCCACCCACTTCACGTCCCAACTTGTGACTCATCCTGGAGGGGTTCCCCGAACCTTTACGATGTCAACGCTTCAACTTTCACATCTTCAGCCAATCCCGTCAACTCATTGCAGACTTTTCCATCACTCTTTCTGCTGTTTGACATGAAGAGAAAACTTTGCTTAACCTTTACTTCTACGAGAAGAAAGAAAATGAACAGAAAAAAAATAATTTCTCGGCTTTTACAACAACGTGGAAGGAAAACACAAGACTCTGATGGTGTTTAGCCCAGCGCAAGACGTCTGACAAGGCTAAGTATCCTCCAGTACTTTAAGTAGTCGTAACGTTCATCACAAATATTAGCCTGCACTGCAAGTACTGTAAGAAGGAAGCCATTTTCCACTGCAGCCCCACTTTGCCGGATTTGACGGGTCCCAACTCAAGCAGACCACAACTGCAAAACAAAGAGAAAAGAAAAGAGAATCCTCCATCTTCCGACATCTTCATCCAAACGCGTTCAAGTCATCGAAGTGATCCTATGCCGACACACTCCAAAATAACGATGAGTGCCGCCACGGGATACACAAAACACTTGACTGACACAGCAGAACTATAGAATGGAACCTCCCAAGGTCAATTAAATCAGGTCCAGGATTGTGCTTGGCCACTGAATTGTTCCAATTTTGAAAAAAAAAATGTGATTTTAAATGAGTGGAATTAAAACACAGTCCCAGAGTTAATGTGTTATCATGGTCAAATCTTTGTTAACTGTACAAGCAGTCTCTTACGTAACGTAACATTCTCAACTGTCAAACATAGTGTGAAAAGTGAAGCACCGTTTTATTTGATTTGAAAAAAAAAAGTACCTTGCAATCATATCCTTAAAAATGAACAGCTTAGAGAAAATTTGATTTTTTTTAAATGCACAGCAAGTGAGAAAACGTTGGCATCGATTGTCCCCACTTGAAACCCCGTTAAAAATACTCGTTAGTGTTGCCTTGACTAATTCATTTCATTTATTCCATCACCAAGCTCACAACTCAAAACACGTGTAGATCAAATCATTTTCCATCATTGAAATGTGTCTGAACGCCCTCCCAAAAACACCACCAAACATTTTTGTCATGTTTTTCTTTAATAGGAAAATAGCACTTGATAGTATTTGATAGAAACGTACATTATTAGCATCAGTGAAGAAAACGTAACGAATGAAACCGTGCATCATGGTTCATTCATTCATTCATTCATTCATTGCGCAGCCCCTTCTGATGTGTACGTGAGAGATAACGTCACAACTACGCATGAAGCTCCACTAATATTTGTCACTCTTCACAAAGTGCAAACATTGCGATGCCGAATGTCATTGTTTTCGTACATCTTTGCTGTGTTAGCATTGTGCTAGCAAACATTTGTAAGGAAAAGTTACGCGGTTGTTTTAAACACACAATGAATCCATTTTTTAAAATTATTATTTTTGTTTAGTTTAACAGAAAACTCCATCTGGAGGTGGGAATAAACTGATTGATCTCAAGATATTTGTTGTTTATTTGGTTTTGCTTGGATTTAATTTTGTTACTGTTGTTTTTTTTTTTCCTCTGTGTCCCTTTGTTTGTGTCTCGTCTCCAGGCGCAGGGTGGCCGGCATGAATTAAGATAAGATAAGATAAGATAAGATAAGATAAGAAAAACATCATTTGTCTCACAGTGGAGAAATACCCCATTTACAGCAGCAAAATTATAAAAGGGAGAAAGTAGAAGACAAAAAGTATAAAAAATAAATATATCGGTAAAGATAAAATATGAAATATAATGAGCATTTTAAAAATGGGTGAGGGGGGCTAGGGGGTTGAGTCCAGGTTTTCAGGACCGTCTATTCAATGGCCTGACAACAGTTGGCAGGAACAAGCGGCGGTCCCTCTCCTTCTTGCATATTTTAGCAATATTATAAAATATTAGCATATTTTCCCCAACGGCCGGTGTATTTCCCTGGCTGGTCCGCTTCACGAATCTGCCCCCAAAGCATCCCCACTTCCCCCATTTGCCCGATTACTTTTTGTCACATGACTGACGTACCCCCATGTGCCAAACTACGGTTTAGCGCATGAAGGCCCGTGGATGACAATTTTTCAACACGGCTTTTGTTCAATCTGTATTTTTGATACACCCACATACCTTGTTCGCCTTTTGAATTTCGATTCCCTTTTTGAGAGCACTCTTGCCTTGACTCCCAGCACTTTGGATCTCAACCACACAAACCCATGACACTTGAAGCTTCTTTTTTTTTAACAAATGTTCTATTTGCCAAACCACGCGTAGCGCTCGTATCTCAAAGTGTTGCTTTATACAGATATTTGACAACACTTAACTAGATTTAAAATGACACATTTTATATAAAACTTGTTGACAGAAGAGAATTTATTTTCTTTTGACCAAGCAACCATGTGGTACGAGCAGGAAAATCCGAGCAATCCAGATGATCTATCTTGCTGAGTCTGCATTTGTCACGAAGTTTTGTAATGCATGGCGATCAGTTGGGATTTATAGCACTGCTGGAAGAGAAATTGGAACAAAACAAAGGGAGCGCCGTCGCAGTCTTCCACAAAATGCTTTTAAAATCTAAAAGTCTTTAAGGAGTTAATCCAGTTGAGTAAAATAATTTCATAGGACTAAAGTCTGACAAGTGTCATGCGAAGACCAAAGTCTGAAGTGCCTCATTTGCGAGTCCATTGCGTTTCCTGTTCGTCCGTCGGCGACCCCCCCTGCCGCGGCCCCCGCCTCTGTGCCGTTACTGGCAGCGGCGCGGAGCCGCAACGCTGCCGGCGGGGGAGAGAGGTAATAAATAACCCGGGGAGAGGAGAGGAGACCGGCGGAGACCGGCGGGCGGTGCACAGTCTGACCTGACAAATACTCACTGGAAAACCATCAGAGGGCTGGAGCCCACCCCGGGCGCTTGGAGCCACTCTTTCAGACATGAGCTGCAAAATATATAGCTGGCTCGGCCGGAAAAAGACAGAAGCGTCGCCATGCCCCCACCCCCACCCCCAACCACCCTCCACGCCATTCCCCCCACTCTCCACTCACACACCCAGAGACGAGAGTAATTAACTATTTAAAGCACTGAATCAATTCTCAACTCTTGAGGGGGAAGAAAAACTGCTGATGTGTTCAAATGCAAGTCGCCAAAAACTGTTGATATCGAAAACTTTTGTTGTGTTTTAGTTTGTGTTCGATCCCTAATTTCATGACTTTAATTATTTACGGTTAACCGAATTTTCTGTGTACCATCCAAGTAGAGAGAGGACAGCTACCCTTGGAACTGAAATACTAAACCCACTCCTGTACCAGTCCAGTAAAGTTGCTTTTTATTAACATCGTGAAATGCATTTTCTTTTTTAATGTAGCACGGCCATTCTGTATGGAATTTACATGTTTTCCCCTTTCATGTTAGTTTAAGTCGGTCCTTCTCAAATAGTCGGGCAGGGCCGTCTGTCTTGGTCAACGCGTTGCGATGCTTGGGGAGAAATGTGTGACCCGTGGGAACATCCTTTTTGTGTGTGTGAGAATAAGATGTAACTGCACATCCACTACAGTAGGGGGCAGTGGCACTCTCTTTGTTTTCAGGCAAATTGATGTACAGTACTTCAAATCTAGTCTGTTACAGACTAAAAGACTGTTAGCTACAATTTTAACAATATTTATAGACAAATACATGGGCACAAAGTGTTTTCTTCTTCCTTGTGAAGTGTCGTCCACGTATCCTGACAGCTGGACAAAATTTGAGAATTTTGCCTGCATTGCCATCAAAGTCAGCAAAGGCCTGCTTTTTTTGTTGTCTCTGAAAATTAGCCTGAGCGATTATTCAATGGTGTCGGTTGCGTTGAAAGTATTTTTTTTTTCTCCGATATGCTCGGAAAACAGTCAGAGCCGAGTCAGAAACAGTAAAACTCGTTCAATGTTTACACGTACTGTATGTATTATTATATTATGTGGTCGGTGTGGTCAACACCGAGTTTGGCCAAGCCACAGAGTCTGTGATCATGATGTGAAGTGGAACAATAGCCAATTCAGAAGTGACTTGAAGATTGTTTGCGCTGTTGTCGAACACAAATAGAGAAGCAAATGTTTGTGTTGAGTTTATAGTGCGTCTCGTAAGTCACCGCAATTAAAGGACCAGAGTTTGCCACTTCACTTTTTTAAAATCTTCCACACAAATAAAACATACACACATAAAAAGGAAAACTAACACTAAAATTACATAAAAGTAACATTGAAAAGACGAAACTTAAAACAAAATAATAAAGAAACTTCTGCTAAAATTCCAAACCGATAATAATATCTGGAGGTATGGAACAGAGTAGTCCAGTGGTTAGCGTATCGACCTCACAGTGCAGCGGTGCAGGGTTCGATTCCAGCTCCGGCCTCCCTGTGTGGAGTTTGCATGTTCTCCCCGGGCCTGCGTGGGTTTTCTCCGGGTGCTCCGGTTTCCTCCCACATTCCAAAAACATGCATGGCAGGCTGATTGAAAACTCAAAATAGTCCCTAGGTGTGAGCGTGAGCGCGCATGGTTGTTCGACTCTATGTGCCCTGCGATTGGCTAGCAAGCGGTTCAGGGTGTCCCCCGCATACTATTTGAACACAGATGGGATAGACTCCATTATGCCCGCGACCCTCGTGAGGAAAACCGATTCCGATCACTGATGGATGGATGGATGGAGCGTCTAATAGCTGGTGTGACCTCAACAAAAAGGAGCAGGCCTATAGAAATTGGAGCAAGTACGTTGCCGTACCTGGTGAGCGTATTGACTTGTTGACAGTTGTTCAACTGTCAATCAAGATAGCATCTAGCAACCCAAGCAGCTGTCACCAGATTGACAAGTGATGTTGAACGTTGTTTTTTTTCTCCCCCCTCTTGGAGGAGGAGGAGGAGCCAGTATTCTTCTTCGCTCGAAGCAAACCCAAGGTATAGACACCTTGTGAACGAAATCACGCGAGACATGCATAGTAAGGTGATATTTCACGCTCATTCTTAACCTGGCAGAACAAAAGTGACACGACTGCTCTGTCATCCACATCACCACTGGTCATTCTTTCGACCTATTAGCAAAAAATCTTTTCTCATCAATCTGCTCACTTCACGTGAACCTCTGGTGAACATTTTCCTTCTGTTCACTTTCTTCTATTGCCATTTTTTCTTCTTCCCCCAGTAAAAAATTCACTTCACAAAAAGCCAAAGGAAAATGAATGGACTACAATGAGGCCAAGTGATGTGACCTGACTGACTCATATGATAAACAAAGAGACTAAAATGTTTAAGTTTTGATATTATAAAATATATCCATAGTTTGGAAGTTCTGAATTTGAGAGTTGGCGGACACGGTAACACTAGAACACAGGGGAGCCTGTAAGAGGAGGCGGCAGTGGGGCTGGGGAGCGGGGGGTGGGGGGGGGGGGGTCATGGTGTCGTGCCGGCGCCCTGAGCCTCTCCCGGCGGATCTGAGAGGTCAGGCGGCTGTCTGTGATCACACGCAGCGTCCTTTTCCACATGGGATTTATTTTCTTGCTGGATGGGCAGGCAGGCGGCCCAAGAGGATTCTCATTTTAGACCAGCAGTCTGTAGCTGTCAACGCCAGTCGACAGAGGCTAGCGGACACCCGACCCCGAGGATCCTCCCTCAACACCCCCCTTTTGACTCCCTCCTTTATTCCGTGATCTCACACACACACACACACACGCACGCACACACACACACGCTTCTCTTTAATTTTGATGTTGCATCTTACATGATACTTTATTGAATGTTTACCTCTAAACAGTGATACCGCTACATTATAGTTCATAATAAAGCTGTCCAGTCAGGTCTCTGTAGCCGCCCCCCCCCCCCCAAAAAAAATGCAGCGTGTGTCCTGCCCTGCGCCGTTAATAATTTGTGCTGTAAAAGATAGCATGCCTCTCTGAGTTTGTGGGAGTTATTGGCACAGTATTCCCCCACCATATTTGTGCGAGGCAGTGATAGAAACATAAATTATTCCTTATCTCTTCTACAATCCATTTTTCAAAGGGGTTCATTCCATGTTTGAAGGGGAGCGGCGGCAACAGCCGCAGCCCAGATAGCAGGCTACTTCAAGAGAACCGCGGTGGTGATCTCAAACACTGAGATGAGAACACCCGCCCATTCGCGACAACCGCACGACTGCATTTTTAGTACTAAATTACACAAATGGACCAAAACAAAGGTGAACACAGAGGTGAGGTCCAAAAGATCCAAGCAGTAAGGACATGCTTACCGCTACCAAGGCATGGCTTTTATTTTTGCCCCTAAAGATATCGAATCCCTGCCAAAACTGTTCCATTTTGAACGCCATTCTGTTATGCATCAAGTCAGGTGAGTAACCAAATCTGCTTTGGCAGCCAATTTACGTTCACCATGGAAAATCCTATTGAATGTTTTGAGAGTATGCATCATTCAGTTGATATCGGAGAGCTTTTCACCATAATCACTGAATTATGAATGCATCGATCTCACAAATTCTTCTCTCACCCTCTTTGAATCGTAATCACTTTTGTAAACAGTTCGACCTCGCCAGTTATCATTCTGGTTTAATTGGCATTGTGTTGCTTCCACGGGAGCGGCCAAGCTAAATTTAAAATGGCCGGGGCACACTGATTGCTTTGGATGAAGTCCTTGTAGAATCACAGGCCACTTTTCCACAACAAGGCCTCTTTGATGCTTTGCGGAGGTCAAGAGGTTCTCTCACAGTGGAAAGAACGGGAAAAGTTTTTTCCAAAAGCGGCAAAAGTCAAATAATATCTCGGTCTGGTCGGTCCAACCCGAGTGGTGTCCTTTAGCACGCCAAAGCAATTTAAATACAATGCACAGGTCCAATCTGATCTGCATAGACAAAATGACAAATGCGAAATAACAAAACCCTCCGGTGCTGAGCATTCAAGTTTCTCTGCAAATAAACCCTGGCTCTGCCCCGGCTGCTATTGATTTTTTTTTTTCCTCTGTGTGATATGAAACCAGCAATCAGCACTCAGGCTGGCAATACTGTAGCTTGAAACGGCAGCCGAGACGTCGATGAGTCGCCAACACATTTCAATTAGCCAGCCGCCCTGGACGATCTCTCCCCTGGGGCAAAGAGCGGGAAGGGTGGGGTCCACTAAGCCCGGGTCCACATATGGTTCTGTGCTAGCTCAAATCAATCAGATAAGGCAATGAAGGGCAGCAGTTTATATAGGCTGCAGCCAACTGACTGATCTCGTTGTAGCGCGTTTGTCACAGGGCAAAATAGAAACTTGTTTATGCCTCGATTCGTACAGGCAAAACAATACTCACGTGGTTGAATGTTTAGCTCTTGCAAGGTCCGGTTGCTTCTCTGTGGATTTCAAAATCACAAGCTTCGGGTAGCTTTCTAATTGACGGTTGTTCCTGATCACATCTCTCCGTGGCTCTATTATATACATGTTTAACATTCAATGCCATCGGCCGGATTGTTTTCCCAAGTTGAAGATTTACTTTACCATTTTATTACAATTCTAGGTTGTTAAATGTTAGCCCGGTAGTCCAGTGGTTAGCACGTCGGCTTCACAGTGCAGAGGTACCGGGTTCGATTCCAGCTCCGGCCTCCCTGTGTGGAGTTTGCATGTTCTCCCCGGGCCTGCGTGGGTTTTCTCCGGGTGCTCCGGTTTCCTCCCACATTCCAAAAACATGCCTGGCAGGCTGATTGAACACTCCAAATTGTCCCTAGGTGTGAGTGTGAGTGTGAATGGTTGTTCGTTTCTGTGTGCCCTGCGATTGGCTGGCAACCGATTCAGGGTGTCCCCCGCCTACTGCCCGGAGACGGCTGGGATAGGCTCCGGCACCCCCCGCGACCCTAGTGAGGATCAAGCGGCTCGGAAGATTAATGAATGAATGAATAAATGTTAGCATTAGTCATTTTACATCTTTAGGCTTCAGGGTGTCACAAACTTGAATATATACGGAATCAGATGTTGAAATGAGTAAAACTAAATAAAACAACAACAACAACAACAGCAGAAACACGGAAAAAGTCAAGGGATGAAAGTAAAACACTGTCTCTTTCTTCTATGTCTTCCATCCATCCATCCATCCATTGTCTGATCCACTTTATCCTCACAAGATGTGCTGGAACCTATCCCAGCTATTTTCGGGCAGTAGGTGGGGGACAACACGAACCGGTTGCCAGCCAATCGCCTGGCGCACAGAAACGAACAACCATTCGTGCTCACACTCACACCGAGGGACAATTTAGAGTGTTCAGTCAGCCAGCCATACATGTTTTTGGAATGTGGGAGACAACAGGAGTACCCGGAGAAAACCCACGGAGTCACGGGGAGGGAACATGCAAACGCCACACAGGAAGCCCAGAGCTGGAATCGAACCCTGCACCGCTGCACTGTGAGGTCGATGCGCTAATCACTGGACCACCGGGCCACCCTCTTGTATGTCTTGTCATAATGAATTCTTTCTCCGAATTGAGGCATGCTCCATAAGGAGTCTGGGATGTCCGTGACGGATAGTATCGGGACTGCTATCCAAGAATATTAAATATATATATATAATGATGATAGTTGCTGCACTCACGGTGTCCAGTGAGGAGTGGTTAGCCACATCCCAGCAACTGAAAAAAGCTAAATACCAAGACCGAAGGCTAGCATGCAACCATCTTCCCCACTGAAGTCAGCGGGTTCCCAGCAAAACTGGAGTGCTACGTCCTCCAGATGGCTGAGCTGGAGCCCAAACAGCTGAAGAAAGCCACCGGGGGATACGGTCGGAGGAGCCGAGCCCAGCACAAAGAGCCCACAGTTGGAAGCTTTCAGCAGGTGAACTCTGGTCGGTCTTCACTGCCCCACTCAGGCGTACAAATTAAACGGCAGAGCACCTGTGAAAATTCCTGCAATTTCATTCATTCATTCATTCAACTTCCGAGCCGCTTGATCCTCACTAGGGTCGCGGGGGGTGCTGGAGCCCATCCCTGCCGTCTCCGGGCAGTAGGCGGGGGACACCCTGAATCGGTTGCCAGCCAATCACAGGGCACACAGAGACGAACAACCATCCACGCTCACACTCACACCTGGGGACAATATAGAGTGTACCTCTGCACTGTGAAGCCGACGCGCTAACCACTGGACTACAGGGCCGCCTCCTGCAATTTCAGCTTGTGGCAAAGTACCTCTGATGTTTACATCAACGTAATGGGGACCTCCTTAGCATGTTGTGTGTTCCGACCTGATCAACTTTTAAACGCAGCCACCAAATTTAGACAGAATCTAAACACTTTATATCAATCAAGTAGATTTTGCTGGTTTTAAACTTTTTGGGGGTTCAGTTGTGGTTAAGATGAATCAATCGAGTCCTAAAGGCATCGCCACGAGACGGTCTCAGCCATGTTGTTTCGTTTTCTGACAGCTCTCATCGACGACAGATTGGTGCCGCCATTGTGCGTGCGTGTAAGCGCTGTACATTCCCTATTGAGGGGGCAGGGGAGGGAGGAGGGGGGGGGCGTAGCTGCCAGAGGCACAGGGCCACAGCGACAATTCCCCACACCAACCGACCGACACACCACCGCACCCCCTGCCGCTCCACTCCCCCGCCCTGCCCTATAGAACCCTTCTGGCCTTTTGCTCTTCGCCTGGCTGGCGGCCCTGCATCACGCAGACACACCACAGGCTCCACAACCCCCCGCCCACCACAGCCACAACGCCCACACCTCCCGTCATCCCCACAACACACACACACACACACACACTGTCTTTCTCAATCGATTTGGTTCTCTTCGCCTTTCATCTGACCAGAGCTTTGGAGGAGCCGCATTTCCTGGAGCAAACCCAATACAGCGCCCCCTCCCAGTGTGTTGGTGTGCACGTGTTTGTATGAGTGGGTGGACGGATGTGCATTTTCCTCTATGTTCCTGCACTTATCAATGACAACGTTTGCTTCCAAGAGCTCAGAGATGCAAACGGGAAAGATTGTGAAGGCTAAAAAAAAGCAAAAAGAAAAATAGTTCCTCTTATCATAACATAAATCATGTATCTCTTGTCCTCCCACAATGGAAACACCTTAATATCATCGTAAAAAGTAAAAAGCAATGTTTTGCTGAGCTGAATTTATGAGATAATGCTTTGCTCTTGTGTACTAGCTCATACCGAACTCCAATTTCTGGAATCTATGCGTTGACTAGCTAGCTAACAACCAACCGCAAGTGATCGGTGTCATTGACGGCCGACACCATTTTGTATACTGTGTTCAATGGCTCGTTCATTCAAATGATCTCTAAAAAGACACCAAAAACCTCTAAATTTTTCATAATTTTAAATATTGAGGTTTTTTTGCTTTTTTTTTTTACTAAGGTTGTTCCTAATTATATTATGAGTGTGTGTGCAAGATTGGTTATGTGTACATTTTATTTCTTGAAACCCCAACTCTGGCTATTCTGATAAAATGTCGTTTGCTTATTCTGATATGAAACTCATGATTTTCATTGGAAGAATGGAACTATTCTTTGCTTAAAACAGATTATTTTACAATCACATCAGTGACTAGCAGAGTAGCAGAGGGCTCAGTACTGCATCTGTATGGAAATGGCAGAAAAATCACAGATATCAAAAATTTCCCCTCGGTGTGGATGTGGCTAGCCATGGGGTGCCCCTGACCACCTCTGAGCACCATATAGCTCCACCACTGCTGTGCAAAAACAGAATATGACATTTCAAGTCCATCTGAACTGTGGAGAAAGGGTAGGATTAAATACTGATGCTCTTCCTACTACTTTTTGAGCATGTTGGGTCTGTATATTGTTGTTTGATTGACTGTGTACAATCATGTTTGGGGGGGGGGCGAGCATTTCATTCATTCATTCTAATAATGTTTGAAAAAATGCTTGTAGGGATAATAAAGTAAAGAATCATTACACATATAAATGATCTCAATGGGAAATTTTCTACCACTAATTTAATGTTCAACATCACTGAATGGATTGTGGGCAAACACTGAGGTACGCCTTCATCGTGGGATTTAACCATCTACAGGTCTGCCACCTATATGTCCAAACACATACTGTACATATGTACAAATTCTGCATTCCATCGAAATTATTGCTTCACTATTTAGATGGTGTAATGGGGACATTTGCACAGACCAGTGGTGCAACATGAAGCACCGCCTTTTTTTTCAGGTGCGATAAGGACACTTCGCTGTTCCCTGTGGGCCAGACGAAGGGAGGAGACAAGTTTAGAGGGGTCGGAGGGGATGTCGGGGGGGGGGTCCAGGAAGGCACTTGGCAGGAAGATGAAGAGATGAAGATCAAACGGACCAGCGTGAGGGTGATTAATGCAAAGGGAACATGCAGGATGAAAGCAAGGCAATAAATCAGCCGTTGGGCATCCTTGCTAATTGTAATTGAAATTAATTAGTTTGGTGCAGAACTGCAACTTGTCCAAGGGACATGATGCTTTAGCAATGGCATTTCTGAGCCAAGGTCAATGCATCATCGAGAACACGGGTGTCAAATTCATTTTTGTCGAGGGCCACATTGTACTTACGGTTTCCTTAGGACGCCCGTTCTGAATTTTGGGAAACCATATAAATGTTTAATCACCTCCACATATTACATAACTAGTTTTAAAATCAGAAGTCAAGAATAATGACTGTTATTGTGGATTACAAATGACAATTTGAAATTTTGGTTCGGACTTTAGCGAGTATGATGGAACTTGACATGCTTGATTTGCTTTCGCGGGCCTCATAAAATGATGTGGTGGGCCAGATCTGGCCCCCGGGCCTTGACTTTGACACCTATGATTGAGCACATGACAGTGGGTTGAGGCCACAGGATTGGACATTGCAGGATGGACTCGAATACAATATTTATTCGATAAAAATGGTCACCTTGATAGTGACTGAGTGATTTTTTTTGGGCGGAGTTGGGGGGTCACATTTTCTGTTATCCTTAGAAGACAAAGTCCACAAAAAATGCGGTCATGCTTTACTTCGTATGTTTTTTTTAATACTCATTCCTCTTAAAAGGACAATTTTTGAGCATGGAGGAGCTTTGGAAAAACAGAGAGCGATACTACCCAACAAACACTTGCGGACTTTCTGAGTTTGCTGTGGTCCAACCCGTCAGTGAGTCAATGTCTTCACAGCCGTTAAGGTTGCAGAGAGTCATACATTAACTCGCAGTCCATGCCTCACAGGCAAGCAGTTCGCTGCCTATTCATTAACCCAACAGCTCGCTAGCTAATTGGCACATACAGAGACGTGTCTGTATACGTGCATGTGTTTGTGTGTGTGTGTGTGTGTGTGTGCGTGTGTTTGTGTTTTTGCCTCAACGGTAGCTGGTCCAGAAAAAAAGTAAAATCGTACTTTTTTTTTTTACCTTTTACAATTTTGTGAAAATCTGCGATGCAACTCAATGTGAGGTTGTCACTGTTACCACCAGCATATCATAAAGCACACACATTCAAAACAAAATCCATGTTAAGGCACAACACGGTAGTACACTGAAGGTGCGCAACCCAAAATACAGATTTACTTGTAAAATGTAAAAAACGATCACCTAAAAATCTACAATACGGTGGCGGACGTGAAAGATACATTTGGATAAAGCAGGTGGTTCACTGCATAGTTATAGCTGTAACACAACAGCAGCCGTGGATACATGTTTTGTTGCGGACCCAGTGGAATTTTTCACAACTTGACTCTCTGTGGGATTCAGTCCCCATGTTCTGATTTAATAAATTGCTCCATGAGACTGCAGATAGCAGATTTACTGCAGCAACATAACTGTTGTAAAAAAAACACAAACACACACACACACACACACTTCGATTCAAAATTGACCTTCTTTAGGACTCCTTAGACCACAGGTGTCAAAGCCAAGGCCCGTGAGCCAGATCTGGCCCGCCACATCATTTCATATGGCCCGCGAAAGCAAATCAAGCATGTCAAGTTCCATGATGCTTGCTAATGTCTGAACCAAAATGTCAAATTGTCATATGTAATCCACAATAACAGTCCTTATTCTAGACTTCTGATTTTAAAACTAGTTATCAATCAATTTGTTGTGCGGTGTGCATGTAATATGTGGAGGTGATTAAACATTTTATATGGTTTCCCAAAATTCATAACTACAAGGGAAACCGTAACTACATTGTGGCCCGCGACAAAAATGAATTTGACACCCCTGCCTTAAACGATGGTAGATACTACTATCACTACAGTGAGTGCAAACTATAAATCGTACTGCCTTTACAGCACATATTGTGATCAACAATAATCTCCAAGGCGAGGATCAAAGGGAAAAAAAAAGTCGTTTTGAAATTTCAATTGCGGGCAATTTAGAACTGTATGACATATGTTTTGAAGTTGTAAACAGTGTGTAATGACACAGTGATATATTCCTGACACAAGAATGTGCCCCAGTTTCCGCCATACTTACTGTCTTTGCTTTGCTTGTTTTGTAATTATGAGCACAACATGTTTTTTTTTCTAAAATATTTACAGTAATTATGACTTCACAACTGTGCCAACATCGCGTAGTGGGAGACTACAGACTCATTTCACTTTTTCCCATTGAAATGAAATGAAATTGTGGTCATCCATTGCAATCCATTCCCCACCCCCCAAAAAACCCAACAACTGTAAAAAAACCCAAAAAATCAATCAAATGAGGTATTGTCACATTTGTGGTGCCGGTATAGGTTCATCTTTGACTTGAAATGTTTTATACGATTATCAACTAATTTCTCGTGCGGCGTGGGGGTCTTTGTAGTGGCTGTCGAGGCTATTTTTGTGTAGCACCACATACTGTCTGTTAGGACCAGGGGCTTTTCTCTGATTGCACACTCCATCCACCACAACCGCACCTCCCCTACCCAACCGCTA
Organism: Hippocampus zosterae; assembly: GCF_025434085.1. NCBI lineage: Eukaryota > Metazoa > Chordata > Actinopteri > Syngnathiformes > Syngnathidae > Hippocampus > Hippocampus zosterae. The sequence continues at coordinate 33,132,866 of NC_067452.1, forward strand.
TGCCGTCCTTCCCCTCCGTCAGGAATCTATATTTCATAAGCGAGCTGTGGAGCTCTAGCGCCCAATTATCAGCAGATAAGGCGCAGGAAGCCCTGGAGCGCCGGCACGGCTATTTAGACGGGCGGCGGGAGGGAGGGAAGGAGGGGGAATGGGGGAACTCAGGCGGGGGTTGGGGGGAGCGGCAGAGCGAAAAGGCAGGCAGGCAGGGACTCAACCCCCCGAGGGGTGCGTCGCCCTCACCACGCTATTTTTTCCCCTCCCTTCTCTTTTCTTTTTTTTTTTCCTCTCTCCCTCATTGACAGCCCCCCCCCCTTCTCCCGCTCACCCCCACCTCTGCTGCCACCCTCGCTTCCCTCCCCCCATCAGCGGCAGGGTTCAATTAGTGCCGGCGGCGGCAAGCACCCGCAGCCCCGCTAAGCCTGCGAGCCGAAGCGTCTATCAGCACACACCAACAACACGCAAGGCTGACTTCATCCAGCGCGCTTGCGTCACAACTGACTTGCGAAAGCTCAAAAGTGAGCACAACAAGGCCAGCTATATTCGATTTGGCCATTTTTATTTTCTTTATTTGGTCTGCTTTCTTTTTCTGTGGTTGTTTTAATTGAACTTAGATCGAGATGCAGTCTGCAATCATAGCAAAGCGTAATCTAATGGTCTCATTCGGGCGGGGGTGGGGGAGTGGGGGGGGGGTCAAACTTGATGTGCCTCTCACGTTTTTTCAAAGCCCGACGGAAAAACAAAACGGCGGCTGGCATCGCTGAGCAAGGTCAATCAGGGGTCAGGCGCAGCTCACGGATACGAGACGGATATCGATTCACGGGGACAGGCCGCAAGCGTGCGTGTACACACACGCATACGCATACACACACACTTTCTTTCCCCTCCTCTTTTTCCTCTGCAGTCGCAGGGCAGGCGTCAGCCAATAGATCAGCCAGGGGCAGGAAATGGCCCAGGTCAGAGGGGACAGTGTGTGTGTGTGTGTGTGTGTGTGTGTGTGTGTGTGCGCGATGAAAAGACTAACAGCCTGCTGAAAGCCACTCTCAACCATGAAACGTTCAGGACCTTCTGGCTTTAGTAAATTCACCTCGAATCAGCAAAGAAAAATCGCCCCGGCCAAACACTGATGGCTTCTATTTTACTGCCCCTGCATGTCTTACATCCGTACATACAAGTCAGCCGCTTTCACCGGGATTCAGGGGTGTTTACGAGCGCATCTATCTCGTACAACGCTTTGATAACGCATCCCTTTTCCAACCGCTTGAGGTGTGCGTGGTGTTGTTGCCATGGCGCAGGGATAAGTCTGACGTGAGGCGAGGCCGCATCGGCAGGACCGGAGGCTCAGCTGGAGTCCTGCACGTACGGCGTCTGCCGGCGCACAGGGCGTCATGTGTGTGCATGTGCCATGTATGATTGCTGTGCATGACTGAATCAGTATAGGCCTGTGTGTGTGCGCGCATGTGCCTAAATGCGCATGTGTGTGTGTCTATACTGAGAAAGTCAGAGGGTAGTGAAGCGGAGGAGGGCAGGCGACGCTTCCAGGCATAGAAAGCAGGCCATCTCCCACTATGGACGCTTTCAAAGAGGAAAAGGGGGGGGGGGGGGGGCTGAGGTTGAAAGAAGTGAAGCAGCAGAAGATTCCAGCCTATAAGAGTTAATTTGCATGAGATAAGCTTTTCTATTCTGGTCACACCTAATAATAAGTGCATATCACAGCAAGTCTAATGGGGAGAGTCATACAATGGTGTTCAACGGGCGCTTTGGGATGCAGTGAAATCGCCAAGGTCAAACAATCTCTTCCGGCGGATAACAGCTGAAATACAAGTTGTTCGGTCTCGAAACATGACTGTAAGTCTGCTAACTTCACACGAACGTGTAGAGTACAGCGGACGCCGCATAGTCATGATGAGCATTTGCACTCATTAATCGCCGAAACCGCCATTGAATTGATTTTTGTTTTTTACTCAAGTGCCGGCTTGTTTGAAATTTTCCCTTTTTTTTCATGGCCTCATAAAATTAGGCACGGCAACTTTATTACTTTATTTATAAAGCACATGTCATAACCGGCACCACTCAAAGTCTTTCACACGACATCTAAAATTATTCACAAACACAACAACCAGAGGCATTTTCAAAGCAGAGAGAACAAAAGCAGCTGATTAAAAGGACTAAAACAACATATTGAGAACATTTAAGCAAGCAAGAGATTTGAAGACATTTAAAAGTAAAGGACATAAATTCAATGGATCTGTTTGTTTGAAATGACTAAAAGACCATCGATTGAACTTAAAAGACCTTCATCTAAGGAATCATGAGGGGGGGGGGAGCCATTGTTTTGTGAATCAGGATCTAAAAGCATTCATTCAAAGTACTCGGGGGTGACTCCACTTCCAATGGCAACCTATTCCATTTGTGTGCAGCATCACAGCGAAAGGCCGCTCCTAAGTCAATCCTGCTGAAATGCGTCCCCCGCATTGACCAGGATTCACTGTATTTTTTTCATTTTTATTTTATTTATTTTTTACTTTTGGGGGTGGGCGTGCTATGAACTCTGACAGAAAATACAAGCTGATGACTCATGCAAGAGGAACTCTGTCCAGATTCGTAGGCTGCGGCCTTCAAATGACCCCCTCACGGGCTGGGTTCCTCCAAAGGCTCCTCCTCATAGCGTCTTTGTGGACGGCCTAAACCCTGGGGAATTTTCAACGGGTCGAGCGACTCTCACTTGACTGTGTTCTGTATCGCCACAAGATGGCGGCAATGCGCTCTGCTGGTTGGAAAGACGTTGGGAGTGTAGAAGAAGAGTGTTGTCGAAGGAAAGCAGAGCCAAGTCCACAAGTCCACAAGTCCACAAGTTACGCATCTTCGTTGACTTGCACACCGAACAACCCGGAGTGTAAACAAACTTGTCGTTTTCCGTGCGTGTAAGTCTGTCGGCGTTGTGCTTTTTCAGCGGCCCCTTCAGAAGGAAAACAAGCTGAAGACAAACGACAAGCTCAGAGCGACAGCAAAACAGGAGGAAGCGAACTTCCCCAGTTGACACTCTAATTCCACGTCGAGAGTCCCCCCCGGCAGCTCACTTTAGACATCTGGCATCAGTTAGCTCGCAGCGCTTTGACGCGTTTCCTGTGCTGCTGCTGCTTCACGCAGGGACAGCCGGCCATGATGCAGCTCTCCCAGCGCTACGAAAGCCAAACCCTGGAGACGATCCACCGTCCACTTAGAGACCCACATACAAACACGAAATAGACCACGTGAAGGAGGAATTTCAAATCACGTAGCATTTGGCTCAAAAGCTTGACGATGAACACGGGTTGGCGATGATATCGTCATCTTCACGATCTTTTGACGTCGCCTCGAGAGATAGATGGGGGCAGGGTTGACGAGCAGACAGCAGTGGCTCACAAAAATTTTGAACACAGTAAATCAAAAAAAGTGGGAGAATTCAAGCCAAGGTTTGACTGATTTATGCTCAATTAATCACTAGAGTGCAAAATCATCATGATTTAAAATTCTTCGATAGATACCTGGCTCCTAATCTACCCAGGGCTCAACGCGGTGATCATTATGCTAAAAAATGCTGCCAATTTTTTTTCTGCTTAGGATCAAGGCTCTAAATATTTTGTTGTCTTTGTGGAGCAGATTTGCAAATTCATCACTTCACATGAGGAGTGACTTTCTAACTATGTGGAGGATCTTTGGTTCCACTGGTAAATCCCATGGAACTAAAGCAAGGAAGGGTTTTACTAATACATTTATGACAATGTAATTAATAAACTTTTAGTTAATAGAATCAAAGGTTTTTATTTCTTAAATTCACAGTGTGTATAGCACCAAACTTTATTTTCTTGTCTTGAAGCGAAGCAAATTTTATTTTAAAAAGGATGTAAATACAATTTTGAGAAAATTTTGCAGGTTTTTTGCTCAGAAATGCAGGTGCAGACAAAATGCGATAAAAATATATCCAAAATTTCCAATATGACAGCCTCCAGGATATGTCATTATTTTTATTCTTTAAATCATCTTTAACCTTTTTTTTTTCTTCAGGAAATCCAATTCATATTTCCAGTTTTATGCTTTCTGCCCACTGACTAATCGAATGCTTGGAAATTAATTTTGACCAGTCCGTTCCTTTCAAGGAAACAGCTCACCAAATTAATTCCACTTAGCCTTTATTCATAACACACAAGTGATGTTTACGTACTATTTTAACATTTAAACCAACCATCGGAAATTTTGTTATATAATACATCTAAAATAAAGTACCCTCCCCCCCCTTTTGAACACCCCTGACAGGCTCATAACGGAGAGGGAAAGTGAAGGTGTTTGCTCGATGATACTTCACCGACTGATATATGTGTGTAAATTATCATGATTTAAGCATTTGTTGTTTTGGGTGCTTTTTTGGTGGTGTGTATGTATAATTTAAAAAAAAAGTTACCGTACAACAAGTTAGTGATTGCACACGCGAAACCCTCACAGCTAGTGAATTAAAAAAAATGTGAACGAACGGCACAGTGAGTCATGACACAAATGCTGAAGCGCAACCACAAAGTTTTTCAGTAAGGTGATTCCCTCTGTGGGCGAGTGGAAAGATGGTGACCCAAAATAACAAAACAAAACCAAAAAAATATATAATAATAATAATACTGCCCACGAATCCTTGCAGCTCGGCAGAGGAGCAGAGCAACCTCACGGGTCACACACAGGATTGTGGGTAGTGAAAGTGGTAACGAGGGCGTGAAAGCATCGAAAGACGCAAAAGCACCGCAATGAAGAGGAGGAGAGGTGACAGGAAGGAGCTTTTGAAAAGGATTTCCTGTATTGGAACGAGTCCCTACATGAATAGCGCGCAGAACAATCTTTGAGTTGACGGTGCTTCGTTACATCCGCAGCTGTTGTGAAAATGCTGTACATAAAAAGGTGGATTGTATTGTGCACATCTGAAACACCCCAAAAAATGGAAACACCAAGGAAAGAAAAAGGCTAACATGGTTACAAAAAGCTGTTTTTAATTCACTTTGCATATAAGTGGAAGAGAGGCACTTTTGTTTTGGGTTTAGTATAAAGCGGTACCTCAATTTATGTACTTAGTTGGATACGTGACTCCGCTTGTGACTCGAGACTTTTTCATTTTTCCATTGAAATGAATATCCATTCCATTCCATCCATCCAGCAATTTTCTGGTCCGCTTTATCCTCACAAGGGTGACGGGGGGTGCAGAAGCCCATCCCAGCCGTCTTCGGGCAATAGGCGGGGGACACCCTGAACCGGTTGCCAGCCAATCGCAGGGCACACAGAGACGAACAACCATCCACGCTCACACTCACACCTAGGGACAATTTAGAGTGTTCAATCAGCCTGCCATGCATGTCTTTGGAATGTGGGAGGAAACCGGAATACCCAGAGAAAACCCACGCAGGAGAACATGCAAATTCCACACAGGCAGGCCGGAGTCGGAATCGAACCCTGCACCTCTGCACTGTGAGGCCAACATGCTTACCACCCTTAATCAGTTCCATTTTATTTATAAATATAGGATCAAGGCTTTTTTCCATTTTAGTCATTGTGTAGTCACTGGGTAACATAATAAAGATTTACGAAATGTCAACGTTCCTCCCAGAAGCTAGATCAATCGTGCTTTTGTAAAACAAAACAGATCACAGGATCACGCAGAATCCTTGTACCTTGAAAATCATCACTTTTCAGGAAACCCCCAACAGCATGTTTGTTCAAACATGAACATGACATTGTCACAAGTGCACAAGCCATTTTCAGCTTCGAAAATGGCAACGATATGAAACAGAACTGTGATAGACTTTGCTTTTGTGACACCTCTTACATCTGAAAAGTATTCCATAAACCAGCTCAAACAAAATTCAGGAATGGCTTTAGATGACGAAATAAACAAGTTTTTAGAAATGTACAAGGGCCGTGACGCCAATTACAGCATATTGCACGTCCATCATGGGTTTGTATTGCTCAATACCTCTTCAATTGGGGATCAACGTCATATATCCAAGATTTCAGTTGTACTTTTATGACAAATACACGCTTCTACTGACTACGCAAAACAACAATAACACTTTGCAAAATGTATACCTGTCAGAGATTTTCTCAGAGATTTCTCGATCAATATTACCTCAAGTATACACTTGACACAGTTGCTCTTCTACTTGTGCCGGGCACCAATGTGAGCTTCAAGTTGCTTTCTAATTAGCGTAATTAGTGTTTCATTTCATGTCACAATTATTGAGTCTGTGGTTCGGTCAAACTCTGTGCTGGCCACACACACACACACACACACACACACACACACACACTTACAATAGGATTTACAATTGGAATTACTGATCAACATTTCAGATTCCGGGCTTGACCATTTTTCACGCTGGTGGGTGGGGAATCACCTTTAACGCAGCCCATTCCACCCAAAGTACTCAGAAGAATTCTTTAGAGACATCTGAGACTTGGTACTTTGATCGCAGGAAAGAAAAAAAAAACCCTCAAATTTGTCCCAACTGTCAGTACATGTGTGTCCCACGTTCCTCGTGGTCTGTGCTCTGTGGAATGTGTCATGTTCCCAGCCACTTTTGGGATGTGTGTTCCTGCGAGAGTATGCACCTACATTTGCCCAAAGTTTAAATTCCAAGGACAAAAGTTCAGTTCAAGCAATAAATCTCTCTTAACGCATTCAATACCAACCAATTCTGGACCAAGTCTGAAAAGACGTTTAAAAACGTCCTTGGGAGTGAATGAGTTAAGATTTCTGTCCTGCATAGACAATCCACACACGACATATTTCCGTGACTTATTTTTTTTATTAGCGCATTGTTTTCATTCTGGGACAGCCTTCATTCCCCCCCTCCCCCCACTCTGTCTGGTGTGAGTGTGAACAAGGACAAATGAAAGTTTACGGAGGCAGTATTGATTTGCGTGAAGGTCAGGGTCATCGCTATCGAAAAAAAAAAATAATAATCAACAAAGAGCCGCCAGCAGCCTCCTTAGCTAAGCTACTCACCTTTTGACCTGGTCAACCGTTACCATGGCGACTAATCCTGAACCACAGGACCTATATTTTTTGCCACGTCACAGAGCTCTGCACGGATTGCGCAACAGCCAAACATCTCGACAAGAGCGCATATGGATTGAAACCTTGATGCAAATTGTGAAAAAAACAAGACGAAAATTGATGACGTTCCCTTGAAAATGTTTCTCATTGCCATTATTCATAATCTAAACCAAGGATGGGTAACTTGAATAATGGTGGGGGGGCACAGTTTCTCCTATTCGGGGTATTTTACTGAGCTGCGAGTGTTGTAATGTTGTTTTTTCATCCGGGTAGTTTAAAAGATTCCAAACGGTTGCAGATTTTCTTGTTGCGAAGAAATTTTGAACAAAGAAAAACTGTTTCTGTCCATTAAAACTCTGAGCCATTATCGACCGAACATCTTTGCGACCGTTGCATAGTATGTACTTCTATTTTGAAGTGCTTTCAAAGGACAGGAACAGGATGACCCAGGTGGTGGACGGAGGACGGGCTCGCAAAACAGGACAAAGTGCCCATCTGTGATGTTCATTATGGACCAAAGTCCAAAGACAAAATACCACTCGAGATCTGATCGGGGATCCCGATCACGCCCTTCCAGATCTCACTGTCATTGCCCACGTGAGCATTGAAGTCCCCATGGACTCCAAAAAGGGGCGGGGAGCATTGGCACGAGCAACAGTCAGGACACGTCCCCCCCGCCCCCGCACCCGAAGATGGAGGAAGGCTATGCTCTGAACCCCCCTGAAATCACTTTCTTCCGTGGCTCCACAACCCTCTGCTCAACCAGAATGGAAGCGAAACGGTGGTGACGACCATTCCGTCCACCAGTTCACTTAGCTCCACCCCCAAATGAAATCTGGGTTGAGTTTTTCATTTTCAATGCGCAATAAAGTGTTAAAGGGCGGCCCGGTAGTCCAGTGGTTAGCACGTCGGCTTCACAGTGCAGGGGTACCGGATTCGATTCCAGCTCCGGCCTCCCTGTGTGGAGTTTGCATGTTCTCCCCGGGCCTGCGTGGGTTTTCTCCGGGTGCTCCGGTTTCCTCCCACATTCCAAAAATATGCATGGCAGGCTGATTGAACACTCTAAAATTGTCCCTAGGTGTGAGTGTGAGTGTGAGTGGTTGTTCGTCTCTGTGTGCCCTGCGATTGGCTGGCAACCGATTCCGGGTGTCCCCCGCCTACTGCCCGGAGACAGCTGGGATAGGCTCCAGCACCCCCCGCGACCCTAGTGAGGATCAAGCGGTACGGAAGATGAATGAATAAAGTGTTAAAAAGCAAACGCGGTGTCATATGACGCTATGTCATAAAACCGCCATGGAAATCGTGAACAACAACAACAACAAAAAAAGGGAGGCTGTTAAAATCCATTGTGGGCGGGGTCAAATGTTTAGTTCCATGCCACGTTGAGCCGCGCCTCACACTGCTCTCTGCCGCCAGGGCCACTCACCAATTTCTACGTTCCGGTTTTGCCAGGGCTTTGGCGCCATCGGGTAGCATCGTAGGTCATTACAGAAAGAGTGGGTGAATTTTGGAGTGTGTACGCGAGAGCTTTTGTGGATAAGATTTATACCGCGCGCATGAAATACTGAAGGCATTGCCTGTTGTAAATCATCACATTGGGCTGTAACGAACATCATCCAAACGTCATCGGTTTGCAACCTTCCAACTCATGTCGGACTCCCCATGAGACCTCTGGCTCACCCACTCTTTCCATCTCGCCTCCAACTCGCCCCTTTATCCCTCGCTCCCTCTCACGCGCCTCCCCTCCCTGCTAGGCAGCCAGGCGGTGCGCTAACCAAGCCTCTGGCAGTGTGTTCCTATCCTGCAGGAGCCCTCAGGTTCCAACCTGTCAATATCTCAGCAAAGAATCTTGGCTCTGCTGTGGCTCAGTTAAACTTCCTCACCCACCGCAAAACGCGGATGGGGGGGCGGTGGGGGCGGAGAGGGGTTTCTGACCCTCTGCCAGCCCAGAGGCAAGCGGCCGTCACCCTCAGCCCGTCGCCCCCACCCCCGCGGTCCCTTCGGCAAACACGCTGCGTGCATAGCCATAAAGGCCAGCATCCTGGCAGCCACAGCGAGCAATATGGCAGCTGACGGCAGTTTTTCTGCTCGCTGACGTCTTAGATGTTTTGGATGGCGGTCACGTCGAAGCTCGCTGAGGGTAAAAAAAAAAAAAAAAAAAAGAGGGGAGGGGATGGGGAAGGGGGATGGGAGTTTGAAGAGGGAAGCTTGTGTCCTCAAAATTAGGGAGAGAGAGCAACAGAGGGCGAAAAAGGAAGACATTTTGAAATGATGTAAGTTTAGTGACGGGGAAGTCAAGGTGAGGTTTTTTTTTATGTTGGTCTGCGTACTGCACGCACATATGCCTCATCCCAACGTGTGACAGCACGTCTCTCGTGTGTACGCACACATACACACACACGCACACACACACACACACACACACACACACACACACACACAAAGTTCCTGGCTGTGAGGCACCGCGGCTGTCTGCTTGGAGCTCAGGTTACTGCCAACCGGCGGGACAGACTTTATGGAAGCCTGCTCCCACACCCACTCGACCCATCCACAAGGCTCCGGAGGAGGTATCGGGTTGCCAGTTCAGCGCCGGACAGGCTTTGCGCTGGCGGCAGCTTGTGATCTCGGTTTTGTGTGTGCGTGTGTGTGTGTGTGTGTGTGTGTGTGTGTGTGCGCACACGCTCGTTTTATCTCCCACTCTATACACGTACAAATGTGATGGTAGCGACGCACAAAGCTGCCGTCTCCTCCAGGTATATGTAGGTGTGATTTACAGTGCAGACGCCTCACCACACACACACACACACACACACACACACACACACACACACACACACACACACACACACACACAAACAGGCGCACACATGCGCTTCCTCCACCAAATAGGAATCTTCCAGCCTGCGAGCGCCGCCTCGAATAAAGCTTGATGAAGAGCTTGAAACGCAAACAAGGCGATCCCCGCAGTTCAGATTTGTTTTCGAATGTGTCCAGAACCCTCAGCGCACGAATGAATGGTTCATCCTGGACCAACAAAATGCAAAGGCCAACAAAAGATGAATTCCTCCTGATGCAATTGACAATGGGCAACTGTTGTTATTGTTGTTACTCTTGAGAGGAAGCCTTCCTTTGGTATTGTTTCGTTTTTGTTGCTATTAGCAATTTCTGTGAAACTCTGCTGCAAGTCAAGGAGACCACTATGGGAGTAGCATTTAGGCCTCGTTCAAACTGGACTGCTAGCCTAAATCTGATTTTTACCCCATCCCGTTTGAAACTGGATGGCTCAGTGCAGAGGTAGCGGGTTCCAGCTCCGGCCTCCCTGTGTGGAGTTTGCATGTTCTCCCAGGGCCTGCGTGGGTTTTCTCCGGGTGCTCCGGTTTCCTCCCACATTCCAAAAACATGCATGGCAGGTTAATGGAACACTCTAAATTGTCCCTAGGTGTGAATGTGAGCGTGGATGGTTGTTCGTCTCTGTGTGCCCTGCGATTGGCTGGCAACTGATTCAGGGTGTCCCCCGCCTACTGCCCGAAGACGCCTGGGATAGGCTCCAGCACCCCCCGCGACCCTTGTGAGGATTAAGCGGTTCGGAAAATGGATGGATGGATGGATGGATTCTGAAATGTTCGTTTTGACTGATTTTACTCTACATGGTAGTGTAAAACACCGTGTTCACCCTATCCACCTCGTTGGATATTGCACAATTGAAATCAGGCCTCTTCCTAATTTGGACATGAATAAAAAATGAATCAGAAATCTACCGATCCAAGGCCCTTCACGTATACTAGGGATGTTCAATACTGTATCACTTATTTTCAGACTCATGCCAGTATGAGAACTCAACTCTTCCGTATTATCACCAATACGGATAATAAGTACCGATACCACGAGTACTTTTGAAACATTATTTTATTTAGTGACAGATAATTTTAAAGATTATAGAATATAAACACTATAACCCAGCAGATTTTTTCTTTTTTCTATTTTCCTTTACAGTATCTATTTTCTATTATCTTTTCGCCCCATATATTCATTCATTTTCCGATCCGCTTCATCCTCACAAGGGTCGCGGGAGGTGCTGGAGCCTATCCCAGCTGTCTTCGGGCAGTAGGCGGGGGACACCCTGAACTGATTGCCAGCCAATCACAGGGCACACAGAAACAAACAACAATTCGCACACACACTGACACCTAGGGACAATTTTGAGTGTTCAATCAGCCTGCCATGCATGTTTTTGGAATGCGGGAGGAAACCGGAGTACCCGGAGAAAACCCACGCAGGCCTGTGGAGAACATGCAAACTCCACACAGAGCTGGAATTGAACCTCTGCACTGTGAGGTCACCGTGCTAACCACTGGATCACCGGGCCGCCCCATTTATTCATAAAATATATATTTTGTAAAGACCATATACTAAGTTGAATTTGAATAAATTAATCAAATTAAATACAGAAAGTCATTAACCATTGCCGTTTAATCACAAACACAAGTTTGTTGCCCTGTTCTGTCCTGAGGCGGCGTTTAATTCAACTGTGGTGTCGCCGCCTGAACACTGGGTGGCACTCACATAGAGACGTACATGACATGGGCATATTTTACCCATTGGTGTTGAAGTCAATTTTGGTGAAAAGTGAGGCTTCGGGAGATGCGAGTTTCCACCCGACGTCAGCAAATATATCATCTATTTATTTCAATACGATTTGCCCTTCACATATGCATACATATTATCTATTATTCATGTACAGTTGCCACACATACACTATTGACTGATGTTTATTCTGCTCAGTCTTACTGCCTGGTGATCTGAACACATACACGGATAGGGTAATATTTTGAATTATTGTTGATGTTTGCCGCTACTATCGACTTTCCTCCTGAAACATTGGAATTGCTCAAATCTTTATTCTATTCTAATATTCAAAATCATCATTCATGTTTTATTGTTTAGGTCCTTGCTGTTGTTGCCCAGTGCTGACGCTTGTGTCGTTGTTATTTTGCATTTTGGTCCCAAGTGCCATCGGGTTGTTGCATATGTTCAGTCAATGTAAACATTGACATTGTTAAGGACATAAAAATACATGTGAACAGATTTTTTTTTTTAAATCAGATGTACGCACTAAATCGTAATTGGGCACTGGGACGTGCAGCGTTACTCCAGTCTGGGCAGTGAAGCAAAGGAGTGGCAGACATGACGGAGGCCCGCGTCTATACTTATGGCTCGAACTGTCTCTCTTTGGAGTTGTTGGCCCGGCAGAGTCGGGGAAACTGGGACGACACACAATCCCCAGTGCCTTACATCCTGTGACGGCATGAGGGAGCAGCAGTCCAGACGTGCCACCCAGAGGAAGCTCATTCAAGCCACAGTGATGTCATTCTTTCAGTCACGACCCAAAGCTTGACAGCGTGACAGAGTGGAACTTGAATTTTCTGGTAAAGGGAGTTTTTTACCCTCAGCCCATGCCAGGGAAACTGGCATTTCCGCCTGTTTTATTTTTTTTTTGGGGTGTTGTTGTTTTTTTTAGAGGAGAGTAGAAAAATCCCAAATGCGAGGTTACACACTGCCCCCTATTGATTGAAAAAAGTGCTTGAAATTGCTCGGCTTGCAGCTGGAGCTTTCATAATTGAGTAGGTTCGAAAGGTTTGGGTCTTCCACGTCATCATCCCAACTGAGATGGTCTTACAATTATAAAACGGAGGCTAAACAATAGCCGAGCCAATTTTCTCAATCCCCCATGTATCGGAAATAACATGAAGATCTGATTAATTCGATTTTGCCGCCTGCATGCTACAGAGACAATCGAGCTATGACATGAAAATTGACCTATTTGCGGGGGAAAGGGGCACTCAAAAGGTCAATATTGAAAAGTCCTGCTTTATGCAAAGACCTTGCGATGGTTCCGCGACTGGCTGGCTCGCTAGCGTGGCATGGAACGGCACTCATGAATAATGCATGGGGACATCTGCCACCCCTGAATTATAGATCTGTGCCGTCCAAGCATATGGGGGAAAAGCCCAGTGAGCGCTAATGGCCAACTCCCCGTGACAAAATATGGGTTAGAGACACGTGAACGATAGTCGGGTCGTGCAACCTTTCAGTCATGTGACTGCAAGATGGACTGTAAAAGTGATTATTTACATGTGAGCCGACACGTGTAATATGTATGTATGTCGGTACTGCCGCAAGTCTCCAGTAAATGAGCTCATGCGATTCCAGTGTGTCAGCGTTGTGTAGTGGATCCTTGCTCACTTACCGTCCCGCAGAAAAGCCACAGTAGCGTTTCCACGCCGCGCTATATTCAATATTCCACGTTAATTCTTTCACACAATGAACCATCGGGCTTCTTTTTTCTTAACCAAACTGAACTGAGTAAATTGATGGAGCTGAAAAGGAACCTCACAAGCCTACCCCCCCCCCCCCCGCGCCTAACAAGCAATGGCTGAAGTCTTTGAGTCTTTCATGCAGGCTTCCTCCACTGAAGTGCAGCCTGCTTGAATATTCTATACTTTAGAGGAGTGCGGCGAAATTAAAGCGCGCGTGTGTGTGTTGGGGGGGGGTTGGCATGCATTTTCTTTCGGCCCAGCTGAGCAGGAGGCCCGGTCTAGAAGAGACCACTTCGATCACTGCCTTTCACTGCAGGATTATCCTCTTATCAGCGCCGTAAAAGCCCGGCTAAGAAGCAGTGGTAATTAGCCCATCTTTAATTAACGAGCGCCTCGTTCCAAAGCCACCCACGGCCCGTGTCGGCTTCCGTTTGGAAGGCGGTCAGCCCAATATCAAGACGAGCAGACTTAATCTTGTTTTTTGAAAGAGTAAGAAAGAGTCAACGCCTAGAAAGAGGGCAAAGTTCATCTTCGGCGATGAGCAGTCACACCAGAAAGAGGATCCCGCGTGAATAAGCAAGTCTTCTCTTGCCCTGCATGTTTCAAAAAGGGTCTCCTACCAAGCCTGTAAGCGCCACGTTTGCTCTGCAGGCGCATGCAAAGTGCGTTTAGCTTCCAGTGTGTGAATGGATTAGTGCAGTCAAATGATGCACTCAACGGGAACCAGGTGAAAGTGAGGGCCAAAAATCATCATGAAGTCCGTGACAAAATATTGGCTTAGAGCATGGTGTCAAAGTCAAGGCCCGGGGGCCAGATCCGGCCCGCCACGTCATTTTATTTGGCCCGCGGGAGCAAATCATGTGTGTCAACTTTCATGATGTTTGCTGAAAACTGTACCGAAATTTCAAATTGCCATGGGTAATAAATAACGTTGAGATTTTGCATTGGCCCTCCGAGGGAAGCCTAACTTCGAAGTGGCCCGCGACAAAAAATGAGTTTGACACCCCTGACTTAGAGCATCTGTTACTAATATTTCATGCAATTTAAAACCGTTACCGGTTGCTCACTCCGACACATTTTACGCAATGACAGATTTTTTTAAAAAGTCACATGCTTTTTTAATTTCACATTTGCTGGTTAAGGAGGCACTCCGGAGATTCAACAATTTGTTACTCACAATTAAAATCCATTTTCCATAATGTGTCCCCTTAAAGACACTTGGGCATATTCAAAGTGGAAAAGACTTTGGATGTGCTAAAATACTTTCTCCCGAATTACCAAGCGTTTCTGTCAGCTCTGTGAATGACTGAGTGCTTTTCTATGAAGTGAGGTTGGTCGGCACCTGCTTCCTTTTCCCATTTCCAATCGTTTGCAACTTACTGTAAAGAACTTTGTTTTGGATCACCAATGTTATACATTTTGAGTCCATCTGTTTGTGCTCTACTCAAGACAAGAAGCATCCCTGACAGAAGCTGTAGGCTGGTAGTTTCTCGTGCTAGCGTCTAACTAGCGACATGCCGAAAGCCAAGCTGCCAAGCTAACATGTAATCAAAAGGGAAGGTGGTTTATGCCTGTTATGTTTTCATGTTTTGCATTACAGTAGAGCCTGAGACTGTGTTCTTCCAAAGAGGTTCCGCTGAACGAATGCTCGGCGCCACCTATGGCAGGAGGGCGTACTTATTTCATCCAGTAAGTGCATTCCTGCTTCCATCACATACTTGGATATGAAAGGACTAACAATGCCCCTTTTCGTCATTGGGGGAAGTCAAGCCACCAGCGGCAAATCTTAGGCTGCCAAACTCCCGAAGTGCCGTCAAACCTGAATACATTCATTTCTCTGCAGCGTTTTCACCTTAATTTGCATCTCTACGGCGAAAATCCCGTGTATGGCAGTGAGGTTGCAAAGGAGTCTGGGGGAAGCGCTACATAAACATTTCCTCCTTAAATATGCACATTGAAAATTTTCTCTGCATCATGTTGTCAGAAACATTAACAATTCAATGAAAGCAAAGCCCACGGGGACTAAATTCGCACCAAAATGCTAACCTAACCTTTGTCGGCCACATTTCACGATATTGAGATCATATACTGTGAGTGGTCGATCCAAACGGTGGGGTTCATTCATATAAGGACCCGAGTCTAAAACACTCACTTAATGTTTTCAGCTAAAAAAAGAAAAACAACATAAGTTGTCAGGAACAGTGGCAATGTAAGATGGCTGCCTACTGGCTTCAGCTATGGAGGGGTGCTATTGATGGTCCATTGATAAATACTTTCATAACTCCCATGTAAATATGCTGGAACAACACAAGCAACCAAATTTGAGTTATACCGACAACTCACCTAACCTTTAAATGTAAAGAGACTGATGGTAGAAACTCAACATAACATCCGTTATGCGTTTAATTCCTGCATGAGTGGTGCACTCATAGCCGCATGCTAAAAGAAAACAAGTCACAAGGTCATGAGAAGGAGAAAACAGGGACAACGTGACAGCTCGAGACAAAAAGTGCTAAAGGGAGGGCTGGACGCAGAGCTGGCCCGGACCTGGCACAGACGAAAGGGGGGTGGGGGGGTTGCGGAGGGGCGGCGTGGGGACGGCCCCAGCATGCATACATTAGCAGTGCTTAGGCGCACTAATTGCTTCTCACTTAGACAAATCTCCTGCAAATCACGACTGCGCCGCCAGCACTGCCCAGGCCCCCCGGGAAGTCGAGACGGCAGGCAGGCGGGCGGGCGGGCAGAGTGGGAGGAAGAGGAGGAGGAAAAGGGGGGATGGCGGTGGCGGCGAGTGGAGCGTGTGTTGCAGAGGCGCCTCGGAGCAGGATGGGGGAAGGAGGATGCTCCCTTGAGAATGAGGGAACAGAGAGAGAAAGAGAGAGAGAGATGGATCCAACTCCCAACTATTGTCCTGTCTTTCTCTCTCTCTCACTATAGTCAAATCTATGTGCACCATCCCCAAATTTCTTCCACCCGTTGTACAGAAGCCACGCTACCAACAAAGCTCCCCTCCCCCTGCCCCCTCCCCGGTAACACACACACACACATACAAGTACACAATCACACACGCACACAATATCCCCCTCCTCTCTCTCTCTTTCTCTCTCACCCAACAGAAAAGTAGAGGAAAGATGAAACTCTACAGGGTGCGGGTGGGGCGAGGGGGGGTGTTGATGGGGGACGCGGGAGAAAATCAATAAGACAGATGGATAGCCGGATAACAGGGTCCGGCATGCTTCAGCGGTGAGGCAATCCAGAGGGTGCCCACACAACTTCCACATAGACGGAGGCGTAGACAAAAACAGGACGTGGGGAAGAGTGAGGTGATCAGCCTCAGGAAGACGCCGTCATCCGCAACATGCGAGGACAAACACACGCACACACGTGCATACACACAAAAACACAAGAACAAGGGCATACACGTGCAATGGTGAAACTTCATCACAAATATCACAAAGTAATGCACAACACAGCATGCGATGGCAAAAGCGTGGTGCATGCATACCGATTATTATTTTATTATTTTTACATCAGAACAGATTTTTTAAAATATGAGCCACACCACACAAGATGAGGGAAAATTAGCCCAACTTTGTGCTGGACATTATTTCAGATTGACAGCGCATAAAAATTTACATGCACTCAAATCTAAATTCATTCATATTCCGTTCCTGTTTTGACCCGTAAGATGTCAGAAAATCACCAAAAAAATCAAGCTTAATGCTAACATAATGAGAAACGTAGATTTGGGGTGCCCAACTTTTTTTGAACAAAGATTTTTCTTTTCAAGCATCGAACCAACCCTGATCAACCCGTTACAGCATGTGCACACATACACACACACCAGTGGCGGGCCGTGCTTTTCAAACTGAGGCTTTCAGTGATGTCACATACAGTACATTAACACAATATAGGCTCGTCAGGCAGCACTTAATTTCAGGAGCATTTAAAACCATCAAGTATGCATTCACAATTAAAAAGAGGAAACTAAATTGACAAATATTGTCAAAAATAAAAATACTAATTAAAATGCCACCCAAACTACGCTGTGTGATCATAAACAATAAATTGCGCAATGTCACAGTTTCATATAAGACACCAACCACACAATAACAAAACAAACTATTCTTTGAAAATAAAATTAACAGATCATTTGCATTTTGAGAATAGGCTATACAACAGCAAATAAGTGAAAATGTTGAGCAGCTGAGATTCAACAAATTTTAGTGCACAGAGCTGACTATAATGCGCCATTATAAATTGCAAGTGAGCTGATTTATATGATACATTTTTGCATTGTATTTCATGACCATTAATACTAACGAAATAATATAACAACAAGAAATGTAAAATAAAATTCATTTACTCACCAATGTAGTGCCTGTTCACTGAGCTGCAGATCTACGCCAGTGTCCCCAAACGTTTTTAAACGCACCGTAGCTTGTAAGTGCCCAGCCGTGCTCTGATGTTTCCTCGCTGCCTTGGTAAAACAACTTAAATTGGTAAATCCAGTGGAAGGTCCGTCTTGAAAATTGTGTGGAAAGTAGTCCTGCAACCAGATCAACGTCTTCTCCTTCGGCCATTTTGGGTCAAAATACAGCAACAGCTCCCTCTAGCAGGCGCTCATCCAATCACCGAACACGGAAGTGCAGTGTCGACGTAAGGCCTTCGAGCTGGCCCTGGTCCGCAGACTCCGTGGTCTGATTGGCTATTGCAAGCTGACTGCGCCCGTTCATTTACAGCGCACTGGGAGGGGCCTGCTTTGTTTAATCTGTAGGCCCCAAGCAAGTTTAGTTTACCTGGCAACACAAGCTATCTGAAATATGATTGGTTAAAAACTCTACCATAATAAATAAGTTATTTATCGAGTGGCTTTCAATGTTATTTTAAATAACATTGAAAGCCACTCAACTAAGTGGAAATAATATGATGTAAAGAATACAGAGAATCATTTTGTTGACATATTTATGAAAATAAAATAAATTAAATTTGTTATTCTCAGAAAAGTAAATTTAATAAATTTACTTTTCTGAGAATGTTTAGGCCAGCAGAGAAGGCCTTGCTGACCCTGACGGAACGCCACTGACACACACACACGCACGCCTGCACGCATACACATGTGTACACATGCACGCCACAATGAGCAACAGCCATAACAGGCGGTAGTGGTGGGAGACTGGGTGTTTGTGTTTGGTGATGTCCCCGCAGATACACAGTAAATGGTTTTATTGTCTTTACGGGTACTCATATTTTCCCCACATTTTGAACTCTGTGTTAGACGCATGCCAGTCATCAAGATAAAAAACCCACTTTTCCCCCCAAAAAAACTTGGTCATTGCTGTGCTTAGTTGGGGCTTTACAAATTCTTACGAAGAATGTTTTTGGTTTTCCACCGGCAAAGAGCCAAGTAGGCGCTACGTTATTACGTCATCGTAAAGCATCCAAATGTCACTGCTTACGTCAATGTTGACCCAAGAGTTAACCCTAACACTGCGCTATTAATAATAACGACGTTAGCATCTGCTAGGGAACTTAGCATAGCATCAATAATACTTGTATGTAGTATTTAACAGGCAAGGATATGCAATCAGCACACGCTTATACCTTTCTTTATCTTGTGAAAAAAAATACATTTATGAGCTGTGCTTAAAATTATGCGGAGCTACTTTTGTTTCCAGCTCAAAATAGTTTCTTATTCAGGACCAATCGGAACCGGAAATCAACTCTCATTGCGTTAAAAAGGCTGTTTTGTAAAGTCGGGTGGTGGGTGGTATCTATCATCCAAGTGAATTGTTCATCAATCCAAA
The DNA here is from genome assembly GCF_025434085.1 of Hippocampus zosterae. Taxonomy (NCBI): domain Eukaryota; kingdom Metazoa; phylum Chordata; class Actinopteri; order Syngnathiformes; family Syngnathidae; genus Hippocampus; species Hippocampus zosterae. The sequence goes on from NC_067452.1 coordinate 33,152,059, forward strand.
TAACGTTTGACCTGTCTGAACCACAAGGGTGAGAGATGTGCAGATTCAATGTCGTTTAAAGAAAATATTTTTTTAATGAAGTTCAGCACCGACTGTGATAATTAATACAAAGTCAAGTGACAGGAACAGGATCAAAGAAGTAAGATCTATAGTAATACAGTATCAATAGCGCCATCTGCTGTGTTTCCTCGCTTCTTCTTTTCATGCCATGCAACAAGCATGTACATAACGTTTGACAGTGGCGCCATCAAGCGATAATAAACCTACAGCTCACCTCATTGTTGCCATGATCGTTAATTTCCCATCTGCTTGAAGTTCCACCGCTAAAAGCGTTAGTCAAGTTATAATTAGAATATTAGTTTGAGAATTGCAGAGCCCCATACATCACATGAAGAAAACTGTGACGACAATGAAGATATAACATGTGCATAAAATGCTAATTTGTGGTCACTCGATGGTTATCATGTGCGCATGAAATACTCCTTTGTGGGTTTAGTTAGCATCATTTCCATGAACAACAGCAAAACATCGAGACCCAAAAGATCCTATGCCACATTTTTTTCCAAATCTGATAGTTTTTAAAACTATAGAGTCTTTGAGTGGAGAGCACGACGAACTGAGTTTGACTAATTAATGTGTGGCTAATGCTATTTGCTCAACAGACACTGCCTTCTAGTGGATGACGTGGACGTCCACACATACAGAAGCACAGTGTAATTTTATATTGAACCTTTCGCAAATATTATACCGACAGTATGGCTCATTTATTCTTTCCAAAAACAATTAAATGCGAGCGAATATGTTTGTGTTTAGTTTTAAAATTGTCTAATGTCCATTATCCGGGAACAGTCCCTGGTGGTCTAGTGGTTAGGATTCGGCGCTCTCACCGCCGCGGCCCGGGTTCGATTCCCGGTCAGGGAACTTATTTTGTGGTAGCGGTGACCAAACAGATATTTGAGTCATCCCATGAAGGTTGGAAAAGGTAACAGCATCTCAATTCAAATTTACAACTAAGTCAGACGGATGGATTTACATTTGTTTACGTTGGGGTGTATATAAGCCAAGTAAAAATCTGTTTTTTGATAATCGACGTTTGTACGTGCATAGAGTGGGAGATGAAACAAGACACAGACACGTACAAGGGGTGTTCACACGGCAAGATTTGGTCTGGTGCTACGCCGTGCCTGCCTCAGTAGAGCGTTCACACGTGCAAATTAGCTCCGGCGTAGCCCCGGAAAAGAGCTTACACCAGACCAAATTTGATCCACCTCAGGGAGGTTTTTAAATTCATTTAAAATTTTGCTCCAGAGCAAATGCTTGTTTGCGAAGCAGCACCGGTGTAAATTTACACGTGTGAACGCAACTGGGTTACATTTGCTCCAGAGCAAAGGCTTGTGAAGAGTTTACATACGGCGAGAATGCGTGCTCTGTCGGACTTCCGTCACGTTTTTGTTTAATAACAACACAAGACTTGGCTGGTAACATCTTTCCTTTTGTAGGAGACTGGACTGTCTCGGAGTTGTTTGTGTAGTTTGTTCCTTTGTTGTGTGTTCACAACCCCCCCGCCGCCCATATAATTTATTTTGCGATTTCCTCTCTTGATTTTCTGTTTGGCGCATTACGTGTTTGCTTTTCTGAGTGTCATTGAAGTCATCGTTGATTTACGTTTTCGGGGGCGGTCACTCTCAAGCAGAAGGCACGGAGACCGAGAAGAAGAGGACGTGCCTGTCCAGTTGTCGCTCGAGTTGTGTATACGTTTTAAAAAGAACCAACACGACAGTTTATTTGTTTTCTGTCGTTTTGCTGCGCTGCAGAAACTGCCGTGTGAACGCAAGTGGGGCTGCACCGACACTGTGCCGGTGTTGCTGCTGTGCAAATTATATCGCAATAAAATACATCGGTGCAGCGCCGGAGCAAATGTGTGCCGTGTGAACACCCCTACAGAGTATTCCAGTTTGGAGGCAGCCACAAAAGAAGTTCCCTGACCGGGGATCGAACCCGGGCCGCGGCGGTGAGAGCGCCGAATCCTAACCACTAGACCACCAGGGACTGATGATAATCTTCGAACATTAGCCAATTTAAAAACTAAAAACAAACATATTCAATCGTTTCTGGAAAGAATAAAATGAGGCACAAGTGACGGTGTAATATTTGCGGAAGGTTCAATGTAAAATTACACACCGCATTACTGTGCTTCTGTAAGTGTGTACCTTCCACATCATCCACTAGAGGACAGTGTCTGCTAAATTCTACTTTGTCAAACCTGAATGAAGCGACGACACACCCACCCAGTCTTCCAGTTACTTTTTTCAAGGGCCACATTTAAGTTTTAAAACGCATAGATGGGCTGCTCCATTTGAAGACGAGGTGAAATAAAATAAATTAAAATGTGTCGTTAACATGTAAAGCCAATAATTAAAATATACAACTTCTAAGTTTCCCCATAATTCGACCCATAAGTGAAAGAAACATTCAACATAAAAGTCTCCCATATTTCTCCCTCCAAATTCAAACAAGGCAGTTAATTCAAAACATTTACTATTTTCACACTACAATAAAAGTAAAGATGAATAAAAAGTTAAGATAAGTGGACACACGGATCAATACATGGGCGAAGGGCATTGGCAGAGATACCAGAGGAGCCAAACATCAGCTCCTGGTTGACAGGACAGTCGCACAAGACAGCAGATCCCGACGTACCAACCTGTGCACAGCCTGGATTGATTACAAGAAGGCCTATGACTCGATGCCACATACATGGATCATTGAATGCTTGGAGTTGTATAAAGTGAACAGGACCCTGAGAGCCTTTGTTGCGAACTCGAAGAGGATGTGGAAAACCACACTTGAAGCCAATGGCAAGCCACTTACCCAAGTGTCCATCAAATGTGGCATATACCAAGGTGATGCACTCTCCCCACTGCTGTTTGGCATAGGACTGAACCCCCTAAGCCAAGACACGCCGCCTCAGAAATGGAGGTACGATCAGTCACCTCCTCTACATGGATGACATGAAGCTCTATGTTAAGAGCGAAAGGGCCATAGACTCCCTGATCCACACAACCAGGATCTACAGCAGTGACATTAGGATGTCATTCGGGCTTGAGAAATGTAGTCGGCACTGAAGGGGTCTCACTCCCTGAAGGAACAATAGCAGACATTGAGGACAGCTACAAGTCTTTCAGTATACCACAAGCCAATGGCAACCTCGAACTGGCAACAAGGAAAACGGTACGGCCAACTACATCCAGCGGGTGACGGAAGTCCTAACAAGCCAGCTCAATGGTAAGAACAAGATCTGGGCAATAAACAGCTATGCCCTGCCAGTGATTAGAGACATACTCAGAGAATGTCTCAGACAATGGGGAACGGAGTATGTACCACCGGACCATAACTGAAGTGGCCGATCTCAAGAAGTCCTATCAGTAGCTAGAGAGGGCTGGCCTGAAGGACAGCACAGAGGCACTCATCCTGGCTGCTCAGGAGCAGGCCCTGAGCACCATAGCCATTGAGGCCCAGATATACCACACGAGACAAGACCCAAGGTGCAGGTTGTGCAAAGAGGCACCTGAGACGATCCAACACATAACTGCAGGGTGTAAGATGCTGGCAGGGAAAGCCTACATGGAACGCCATAACCAGGTGGCTGGCATAGTCTACCGAAACATCTGTGCGGAGTATGGACTGGAAACCCCAAGGTCAAAATGGGAAACACCTCCGAAGGTGGCGGAGAATGACAGAGCGAAGATCCTGTGGGACTTCCAGATCCAGACTGACAAGATGGTAATGGCGAACCAACCAGATATCGTGATCATAGATAAAGGGCAGAGGAAAGCCGTTGTAGTGGATGTAGCGGTCCCAAGTGATGGAAACATCAGGAAGAAGGAACACGAGAAACTGGAGAAATACCAAGGGCTCAGAGAGGAGCTGGAGAGAGCCTGGAAGGTAAAGGTGACAGTCGTGCCTGTGGTGGTCGGAGCACTCGGGGCAGTGACCCCCAAACTAGATGAGTGGTTGCAACAGAAGAACATCGGACATCTCAGTCCAGAGAAGCGCAGTGCTGGGAATAGCATGGATACTGCCCAGAGCCCTCAAGCTTCCTGGCCTCTGGTAGAGGACCCGACCTGAATGGGGCACGGACACCATCCGAGGGGTGAGATATGGATGGATGGATAGATAGATAGATTAGATATAGATCGATAGATAGATTAGATATAGACAGATAGATTTTATATATACATATAAAATACTAGCCCATTTTAAATGAATACGATGTACAACTGGTTCGCATGTCCGCCTCACAGTGCAGAGATGTAGGGTACGCTTCCGGCTACAGCTTGCCTGTGTGGTTTACATGTTCTGCTCGTGCCCATGTGCGTTTTCTCGGAGTACACCCGTTTCCTCCCACATTCCCAAAACATGCGTGGTAGATTAACGGAAGGTGTGATCGTCTATGTTTGCCCCATGCTTGGCTGGCAACCACTATAGGGTGAACCTCACCAATGATCCGAAGATAGCTGGGATAAACGCCAGAACGCCCACGACCCTTGTGAGGATAAGCAAATTAGAAAAAGGATGGATGAATTAAATTTCTCAACTCAATGCAACTGTATTTATAGAGCACTTTAAAACAACCATCGCACGGAGCAAAAATAAGTCGCACAACAACAAATGTTAGAAATGATTAGACAATCATCATGAATCACGAACACAGTAAAAGCACACAAATGGTAAAACTTAAATCAAGTCTCATGCTGAATCAAAAGCAAAAGAATAAGACAGGTTTTCAGGATGGGCAGAGAGAGGGATTGAGTTTTCATCAACAAACTGCATTGGAGAATTAGCAAAATGAAGAAACATTTCACATATTTACCTCCTCATTTCACACCTTGTGACTGATTCCAACATCAAATCACAATCACTGCCTCCACAAATTGCCAACCAACTGCACAGCATTCAGACACACACACACACACACACACACACACACACACACACACACACACACACACACACACACACACACACACACGACGTTGTCTAAATGACACGTACCACCTCCTTCCACCGAGTGGAAGACAATTTCATTGTTCTGCCTGTCTCAACTGTATGTCCCGGGCATCATTAAGAACGAAGATAAACAATTCAATTTTTTTACAGTGATTTAAAGCATATCTTTACTTTTTTTCTACCACGTCAGGTTTTTGAGATATTTTCTTTTTTTGTTTGTTCTTAAATTTAAGTAAGCCAGAGTTTCTCATTTTGTAATTTACAACCATGAGAATTGAGGGGGGAAAAAATTCCACCTGTTGCAAAAAAAAATAAAATAAAAATCACCCTTAATTCCTAAATGTAACCTGATATAACAGAATATTATAGGCATGTATTATTATCATTATGACAAAACCTGGTGTGGTAGGAAAAACATTAGGGCAGATTTAGAATTCCGTGCAAAATATTTCTCAAGAAAATGTTTTCTAGCGTCTCTGAATTCAATAAATAAATAAATACTTGTTGACCAGTAGTATAATCACTTGATTCTGTAACCACTCTGTTGGCTGCATGAAATAACAGAGTAGGTCAGACCATACCATATGTTACCCATTCACAACTATTAGGATGCAAAAATATATTCATCGAAAAGTCGTGCACCTACAGTCGGTAAGAATGTTCTACATACATACAAGAAACATTCAACTGGAGGAGTGCAATTTGTAAGCCAGTAAAATGGACGACTGCAGCTTCTGTGGCAGCAAAGTTTATGCGGTGTGTGCGCGCGTCCATGCGTCCGTTCTTTGTTGTAAGCAAAGCATATGCCCCAAACCCTCGCCGTTTCCTCAACAGCTGCTAAATCCATTAAATCTGCAGCCAGCGATTGGACTGGAGGGCTTTACGGGGAGAGGGGAAGGGAGGCAGAAGGGTTGGGGGTGGAGGGACTGTTGGGAGAAACCATCTATCGTAACACCTCCAGGCTGCTGGAGAGCAATGTGCTACAGGAACATATTGAAGCTCGTTGACGTATGTCAAACTAGTCAATGTGTTGTATTGTGATCTCCATGAATCGCACACTGAATGCTCAGTGCGCGAGTTGCGCAATGCCTCGGGATCAGGAAGTGCATCTTACATATGCATGCATTCCCGCAGGCCAAAGCACTTTCATCACCATGGATACAGAAAATAAACATACCTTTTGTCATCTTTTCGTGGTATGAGTCGCTTTTAGCTTTCAGTCGATGCAGGAGCAACTCCCAAAGTGCAGCAATTTGTTTTGGGTCTGTGTTCTGACAGTGAAGCCATTTTTTTTTTTGGGGTCATGAAAGGTGAAAGTCACCCCAGCAGCCGTCTGGAAATTTGCAACCAAGTCCCTCCACTTTGTTGATGATACCATGATGTGTTCAGGGCAACGTCGTTTGGGTGGCGCGCGTGCGCTTCGCAGTTCTGAGGTTGCGGGTTTGAATCTTGGCTCCATTGTTCCTGTGCGCGGGGTTTGTGTTTTCTCCCTGTGCTTGGGCGGCTTTTCTTCAGGTGCGCCGCATTCCAAAACATGCATGGTAAGTTTTCATTGAACGTTCGAGTTTAGTGATTCTCCAACAGTGGTATGAGTACCACGAGTGGTGCGCAAAAATCGTTGAATTAAATGTTCAAACTGTGCTAAATTTTTATGGGTCTGAAAAATGTTGCTCTAATCCAGTACAGGAGATTTATTATGGATAGCTCAGCTGTATTTCTGTCATGATATTTAGGTTGTTTTCTTGTTAAGGCTTGGTTTCTTGTGGTGTGTGTGTTGCTCGTTAGGTATTTGTGTCCACCTGTTCTCGTCAACTTGGTCCCTGGTGTCGACCAATCAGCTCCCTCAGCCACTCGTGTCCTGCCATGTTCCTAGTTGTCACAGCGGTTCGCTTGCATTTATTCATTCATTCATCTTCCGAACCGCTCAATCTTCACTAGGGTCGCGGGGGGTGCTGGAGCCCATCCCAGCCGTCTCCTGGCAGTAGGCGGGGGACACCCTGAATCAGTTGCCAGCCAATCGCAGGGCACACAGAGACGAACAACCATTCGTGCTCACACTCACACCCAGGGTCAATTTAGAGTGTTCAATCAGACTGTCATGCATGTTTTTGGAATGTGGGAGGAAACCGGAGTACCCGGAGAAAACCCACGCAGGCCCAGGGAGAACATGCAAACTCCACACAGGGAGGCCAGAGCTGGAATCGAACCCGGCACCTCTGCACTGTGAAGCCGACGTGCTAACCACTGGACTACCGGGCCGCCCGCTTGCATTTAGTTCCCTGGTTTTGTTCAGTCTTTGGTGGATTGTGATGGCTGTCTTCTCAGTTGCAGAGGGTTTTGGTTCCTGGTGCTTCTTGTTGATTTCTTTCTTAATATAGACTTTTATTTCTACAGTCAATAGTTTTGTTACTTATATGTGACTGCCATGCATGTTTTTTTTGGAATGTGGGAGGAAACCGGATTACCCGGAGAAAAGCCAGGAAGAACATGCAAACTCCACACAGGGAAGCCGGAGCTGGAATTGAACCTGGCACTTCTGCACGCGGTAACCATTGGACAACCGGGCCGCCCCTCTTGTTCTTCCTACTGATACGAAGTGAGTTATATGCGATTGTGAGAATTGAACTCACGATCCCCGTTTTACAAGACCAGTGCTCTAACCACTGAGCTATGAGGCCTTATGATAATATACTATATATTTATCCAGTTTCAATGATACCAGCATGCATTCCTCCAGATGTGCACGTTAGAATCCATCCATCCCTTTTCAACACCGCTTATCCTGAAGAGGGATTTGCAGGGAGTTGCTGGAGCCTGTCCCAGCTGACTTCGGGCGGAAGTTAGACTGCACCCAAACCGGTCGCTAGTCAGTCGCAGAGCACATAAAGACAAATGGCCATTCACACCCACATTGTCACTGGGCGGAAACCGATTCCACGCTGCCCGCACATAAGGCAGGCGAGTGTACCACGACGCCATCAGCGAGCCACATTATAATTATATAAAATTTGCACCAGTTCGTGATGCTGCAGTGAAGTTAAAGTGAGTCTTAAAACCGTCTAAGACAGGGGTGTCCAAACTTTTTGCCAAGGGGGCCAGATTTTATGTGGTAAAATGTCGGGGGGCCGACCTTGGCTGACATTCTTTACATTGAACAACAATATTGTTCAACAAATTTTAGTAAGGCAGTCTGTTTCACATTTCCATTTTTATTTTTATTTCAACAATCTTAAGAATTTCTTTTGGTTCATTTGAAACAGGTATATCACATGCAAGCGCTTATTCACTTGACTTTTTCTTAAACAGAAGTCTCCTGAGTGCAAATTGATTGATTTGAAACATAAAATGTATCACCATGACTTTTCAATAGTTACAAAACCTTTGACTCGAACAACAGGGAAATGAACAAGCAATACACATATCCACAACTGCAAGGCTCATTTGAAATATGACATATCAGTCAATATAAACACGGAGTGATGTCTTGTTAACTCGTGAGTGATGCCCCCTAGTGTCTAAATGCTATTACTCATTTAGCCACTAGAGGGAAGCAGTACTCTATGAAACATCACTCACCAGTCTACGAGACCTCAGTTATGCAACACGTGTTCCATTGCGCACAACCTGCGGGCCAGACGGCACTGATTTTATGACAGGGGCCGAGGGCCGGATGAAATTCGACCGCGGGCCGGACTTTGGACATGCCTGGTCTAAGAAGACTCAAATATGGTATCTTCTTTTGGTGCCCACAGGAACTTTTCGTTGTGGGCCCGCTGGTGGGTTTATCAGGCAACATGCCACAGACGCCCATGGGAGATAAATTACACTGTGGAAGTGAAGAGGGGGGAAAAAAAAATGGCCAATCCATCTGAGTCACAACAAGTGGACAGCCTCTCGCCGCAGCGGCTAAATGTTTTGCCGGCACAATCTATCTCACGCGCGCGGCCATTTGCGCAAACAACATCAGGACGGAGGCTCACTGTGTCTGCTGCAGACCCCCCCCCCCCCACCTACCACTTACCATGCCCCTGAATTTGCGGAGGGCAAGAAGATATTTACAGGCTCTGATTTATTTTTTGACAAGCGGCCTCGACGAAGCCCCCCACCGCAGGTATGAAACTCAATGCATGGCGAGAGACTCCATCTTGATTACTGTACCGTGGTTGAAGTAACAATTGATATCTTTTAATATCCTGTGGTGAACTAACTTTATACGGGTACGGTGCTCTGCGAAGGAAGGATTTCCGTGCACAAACATTCAGGAGGATGCTCCGCCCAGGGCCTCATTGAATGTGAACTTGCGGCCAGCAGCCTGTTTTATGACGACGCATTAAAGAGGAGCCTGCAAGTCTCGTCCGCCGCCAACTCGCTACGCTTTATTGAACTAAAACTGGTGTCTGCTTCGTTTGCAGTCCCTTCCCTCCGAGCTCAACCAGCAAAGAGGAAGAGGAGAAAGACGAATGTGTGGGAGTGCGGGAGGTATGCTGGAGGAGGAATGCAAAAAAAAAATGGTGTGGTAGCGGCCACACTCGGTTAACATGCGGGTGAGGATACCGGCTATGATGGGAATGTGGGAACAGGATATCATTCAACGTGTAAAAGCCGTAGACCAGGTCCAAACACATAGCGGGCAGTCTTGCAAACGCAGTCACAGACCAACCTACAAAGGAATGACTGTAATGGCTAATCAAAACGGGTACGTGGTTAAAAAAGACATGCATTTTTTTTAAGTGGGTACGAGCTTGGCTATTTATAACAAATATTAAAAGACACTGGGCCAAATCCACAAAGAATGAAGCCCCTGATAGCAGCTTGAATTGCACTTCAGTTCACCAGCAATTTGCTGCGTCTTAACGTCGGTGGTCCAGTGGTTAGCACGTCGGCTTCACAGTGCAGAGGTACCGGGTTCGATTCCAGCTCAGGCCTCCCCGTGTGGAGTTTACATGTCCTTCCCAGGCCTGGGTGGGTTTTCTCCGGGTGCTCCGGTTTCCTACCACATTCCAAATACATACGTGGCAGGCTGATTGGACGCTCTAAATTGTCCCTATGTGTGAGTGTGGTTGCGAATGGTTGTTCGTTTCTGTGTGCCCTGTGATTGGCTGGCAACCGATTCAGGGTGTCCCCCCACCTACTGCCCGAAGACAGCTGGGATAGGCTCCAGCACCCCCCGCGACCCTCGTGAGGATCAAGCGGCTCGGAAGATGAATGAATGAATGAATGAATACATTTTATTTGAAAGCGCTTTTCATCACACTCAAAGATACTTTACAAGAGCTTAAAACACAGGATAAAAATGTGCATTTAAAACAAGAATACATAATTTACAAAAGCACATTTAGATGAACAAAAGAAAAATGGGTAAAAGAGATTAAAAGGTATTAAAAGCATTGCGGAACAGGTGAGTTTTAAGGGATGTTTTGAAGGATTGGGGGTCAGTACAGTTGCGGATGTGTTGTGGTAGAGCGTTCCAGAGGGTGGGGGCGGCGACAGAGAAGGCTCGGTCCCGCCAGGTTTTGAGCTTGGTCACAGGGATGGCGAGGAGGTTTGTGTTTGAGGAGCGGAGATTGCGGCAAGGTGTGTATTGGTAAAGAAGGTCGGAAAGATAGGAGGGGGCCTGATTGAGTTTACATGTTCTTCCTGGGCCTGGGTGGGTTTTCTCCGGGTACTCCGGTTTCCTCCCACGTTCCAAAAACATGCATGGCAGACTGATTAAACACGCTAAATTGTCCCTAGGTGTGAGTGTGAGTGCGAATGGTTGTTCGTCTCTGTGTGCCCTGCGATTGGCTGGCAACCGATTCAGGGTGTCCCCCGCCTACTGCCCGAAGACAGCTGGGATAGGCTCCAGCACGCCCCGCGACCCTTCTGAGGATAAAGCGGATCGGAAAATGGATGGATGCATGGATGGACAGAGAACAGAGAGAGAGAAAAAGAACTGAAAGCAAAACCTGGACACAGAGCTGCAAGGAGGTCTGTGGGGAGAACTGAAGGAAGACCGGGAGGAAGAGCTATGGATGAGGAGGAGTATGAAGAACTGAACGAAAACCTGGAGAAGAAACAGCAGGCATTGCCGGAAGAATATGCTGAGGGAAAAATTGGAGGAAAGGGAGAAGAAAGAGCAGCAGGAAGAGCAAAGAACTTGACAAGCACTTTCACAATAATGAAAGATACAACTGAGTTCAAATCCAACCTGATCGACGTTATCTCCGCATCTATGTATGATGAAGGCAAGAAAGAGCAGAAGGAGAAGCTCTCGGATAAGCAGCTGAAGGACGAGCTAGGGGAAGACATGTAAAATGAGATTGACCCAACAAAGACACGTCTGGCTCAATCTTGGTCTAAAAGTTGTATTTACTTTTAAGACATGACATTTGGTTCCATGGCCACAGTGAAACATGGCCGCCACTCCCTTCCTTCTTTACCAAAACATTACACTGACTCCGCAGCGTACGGGACACACAGCAGAATGCAACTGAGCAATTTAAGCGTTTTACCATCCTGCAGCCTCCCTGGTGTAGTTATCACTTTTACTGGAAAACCTCACGTTAACCTTTGCTTGAAATATAAACTCTCGTTTCCTGCCGGACTGCTGAAACACACATACTAAGCCTCGTTCCAGGAAAAAAAAAAAAAAAAAAAGACGTTAGCATATTTTGGTGCACCCGCCATTTGCATGGATGATGTGTTTAATTACCATGACTCGCGAGCGTCACATTTCTGCAGCTGCGGTTTTACATAACCGCCACGCTCCCACATTTGCAAAATCGGTTGCTCCAATCTCGGATTGGGGGGGGGGGGGGTAACGGCCTAAATAGGATGACCTCTAAATGAGTTGTGAGCTTGCTGTTTGTGTTGTTATGTAGCCGAGACAAACAGCAGAGGCACGGTTGCTCCTCTGTGTCAACATCACCGTTAGACAAACATGGCGGTGACTACCTGCGAAAGGCGGCATTTCCATTTCCGTGGGGCACAAACTGCAGGAAAGACACGGGGATGATATCGCTATTCGGATACAACCAGCAGATTTTCTTGTTTTGGTGTGTGTATGTATGTAGAAATGACGCATCCCCGCGCGCCCGCCTGAGGGGTACACACAGCATCATGAAAGGGATTTGACTTGACACGAGTCACAGTCGCTCCATCCCCGATGTGGAAGAGGCGCAGGGAGGGGGATGAATTATTCAACCAGCCAGTGCTTGGCCTGGCTGACGGCGTGTTGTCATGTGGAGCTGAAGCGGCAACACCGAGCAGCGCCCTCCTCATCACGAGAAGAGGGCAGGCAACCTGCCATTTGCTTGATCAGAAAGAGGGGTATCATGTCATTTCAGAGCGGGAGTAAAGGCATAGATGCCAAAAAAAAAAAAAAAAGCATAGCATTAGATTGCGGCTCCATCCATCACTCCCCGTTGTGATAGAGAGGAGGTGTTCTTTTCGAATGAGCCTGGCTTTGACGTTATTATGCCACAGCAGTGTGTGATATCCAGCTCGCAGATTTGCTACCTGCTGCTGAGAGCTCATCTTCTAAAGCTCAGACCCGGTGAAGGAAAAAGAAAACAGACATGCTTGCGCTTGATCCGCACTCCAATATGTTCCCCACGGTGCAAATAAAAAAATAAATAAATAAAATTGATTCAAGTGTTTAAATTGAGTATAACCAAAAGAGACTTGGCATAATAATTGTCAAGAAACTTAAAAAAAAAAAACGCTTTTCCCTCAAAACGCTTTAGTCTTATTGTAGTTCCAGCTCCACCACAAAAGCTGTATCACGAAGAAAGAAAGCCAAATAAAAACAAAGATAAAAATGATTTAAGATGACAGACAGCAACAAACTGGCGAATTAAAGCGCACCAATCTCAAAGTCAAGCACACATACACTGTTGCCTTTATGCATTCATGTCCGAATGATCAACTTTAGGAGCCTGGAACCAGTCTTATTGGCCGTTTACCACCTGCTGAGTTCAATGTGGTCATCTCAATTCTCCTTGCAAGTGTTTTCATTTTGTGTCTGTTTGACACGTTAAATAAAAGGCTGAAAGTTGATCTTGCTCTGCTTTTTCAATTCACCTTAGGGGTAGTCGATGCGAAGAATGCTCACAAACCAAATTTTGGCTCATAGAAAAAGTGAAAAAAAAAAAAGGCTGTTAACTTGGATAGCTGCTAAGATGGGGCACTCACAGGTCAAGTTACCACTGGACCGGAAATTCAGCTGCCTGCTCTAACGTGAGCACAGAACAGAAATGAGTGCTCATAGCCAACTGAGGTAATTCTACAGCTTGTACGTCTGATCAAAGCAGCACCATGTTGTTGCAGCAGCAACCTATGACATATATACCTCACAGTGGAGAGGTCACGGATTGGATCACATTTTTGGTCTCTGAATCATGTTTTCTGCAGTTTCAACCAAAATGAGTGAATGGGTGTCTCTATTTATTGGGAATATTTTCTTGTGAACACATTCAAAACAATGCCCTCTTACTTTGGGAAAGACTCCAGCTCAGCCAACGAGGGCAGAATGGACGAAGCTCGGATGGGGCCGGGCCTGAGCGCGTGTCGAAAATATGAGCTTTAATGGTTCAAAACCAGTCAGGGGTCAACCCTGCCTGTGGTCTCAAGTTAGTCACAGGATCCAACTCATCCATAGTAGACAATATGGATATTGTTGTCACACTCACTCATAAAAAGTCATAAATAAAACTTTAACCAATATGCGCATCATCAACAAAAACGTCACTGCGGTGTACAATTTTTTTATATAAAAAAAAAAGAAATTAAAATGAAGACGAATTCAAATTCGAGTCATTGATTGTGGTGTAACTTAGTCGTTTATTTTAATTCCACAAATTTTTCAAAAAAATTACAAAATACTCAAATGGAGAGAACACAGGACTCACATTTTTTTCTTATTCTTTCTACTTTTTGTTTACATTGTGTCATCCCATTTGCGACTACTCATATGTACAATAAGCTTCAAGATACCAGTATATATAGAAATCTTGGCAGTCAGAACGGACATTCTGCTGCTGCCGCTTTGAAACGAGAAGCTAAACCGTTGACAACACTGAACACCAAAGGTTTGGAGACACAAAAAAGGGGTGGGGGGGGGGGCACGGGAAAGGCAAAGGAGGACGCTCGGGGGACGGACGGGAGGATGAAGAGTGCGTCAGAAAATGGAAGGTCAGAAGACTTTCCACTTGCAAAACAACATAAAAATAGTGCTCCGAGGAAGTATGACATGGTCATTTAAAAAATGCGAGTACAGTTTCTTCATTTGGCAAAACGAAAATTATAAAAACAAGGAATAAGACAGTTTTGTTAAAATCCATGACAAGTCAAACAGTGTCCATTGGAAAACGTGAAGCGCACGCTGGTGCGACACACACACACACACGCACAAACATGCGCACAAGCACGCTTCCCGGTGGTCGCACGTCGGCAGGCCACAGTGAACATGAGGGTGGAGGATGCCACCACTAAAAAGGTCCCGTAGGGCTCCTGTGATCATGTATCATAGTCACCTAGCATTAAAAAAAAAAAAAAAAAAAAGACTTCTGGCACTGTCCAAATTGTTGGGGTCAAAAAAGGTCATTTTATATGACTTGTTTTGTCGTTTAAATAATGGCGGCAGAGGATAAAAAGAAATTTCAGTGCAATCAATTTTCGTCGTCGTCAGGGATGAAGGGAATCTTCAAGTGTTTCAAGTCACAAAGTCAACAGGCCGCGTCGACACATTCTGAAAAAAGCTGGTGTGTGATGAGTGGGTGCAACAGGGGTTCGGGGTTGGGGGGGGCGGGGTTATCACATGGGCTACGTGGGACTAAATCTAACACGGCAATGTCAGACCAAGGTCACAAATCAAATGGCTCAAATCATAAGAATAATGCCATGTTGCTCCCCTCTGAAACAAGGGATAATGCATCAACACAACTGCAGCGGAGGTTGAAACGACTTGTTTGTCCACACCTAGGAATAATAATAATTATAATAATTATATGTTTATATATACTATTTACAAATTCCAAAAAAAAGGGGGGAAAAACTCCATGCGGTAGCTCTTCCTAAAATGATTTTTGTCTAAAAAAAAAAAAAAGCTCCAACAATGTATTAAAATAAATGTTGAGTTTAAGATAGCACTTGTTATTCTCCATAAGCGGCCAACTTTTTTTTTGGGGGGGGGGGGGGGGGGGTAAGCACAGTGTGTCTTCTTCTAGCACCTACAAAAAGAAATGTCAGGGAAGCTTGTCATGCAGGAGTCTTCAGGATGTTGTGTCACTTTTACTGGCTATATACCAAAGAAAATGTCTTGGGGGGGCGGGGGGGTTGGAAAAACAAAGAAAAATTGGATCCACTTGGCCTTTTTGTGTTCTTCACAACTTCCTGTCGCCTCCCTCGGCCCGTTACAGCTGTTTGTCGCTCTCTTTCTTCAGTCGGCTGAAAGGGAGGGGGCGGTGGGGGCGGACAAGACATGCGTTAAACCTCCTTGTGTTGTTTGGACGATAACCTTTATGAGTTGGAAATGAGTCATTTAACTCATTCAGTACCAGCCAATTCTGGACCAAGTTAAAAACGTCTTTGGGAGTGAATGAGTTAATATCTCGAATCAGCTTAAAGATGATTTTCTATAAAATCACGTCCTAAATCTGGATCAGTCACGAGTCAATATTTAGCATGTCAGCATGATTTGAGACAGAGAGTGAATGTCCAGGAGCGAATCTAGGACTGTATCAACGTTGCGATAACGACCCGCGGCGGTGCCGGAGGTGCGGGCGGCGCTGGGTCTGACCTGTAGTAGTCCTCCTGGCCGGGCAGCGGGCCTCCGTGCATGTGATGGTGGCCGTGCAGCCACTGCTGCTCCATGGCCAGCCTCTGGAGTTCGGCCGACTGGGCGTGCATGGCCTGCAGCTGGTGGGCCGCCGACATGGGCGGGGGCAGACCTCCGGGTAGGTCCCGAGGGTACGGTGCTCCTGTGCAAAGCAAATAATTCAGCCTCCCCCGATAAGATACATTTTGCACAATGCCAATGTTAATTAGGGTTGCAAAACTGCGGGAGATTTGGGGGAAACTTTCCACGGGAATTACATTTTGAATGTGATCTATTTGTGCATAGAAGGTGGAGCATTTGTTGATTTTTTTTTTAAATTGAACTCATTCAGTACCAGCCAATTCTAGACCGAGTCTGAAAAGACGTTTAAAAACGTCTTTGGGAGTGAGTTAAAAACAGGACATAGTTCTACTTCATTTCATGCTTCTTAAATTGTGTTATTTTGGATGGATGTTTTGACGTCTGTGCTTCTTATTTCCCAAATTCCACAAGCTCACCTCGCCATGGACATCTAACCAGAAACGTTCCCGCTTTGCAACCCCAATGAGAGATGAGACGGGCCGGGTGCCTACCGAAGACCGGGTGGCGCAGCATCTCGTGTTCGTGCGGCGGCTGGCCGAGGAGCGGGTTGGGGATGGCGGCAGGCGGGTAAGGGAAGCGAGCCAGGTGCGGTCCGGCTGCCAGGGGGTCTACGGCCAGGGGGTGGGCCCCTGAACCTGGAGGACACACAAGACATTCACCACCACCTGCTGGGTGTCAGAGCGTTACGTTCAAGGGACAGGGCAATTCAACATACAAGTACAACTCGTCAAGCGCTATACATCACAGAGCCCGTTCATTACGATTAGTTGCTATTTATTTGCCAGTTAATGTTACTCTATAGAAAAGCGCTGGAAAGTGCGGCTAAATTAAACTTTCTAATATGACAACAAAAGCATGACATCGGCTCAGAATGTCATCTTGATCCTGAGACCTTACGTAACATGAAACATGACCGGATTGATTTTTCTCCTCAATTAATACATTTCCTTGACTACCAATGTGATAAACATCTCAAAATGGCACTTCAGCTGCAGAGCCCCCATCGTAAATCAGATCCATTTTCAAAATGGAATTTCACCACCACTAGTGCTAATGATAACCATTATCATCATCATCATTGTCAATTGAAGGGTGCTTTACAAGGGAAGCATCAGGACTGCTTGTCATACCACTTGTGTGTGTGTGTGTGTGCATGTTTTTTAAATTTTATGTATTTACTTTTACAATTTTCTCATCACAAACTTTAATTCTGTCACCTTTGAACAGGCAGCTTTTCGATGGGGGCTTAATAACAAGATGCATGTGAAAACATGAATTTGAATCATTCAATGTCATGAGGATGCAAGTACGAGCATAATGGCTGAAATGAAAATACAGATGGCGAGGTTGTGGTCGTAAAAAGCAGATTTACTTCACGTTAAATACAACTCAACTGTACTTAAAAAAAAAGGTCTGGGGAAAAAACAAGTTTTTCATGAGCTGTTGAGTGCATTTCATGTTTTAAATGTTTTATTTGTATTCAATTTAGCGTTTCTTCCGTGTAGCACGAGTTGAACTCATATGACGCTTTGAGAATCACTGATCTTGAACGTGAATGAACCCACGCACTGAAAACAGCAGGTCACAGCTCTCCTTTTTAGCATTTTGTTACGAATCAGTGTCAGTCATTTGCCAGTGTAGACATTGTGAATGATTCATAGAATGAGCATATACGCTACACACAAAACATGAGGAATATTGGGCTTTGGGGTGAAATTTCAGGATGTACCTCAAAAGAACTAGAATCATAATTTGATCTTCTCAACATTTTTGAATGAACATGTCCAGCTGTTAAATGTACATTTCCTTTTTTCTCCTTAAACAATGCTTTTCATCACGATTTTTACATTTAGGGTGTATTCACGTCAGCAAAGGGTCTTTGGACGGGTTGGTTGGTCAGGACAAAAAGCAGACTTTTTTTTTGGTTTGGTGCAGTTCCCATTCACACTTTACTTTTTGCAAGTGAACTAGATTTTGTAAACACTTCAACACGTGTGACGATCGGCGCTCTCATTGGACAGAAATGACGAGGGCAGCGTACAGAGCACAGACCCCGGACATGGAGGAAAATATGCGAAGCTGGGTTTCTAATTTTGCAACACCATCGACAAATGCGCGCAGTGACCCAAAGGATCGTGTACTCGAGCATGCCCAGACCCACAACGTGCTAGGAGCAGCGTGCCGAAATTCAAAGATGACGGATCAGGTATGAACTCGGGTACAATATTCACTAGAGGATCATTTTTCCCCACGATGCCCGGCTACGGTGGCTTGTGAGGCTCAAACGGGCGCATGTTTCCTCGAGGTGGTTCGATCGACCCTGGTTTGGATTCACACTCGAAGCGTAGTGGACCAAGTCCGGTAGCGGACTGAGACCGCTTCAAAAACTTGGTCCTGGTCCGCCCCGGGATTCGTTTGTGTGTATTCACATCTGAATAAAAGGTCCGGACCAGTGTGGGAAAGATCTGTTTGAAGTGGATCGAACGCTGCAGGTGTAAATACATCCTAATACGACCTAACAACCGCTTCACAGTAACTCGCCACTGCACGGCTTCAAACCTCAGAGCGAAGTGGTCACTGAGCTGCGAGTGTCCTCAGCAGGTTGCAAAGAGAGAGGGAGGTGAGGACCGCCGAGTCAATAAAATTAGATGTCCTTGGAATGTTTTTATGAATCAAACGCCTGTTGTTAATCTACTGCTAGAGATCAGCAAGTTTTGTAATTGAACAGATGGGCCATTTAAGTCATTCAGTACCAGCCAATTCTAGACCAAGTCTGAAAAGACGTTTAACCCTTGTGTGCTCCAAATTAAAAAGGACTTAAGTTACGCATTTTACAATTTTTGTAATGATGTATTTTGTGTTATAAAAACCTTATTTTTTTTCAAACACTCAAAATGTTCAGAGGCATCAGTGCTATCCATACATATATAGTTTTTATTAGTTCTTTGGGATTTTTTATTTCTTTATTTTTTGCAAAAGGGAAAAAAAAATTGTGTCTGGAGGTCCCAACCAAGCCCTACTAACAATCCCGACCTGACGTGTTTATGTAAAATGCATCGGTTTGAAGCCTCCTGCAAAAAGGCAAACTCATTTGCGATCTTCTGGCGCCACCTAAAAGTTGCACAATTGGAATGACCTCAACCCAACAATGCGGCATGCTTACGTCTGTCCAAGCGAAAACAAAGCGATTGACGTAAAAATCGCGTGAAATGCATCTATACACATTAGGTTTACGATTCATTCAAAAATATGAATTATAAATGGTCTCTATGGTGCAAAATATGTAAATTGTGAAGATTAAGGTATCAAAACGTTTTTTTATTATTGCTGCAATGCCTGAGAATTATCAGCCGGTGACGTCATGAAATTTAGGCCATTTTAGAACCCCTCCATAAGTTTCAGCTCTCTCGTGTTTTTTTTAAGACATCATTTTACATTTATCGCAAGCGGTGCACTACGAGGGTTAAAAACGTCTTTGGGAGTGAATGAGTTCAAAGTTTCGAGAAGGTCAAATCCAGTTCACCTGTTCAGGTTAGAGCGCATTCTAGGTTGATCCTGAAACTTCACCGCAAAGCCGAATACGGCCGACGCTTTGTGAATGGCGTAGGATGTTTGTGTGTGAGCAGGGCTTTGTTTTACCTTGGTGAAGAGGGTCTTGCTGGTGCAGGTGTAGATGGGAGTGGATGTGTGAGTGCTGATGGTGGTGCGGCGTGACGTTGAACATCTGGAGCCTGGCGATGGGGTCGTTGGCCACGGTGGCCATCCTCTCGGCGTGGAGTCTCTCCGCCGCCAGCCTCTCCGGGTAGCTCATGTCCGGCCGCAGCTGAGGCCCGGCGAGGGCCAGCCGCTCGCGCTCTAACGGGTTCAAGCCCGGGTGGAAGGAGGCGAAGGGGTGATGGCCGGCCATGGGGGGCAACGTGATGGCCCCGTGCCGGGCGAAGTGCTCCATGGGGTTCGTGGAAGGGTGGAGTGCGTCCATTTCGGGAGGTTTGACCTCAAAACCGGGCTTCATCCTTTCCCGCAGCTCCCGCTCGCGAATCTCCCGCTCGCGCATCTCGCGCTCACGCAACTCGCGCTCCCGCATGGCCGGGTCGGCGTTGTACAGGCTGGGCATGTGGTAGGCCAGCAGCGGGTCGGCGGGGTTGAGGGACACGAAGAAAGGGTGGTTTCGATTGGTCGGCGACATGACATGCGGTCGGGCGTATTCGCTGAGGGTGCGCAGGGCGGGGGTGTCGGGACCGATGTAGGGAGGCACAGCTGCAATAGTGGTGGGGGGTCCGTCAAAGTGGGGGCGCATGTGGGCGGGCCCGGCCATCTGCGGTTCGCCCATTCTGCTCTCATGGGCCGAAGAGGAGGCTTTCTGCGAGGGGGGGGGGGGGACAGAAGCCGTGTTAACAAAGTGTTCATGCGGAAATATTGCCACTCACATTGAAACAAGCACGGCGACTCACCGCCGCTCGCTCAGCCTCCTTTTCTCGTTCCCGCTCTCTCTCCCGCTCCTTTTCCCTCTCCCTCTCTCTCTCCTTCTCCTCGCGCACTTTCTGCTCCGCTTCTCTTTTGGCCTTCTCCACGGCTTCCTCTCGTTTCTTGGCCAGTTTGGAGGAGGCCAAGGGAGTGAAGTAGAAATCAGTCCTCGCGCACGAGTTGTAACCGCGGTCCAGATGCTTGTAGAAACTGAGTTCAAAAACAGAGAGACAACATCAGGGAAAAAAAAAAAATCAACATTAAGAATTTCAAAGTACAGGCCAGAACGATTGTCATTCGATTAACGCATGGATGGGGGTCGGGGGGGTAAGTAAGACAGCAACCGCACCAGCCAACCTCAAGCCATTATGATGTACATGTTGCTGGAGCCAATTGCGGCTTGAGATGATTGAGGTTGAAACGTTTCTGCAGTAAAGTCGCCACCGCAGCGACGTGAAAATCGGAGCGACAAGTCACATAAATGTTTGTTTCGATGCAACGATATCGTAAGAAATCTGCAGCGGAGAGGGGGGGGCGTACCGTGCAGACTGGCTGGCGTGGCTCGGCGTGTTGACGACGGTGGGTTCGGGGGAGGGACTCCTTTGCGGGGGCGGAGGGCTCTCTGGCTCCTCGGTCTCGTCCAGCGGCTCCTCTTTGATGTGCACGGGCGGGAGCCCCATGCCCAGGCCGGCGCAAGCGACGGACGCGGGCAGCGGCATGGAGATGGACGAGGGCGGGACGGAGGAAGACGCGGGTTGTAAGCCCGGCGCGGAGTTGGATGAGGATGCGGAGGGGCCCGTTGGAGGTAGAACTGTACTGTAAGGGTGCGGGGAGAAGGGCAGCTGCGGCGGCCCGTTGGGGTGCGACACCCCCGCAGAGGGCGGCAGTGAAGGAGCTGGGGGAGGCTGGTGGCCGGATGATGAAGGGAGGCTTTGGGACTGGGTGAGAACTGGAGGTTGCGCCGGGGGAGGCTGAAGCTGCTGCCCCTGCGGCATAAGCTGAAGTGGAGGCGGGTGTGCCGACGGAGGGTGATGGGTGGACAGCGAGCTGAGGGGCTTGAGGGCAGGAGGCGGAGGCAGGTTGGAAGGCATCTGCGGGAACGGAGGTGCCGACACGTGCGGCGGGTGTTTGTGGGACTGCGGAGTGGGCATCTGAGAGATGGGCGTCGTAGGCGGGGGCTTGATGTGAGGCATCGACATCGGCGCGGGAGGGAGCGCTTGCTCTCGAGGAGGCTGTCCTCCGCCGTGAGAAGACGACTGTGAGGGCGGGGTATGCGGCCTGGGTTGCGACTGGCCCGATATCGGCGGGGGCGGGACCTGAGACTGACTCAAAGGGAAGCCCTGGGCAGACAGCGAGTGGGGGTGAGGCATGTGCGCGGGACCGGGTTGCAGCGGATGCGGCATGGGTGGCACGGGGCCGTGATGCGAGCCGGGTAACGATGGAGGTGGGACCGGGGGGCCCGGAGGCGGGGCTTGAGTCAAGGGTGAATGTGGAGAGGGAAGCCTTTGAGGATGAAGGGAAGCTCCTGACTGGATGAGAGCCAAGGGGCTCGCTTGAGGAAGAGGAAGAGGCGGCAGAGAGATGGAGGCCGCTGTCGGGGAGACCTGCGGAGGCAGCGAAGGGGCCGAGGCCGCGGAAGGAGGCGGCGGCGGGGCAGGGGGGGCGGCTGTTGAGGTGCTTGGCTGACACTGGATGACCGGAGGGTGCTGGCTCTGCAGGAGCTGCTGCTGCTGGGCAGAAGAGTCCGAGTCGCTCTCGTTGTCACGGGGGCTGGGGATGCTTGGAGAAGAGCTGCGGTTGTCCTGGTCAATGTCCTTGGGATCGCTGCTGAGCTCCTCGTTGATACTGCGTCCGTCGGAGCTCTCGCCCTCGCCTTCGCCCTCACATTCGGAGGGGGAGTCTGGTCGACTCAGCTCCTGAGCAGGAGGAAGGAGAGAATCATGAGCCCTCCCCCGCCCGAATTCCGTGCGCTTACATACACATACGGATGAGACAAACTTGAACTCACTTGTGTTTTGGACTTTTTGGCACCTGCCCTCTCAGGTTCTTCTGTGTCTGAAGCTCCCTTCTCTCGCTGCCGTTTGGCACTCTTCATGGGTGAAGGAGCCTCCTCTTTAATCTTCTGTGGGGGCCACAGATGGACACGTTATGAAATATTCAAGAAACATGTTTAAAAAGACATGTCGAAGCTTGTCCGCTTTGCGTTTACCTTGCCGGGCTTCTTCATGGTGTCCGTCTTGCTGTCGGTGCTGTCTGTACTTGCGGCACTGGGGGAAGTACGTCCGCTGGAGCGCAGGTCCTCATTGATGGGCGAGGCTCGGCCATCGGGACTGGCTGTTTGCTTCTTGCGACCACTGCGTAGCGTTGACATCTATTGGCGACAAGCATATAATATGAATTGCTGTCGGGGACCGACGATGAATAATGTAAAGCCGACCCAAGGTGACTCGGAGGTGATGGATCACGAGAGTTAATGGACAGACAGAAAACGGGGGGAAAAAAATGTGCGCACCGAGCCTCGGTTCCGTCTGGTCCTCATGCTATGCTTCCCGCTGAGTCCATCCTCTTCCTCTTTGACAGGTTTGAACATAAATGGCGGCGGGTCCACGGGCTTCTCGATGGGAGGTAGCTCCCCGTACTTCTTGAAGTGAATGCGGCAGTCTGTGCACAGCAAGATGTTCTCTCTGCCCCCGTGGTGCCAGTCTTTGGAGGCTGAAGTTGTGCAAAAAAACAGCAGTGTGAAGCATTAAAAAAAAAAAAAAACCAAGAAAAAGAAAAAGAAAGATGTGACGTATTTTCAGTCATGACAATATTAGAGATCTGTGAAGCTGAAGTTAGCGGCCACCCTCACTGTGACATTGTGTTAATCTGCGTGTGATCAAATGGGGACCAGCTGTGAGTCGAGAGGCGATAGATAATGAGGTGGTGAGCGATTAAGCTTTGGCCTCATGTCTGATTTGATCAAATTAGTCTCAACATCATCTGATGCCCATCTGTCTTGCAGCACAGTGGTAAGGAGTCCGACGCTGATGCAATCCAGGCCAGAGTCCATAAACTAATGAATCCAACCTACGGCCTGAGGGCCATTTGTGGCCCTGCATCCATTTTTCAGCGGCCCAATGAAATGAATTCGACAATACAAACAATATATACCTTATTGGCCCGAATACTGTGTTTTTTGCAATGAAATAAGACTGAAAAAGTGGGGGTGGGGTCGTCTTGTATTCAGGGTCTAGACATTATACCCATTCACGACGCTAGATGGCGCCAGATATAATTGAAGCGAATGCTGAACTTGACTTCCCAGGCCAAAGTGAACCCCTGCCACGAAGAATAAAACTCAAAATAGCGGTAGCACAAAGAAGAGCAACAAAAAAATAGCGGTAACAAGGAAAAGAGAAGAAAATAATAGACGAAATAACTGAAAATGGAGAAACGTAGTGACAATCTGGAAAAAAGTGGGTCGAAGATCGGCCAGGTTAACCGGCAGCTGAGGAGAAGTTATGATGTAATTGACATTTCAAGAACCAGAAGCCATTCATTTACGAATGTGATTGCACTTTAGATTTGAATGAGGCAAAATAACGTGCTCTTTCTCTCAAATATATTGTTATAATCATTTGTTTCAGATGTACTGTAATTATTTTCTGTATAAAAATTAATTTGGTGTTCAAAAAGTCTTTTTTCAAACTTGAGTCTTGAAAGAGAGGGGGTCGTCTTATAATCAGGGCCATCCGTCTTATATTCGGGCCAATACGGTAATTGCTTTCTTGACTGGCTTGAGCGTGTTTTAAAAAGTTGAGTAATTTTGAAGAGGCTCTTTCACCCTTCCATTTTTCTGCATGCAGCCCTCTAACAAAAAAGATTGAACGCCCCGGCCAGAAATAAATCGCAGCAGCTTACTGGTCGTGAAGCAGTGGCGGCAAGCGTAGCCTTTCAGCTCCTGTTCACTGTCCTCACTGTCGAAGTCATCTTCGCTGGCTGAACTGAGGTCCACTAGAAGAGGAAGAGGACACCACACGTCGTATACCTTTACCCTTAACATCGCAGCATATGACGTCACGCCGCCGCCCATGCGCCCGCCTGTTAGGGAGTTTGAAATACATACAGAATTCACTAGAAGGTGGACGGGAAGGAGTGTTGACAGGAGTTGAAGCCGTTCGGGTCTTGATACGCCGAAAGACGGGTTGGCGGCGATGTCGGCGATGGGCTCGACAGCTGGCTGCCTCGGGGGTCTTCTTCCAGTAGTAGTAGAAGGTAATCAGCTCACCCTGAAATAAAATACAAGTGCTGTGAAGCTGGTGGGGAATAAATAAATAAATAGATCAATCGCCAAACAAAGGACACAAATGGAGGAAGAATTCAGAATGCACAATATGTCAAATGGAGAGACCACAGAGCAGTTGAGTCCATGCCAGGATTTGTAGCTGGCTGGGCATGTTTGTGCTGTAGGCCTGTCTGTCCCAGGATTAGGCGAGAAGGCTGACTGAATGCGAGGATATGAGGATCAGTGCGCTGGTGGCTGCCTGGGTGGCAGCAGTTTGAATGGGAACAAAAGAACGTGTCAGGCAGCGCTTTGGAGCTACAAATGGGGAGTGAAATAGCTCCTCGCCCCTTCACTGGAAGAGTCAATTGCACTTTAATCAAACATTCGGCGGGGCGATCTTGCAAGCAGGCGGGTTGAATAAATCCAGCCTGCAGAAAGTCTCGTCAGGAAATCAATAGCCAAATGAAACATTAACACTTGCAATCATGGCTACGAAAGCATTCCGCCCGTACATATTAACTGCAGCTCTCTGGACACGCTCGTAAAACGCAAGCATGTAGTTTCCTGTGTGTCTCGACCTTCTTTTAACTTGTGTCGGCACTTAAACACCCCCCCCCCCCACACACACACACACAGAAAGGCCTCCATTCCAGATTCATGAAGGAGTGTTGTGGTTGTCGGGTGAATCGTAAGTTAACTGTAACCTTTGAAGTCAAGTGGACATCCATTTTTCTATCTGAGGTCTGTTAAACTGCTGTTTGAGAAAACTCCAAGTGTTCAACGCCAACTGATTGGTTCTCTTGCTTCATTTCGGAAACTTGACAAAGATTAGTGAGTGAGTTGCGTACTTAACTCATTCACTCCCAAAGACGTTTTTAAACGTCTTTTCAGACTTGGTCCAGAATTGGCTGGTACTGAATGAGTTAAAGGGAAAGTCAACCCAAACACTTTCTTCAGCAGCCATTTTGCCACTTGCTGTCGAGTGAAAATAACATCACAGTCGCGCACGTTAAAGACCAATCATGGCTCATCTTCAGAAAACAGGTGAGCCGTCATTACGTAGCCGTAACCTCAGCCCGGCGCAACTGCGAGGTCATTGTCAGCTGACAAAGTGGCAAAATGGTGGCCCCCTTGAGATGGCTAAAAACTGGTGGATTTTGCTGCTAAACTAATATTCCATAAAAACAATATTAATCAGAATGTTGCGTTTAGACTAGTGCGGGTGCATACAACATATTGCTGTCAAGGATTTTTTTAAAAAGTTGAATTCCCCCCCTTTGAGTGCATCAACGACTTCTCTGTGTCACACTAGCATAAATGTACTGAAATAAAGCCATCAAAAAAGGTTGACCATTACGAACACGAAAAAAAAAATGAACAGGAGATTCAAGAACTTAATTTTATTTGACTTAATTCCTATCCTTAAGTGAAATAAAATACTACTGATAGCTAGTTGATATCTTGTGTGCTGCAAGAATGCGCAGGAATGGAGATTGGTCAGTGGTTGCTCATTAAGGGCCGTTAGATGAGATGCATATTTGACGTTGGGAAAGTGAGTTCATGCTTTTTCAATTGTTGCTATGATTGGCAGAAAATGATTTGCTCAATGGGCTTATGGGCCAGTTTCATAAAATATTCCCTCACGACGGTTGCATTTATATACGCGCCTACCAACGCCTAAAGAACTTGCCCTTCTCAGGCAAAGCAATGCTGAAAACACTTCCGGGAGTCAGAGGAGGTGCTGCTGTGTTTACAAGAAAGTAGCAGCTCTAAAGCTCTCCCGGTTCGAACCCCTCCCCAGATTGCTACACTTGAGTACATCTGGAGTAGGTGAATTGATTTCATACGTGAGAGCTCAGCAGAACGAGGCTGCATAACACTTTGGATAGAAAAAAAATGATGATGAAAGAAGAAAAGATTTTACTCAAGGCACATTTGAATATGCGTTTGGGCACGTGGTAACTAAATAGAAACAAGTTAGCAATTGATCGGCTCCTTTCACTTCGGCGTGGCCAGCTGGATGGGGAAGTGAGGGAAGGCAGAACGTTCTGATGCGAAATCGAATTGAACCGTGCACATCAAAAGCTGGTGCAGCTGCTTGCTTTTGGCGGAGCAAGAAGCGCTGAACCAGTTGTGCTAACAGTTAATCGATGAACTGAAACGCTACTATATACCAAAGGTACAGTATATATGCTAAAGTAGCGTAAGAGACATGGGTTGAGCTCAAGAAATGCCGTGGCCGCGGGTCAACAAAAACATTACGTTGGTCGACGCGCGACTGGAAAGAATAGCGGTCCAGAGTGGCGTCGGCTTGCCGAGCTCTAATTCCGCGCGCCTGTCCACTAAATCAGACCAAAAGCAGTCCAGAGTGTGCTGCCACTCCGCAGAACATGAAATAGTGACAACATAAGCTCGGCATTATGAGGCTTTTTACAGAGCCTCCATCTGCAGCTTTCTGGTCGGTGGATTATCCAACATGGGAAGGGATTACCCTCCTAACACGACACTCGGAGCTTCCATTCTGTTTTATTGCCACTTAAAATGGCTGCCTTCAAACAAACAGATGTGGGACATATTCATGGTGTACAGGATTCAAGTATGCTAATGTTTTTACTCGGTAGAGACATGGCTGAGAAACAAAAGCAAGGGCTTGGGAGTGAAACGGTAGTGATGGGAACGGCTCAAATGCCATCAAATGAAGCGCTGCGCATCAAGCGGCGAATCACACGTATGATGCTCCTGTTTTGATGGATTAGACCTGATGATGTTCCATTCATCTACGCTTAATTGCTGGTCGGAAGGCCACGTGGGAAGGCTCGGAGGTCCCGAGCGCACAGGCACAACTGAGGGCGAGGGCTAAACTCATGCATTTACACCCTCATCCATGCTTAAGGCATGAACAGATGGTTTCTGTTTTTCCTGGCAGATTTGTGACAGAGCCACAAAAGGCCCCTGCTTTGACAGGAAGCCAAACGGTTAAGGCCGTTACTGGCAGGAGCACGGGAAGAAAGAACGAACAGAGGAGAGCAGAAAAAGGGGGAGGGCCGAGCGTGGAGGAGAGCCGAAAAGGAGTAAAAAGCCAGCAGTGGATAACAATGGACAATCAAGCATACAACCCTTTCCAAAACAGCTCTCGGAAAATAAAATAAAAAATCTTTTGCAATAAGCGTTACGATCCGAGAGCGCAGAGAATACGCTCGCGCAACTATTTGTGGGTTACGGTGACTGATGGCGAGCTGTGTAAACATCATTAGAGCAGCCTGAACTGGCGCTCTTCCTGCTTACTGGCATGCACCGAGTGGTACAGCTGAGTTTGTTTCGCCATGGTGAAAGTCGAAACAGTATTTCCGCATGTGGTTTGTGTGCCGACGGGATGCCAATAGTAAGAGTTGTTGTACCAGCTAGGTCAGGGGTGGGCAACCTTTTTGGCTCAGGGGGCCGCAATGACTTTTAAAATTTGACAGAAGGGCCAGGTCAGCACGAGCTATGGTACATTAAAAAAACAAAACAAAAATGCATTTGTTGACAGTCCATATCAAACATCAACAGAACAAAAGCATGAAAGTACTGTATTAATATACTTTTTTAAAATGACAACAGTGTTGTTGATGACCTATTTTAGCCTGTGCATTGCTGCAGATGCAAGTCCAATTGAAATGAATGCAAACATTCACATTGAACCTTAATCGTGGACCAACCTTCGGCGGACCGGATTAAAAAGACCAACGGGTCGGATTCGGCCCGCGGGCCGTAGTTTGCCCACCTTTAAGCTAGGTCAATCATGTGATTTACCACAGTGTTTTGTAATTCAGAAATTTAAAAACACGATTTTGAACCAATTAACCTTTGGCCTGGGATTTTTTTTGGGTGCTCTTGATCACTTCTGACAACAGAACTGAAAAATAATGTGAGTCAAGCTATAGTTCTCCACATGTATGTGGTTTCTGGGCTGACCGTGGTTGCACTGGGCTATGCCCGACTGCTTCTCTTAACTAAAATCCTATTAATTTATTTGCAATCCACTTGGGCAAAAATGTTTGATCCGAGCTAACGTAAGAGCAAAGTGTGGCAGACGGAATTCTCGACAATTCTTGAGGCACTGAATACCCCCATTGGCTGGCTCGCGACGCCTGTCCTGTGATGCCCTGTCCTCTTTCGCCTCCCTCTCGGTTAGTTGTTGCATCAGTTTCTTACCCTTCTTTCACAGATAAGAACACGACTCCGATGTGAAATTACTGTCAATGTATTCTGCAATTTCTGAGGTATCCTCCCCCCCCCCCTCCGCTGTTTGTGTTCTGTTCACTCGATCTTACCCCCTTATACAAACCTTGTTCTGCTCAGCTGAATTTCCACTAATAAAAAAAAATAAACAGCACAACACACACAACCACAGAGGGAGTACAGGGTTTCAAATTCCTCTCTTGCACAGGGGGGGAACAAAAATGTTCCAGCATAAAATAAGGTAAAAAGATTCATTCTGCATGAACAGGAAACGTTTCTTTCAACGGAAAAAAAAGTTTGTTATTCTTATATATTTGTAATGGATTGAAATTTTTTCCCCCTAATTTCCTGTTTTGATGTCAATTGTCGTACTGATCACTACAATGCTGTCAGGAGGAATTTCAAATCCCCGCAGTTGCTGTCATGATTCAAAAGCGCTTACATCACAAGAATATAACTAATTGACCCATTCACTGAAATATTACAGCCCCAACGGATGTCGAGCGGCGACGCCGTGTAGTTTCTCCGCAGACGGTATTAGCTGAATAGCAAAAGACTTTGGTTGGCAGAGCGGGGTGCATGTGAAAGGCGGTTAAATAGACAACCCTTCCCCTGCTGTGCGGAGCCTTTCAGCGTGAGACTGACTGAATAAGCTCTGCTTTCATAGGTCAGCGATGCACATGCTGAAGAATCAGCACTCGTGTTTTTCCTGCTGTAAGCGCTTTTCCCAATGAAAGCAGATTGGATGACAACGGAGTCTTTTTTTTTTTTTTTTGCTGGAGGCTCAAGTCTACGTGTTGTGCTGATACGCCTGTTCCCCCCCAAAAACACGACATGAAGCCGAGCAAAGAGCTCAATTATACAGGGAACGAGACCCGTCTTCGCTCCGTCTTTCAGACGAGGGGGAGGCTTTTGCCGAGCCTCTGCTCCTGCTTCTTGTCAGTTAGTCGAACATCACCGCGGACGGGCAAAGCTACCAGCCCAAAGCGATTCAACTGCCCGGATCGGTTAGATCATTGGCACCACACGGAAGCTGTTCTGTGACACTTTTGACAGCTGCCGCTAACTGGCACGGGCATCTGTCGTTTGTAGCTGCTTTAATTAAGATTTCAAGCAAAGTATTTGTAAATCAAACTCCTGCCCTGGGTTCTGGCTGCTGATCTAAGGACACGACAATTAATTTACTTTGACAAATTGAACAGATTGGACGGGGGCAAACATCTGCTTTGAGGTTGAGTTGAAAACTCAAAGCCGTCTTTTTTCCCGTCGGACATTTTGTTAATGACACGACCCGGAGGGCTCAAGTGCTCTCTTTTCTTCAAGAAAACAGCGATTCCACACTATCTGAACACCAATAAGGTGCTGCTGGGGGTGGGAGGGGGGGGGAGATTTATCGTTCAGGCTACTTGTGCCCGAAAATTGCCATGTGACTGTCACCCAACAGATCCGAGGCTGTCACAAATGACGACGGTGTCAGTCAGTCTGTAAACCAAAAAGCTCAGCGACATTGGTTTCAAAGGATTATGTTATCAAATGACTGTGGCCGACGGGAAACCTGGACTCCACCTATCTGAGGATGCATTTAAACCAGCAAACACATACTGTGTGTTTGACAAACGAAACAAACTGAATAAAGAAATGCAAAGTGAAAATTTGTGAATGAATGTAACAAGCTCAAGTCATGAGTCGATGGTGTGCAATATTTAATGGACAGCCTGAGTATAGGCATTGGATAACTAATTCTCTATACAAGGTATTTGATCAATACTAGCTTATCAGCTCATTGACCATATGAATTCAACAGTTTAGATATTTGCATATATATGTATATTACATAGGGCACGCCCCATATGGCGGTCGACTGGTTAAGCGCGTCCGCCACACAGTGCAGAGGTGCAGGGATCAATTGCGGCTCTGGCCTTCCTTTGTTGAGTTTGCATGTTCTCCCTGTGCCTGTGCCTGCGTGGGTTTTCTCCGGTTTCCTCCCACATTCCAAAGACAGGCATGTCAAGTTAATAGAACACTCGAAATTGTCCCTTGGTGTGAGCACGGATGGTTGTTTGTCTGCGTGTGCCTTGCGATTGGCTGGCTACAGGTTCAGGGTAAACCCTGAGCGGAGACAGCTGTGATAGGCTCCAGCACACCCGCACACCAGCGACCCTCGTGAGTATAAACGGATTAGAAAATCAATGGATGGGTGGATGGACGTATTTATGTATAGTGACGCGCATACCAAACACGAAAAGCTAACAAGCTAACATTTACTTGCTAGGCAGAAAGAGCCTATATCTCAATGTTCCCGTTTTAATTTGCCCACTGAACAGCAACCTGATCTTAAGGTGATCAGTAGTGCCAACGTTTGCTCAAAACACCCTTTTTTTTGGTGAAAAACAACAACAACAACAAAAAACCTTTCCAATGACACTAGTAGGCTAACACAGTTCGTGTTCTGCTGTTTTGCCATGTTTACTTATTTTTACTTATTTAAACACTGGCAGCAGAGAGCTTGTTCTGTATGACACCAACTCCGGACTGAAGGAAATGGTGGCAGCAAGGCCAGTCAGACGACACGCCCACTTCCCCCCTCCGGGCCTTTTTCTGATTTTATATGAAGCATTCCAGAGTGTTAGTCAGGCCTGGTGTGTTTACACAGCGCTGGGTGCTCTGCCCTCAGCTCAGGCTTGTTTGAGCCAATGCTGAAGCTTCAGCGCCGATTCGGCTAATAGGGTCGAACAGTAGAAACAGATAGAGTACCAGACTCCTAAAAGAAAGTCGCCCAAGGGCCTTTATGCTCGGCACTATAGCTCAATCGCAGTGCTTCCGACTTGGCTTAAGACAAAGGTACAACAGCATTGATGTGATATGCGTTCTTTGTTTTGAACGTATAGTCACAGAAGTGTATCCATGCAAAGAGTGGTAACATTCTGAATTACCGTTGTGCTCATGTTTTAGGGGTAGGATTTAGAAAGGAGGCGGGAGCAAACAAACAAGAGCTTTCCTGCGGGTATTAAATGGCACTCGCTCCGATCAGCACAAACGCAAGTTCAGTCATAAGCAGAGTTTTCCCCTCTGTGCAAAAAGCCAGGCTGCTTAGTGTCGACAGTAAGCTAACGCCCAGCCTTCTTCGCTTTCTCTTCCACTCGCCGTTACACTGCTCTGTCATTTTCTCCCTTTTTTTTTTTTTAGTTGGCTTAAAGGGCAGTTTATTTTCCATTTGCAGGGGGAAAATTAATCTTTCTCTGCTGTATGGCGGTGGCAGGTCTCGAACCTGGAGGAGGTCGATTACCTCTCCTGCCAAGAAGACTCCCCTCCAGGTTGAATTGCACTAATACCTTCTTTATAGCCAATCTGGACCAAGCATATCTTGTAATGAGTTAACAAAGCCTTTGCAAGAAACTGTATCATTATACAATACTCAGGAAATTCTAATTGGGCTTTCAGGACTAAAAAAATGGGCGCTAGCGCAGGGGAGGGCAAACAGAGCATTGACATTATCATGTGTCCTGTGATCTTTGTTGCAATACATTAAACCGATCACCCAAGCCCACCCGAAAAAAACGGTTTGGAATGCACAACAATGAACTGATTTTCAATCCATGTGGAATTAAATTGGAAGTTGAAAATGCACTATGTAATTATTAAATCATGACATATTTTACATACATTTTAACCCTTAATTTAAACCTCTGCTATACAACTGACCATCTGTCTGTTTTGAAAATGGAACTGCGCGCATGAGCAAAAAAAAAAAAAAAAAAAAAAGTTTGACAAACGCTGCTCCAGAAAAGACACTCAACAGTTCACGGGGCAAAGATAAAACATGAAAGTCTATAATATATGTATGAGACGCAGTGCTGGCTTTGTCAGTTCCCGCCAGAAAAAAAAAAGTGGAGCTTCATAAAAATGACAAAAGACTTTGGATTTTGCCTGAGTGAGCCTCAAAGGAACAACAAAGTTTGCTTAACTTTAAAGAGTCAAAATTATGAGACGTAATAACGATCCAAGTCAAAAATGTGCAGGTTCCGAGCAACGTGGGCATGCACATACGTCATTTAGTAAACAAGCACTTGAAGGAATACAGCCAACAGGACACTATTTGTCCATGGCTGTTTTGCTTTTTATCATCGGCACACGCTACACTTAATACGAGTGTTAATCATTGCGCTGCCTCGATTTTGACCCAGTTGTACCATAACAATGGTCACACAGGCAGTCGGTGATGATTAACATGCTATACGAAGCGCGCACAAAATTGCACACACACACACCCTGCCAGTGTACAGGAACAAACAATAACAAAACATTTTTATTAATTTATTGCCTCTAAATGGTTTTGCTTAACGCACTAAAACCACAATGAAATCGAAGTCATAAGTCCTGATGATCCTCAGTAATTATTAGAAAGGAACGACAAATATCACCTACTATATTATGACTAACATTATTGCACAAGAATAATTTGTATAAAAAGACTGATCATTTATGAAGACGTACGAATAAAAAGCATTCTATTTTGTGCAGCCTCTAGAATTCAACTTCATCTGGAACTATCTGCTCTGAAACTCACGGTCAGAGATTTCATAAATACGGTACGGAGAAAACTCCCTCAAACTAATGTGATTGGATTCCCATTTTAACAGACTAAAGCTTTGGTATGACATGTCGTTCCACTTACAGGTGCTGCATACTTGCTCTGTATCCCTGACAAATGTGATAAACGCAGTCACACAAATCCAAGCTGCACAACTTTCTTATGCAGGTTAATTTTATAATCGCTGTATAAGGGTGGGGGAAAAAAAACATCAAATGTCACGTTTTTTATCGAATCGGCGTAAGATATAATACGACTGGCAATCATAAATAATTTTGCCGAGCCTTTTTTTTTGACATTTAATGTTTTCAGTCATCCTGTTTGTAACACAAAAAATGAAAAGGGGCATTTAAAAAAGGAGAGGAAAACAAGTAACCGTACCGTTTCTTTGTGAGGCAGGAGCTCCTTCCGGATCCTGAAGAAGTTTTTGCCGAACTGTCTCAGCCCTTTAATGAAGCGTTTCTGCACATATAATAGACAGAGAGCTTGTTAGTATTTGTGATTCAGCAAAACTGCAAGAAGTAGTGTTTTCATTTCACACAAGTGCGGTTCAAGAGGTCTGATGCGCATCTAAAACCTGCGTGGGCAATTTAAAGTGCATTGCAAACAGACATGTCAGAGCAAAAGAGAGGAAATGACAAGTAGGGCAAAAGAGACATCGGGATTACGTGGGGGGGGGGGGGGGGGGGGGGGGGCAGATGTAAAACAAGAGACACATGGGAAGGACATGTTGATCACAAAAGTGAAGTTGAAAGGCTACACCAAAACTTCCCCCTCAAAACATACACGGCACAAGGCCAGTTTTGATATATTTCCATGTCGTTATTTGAGAGAGACGAACAGACCTTGACCAAAATTGAAAGATCGCAGAATGATGACAGACGGTGACACTTTATCTGCTTTGAGCAGGACTGGAAAGCGAATGTCAGCTCAATGAGAAATAATGAAAAATGTAACTGCCTAAACACATCTCTGCTCCTTAAAGAGGGACAGACGACAAAGCCATAAAAAGCAGAGGCTGAAAACATTCATAACCAGTGAAGCAGACAACCAGCCAGATTTACTTTCTTGTTCCATAGGCGAGCCCCCCGTCCGTTTTCACCAAGTAACTCCAGCGAAAAGCAGGCAAAAGTCCTGGTGGATAAGCAAAAGCCTCTAACACCCAACCGCGGGGAAAGAAAGAATCAAGGAGTAAGTCCACAATGTCTCCGATGGCACAATGCTATTTTTCCTCTTGTTTTTTTTTTTTTTTAAACAAGCAAGAAATAGCTTGTCACCCTCGCTCTTCCACTACAAAGGGGAAGGCTTTACATGTGATCTTTCTGCAAGAGAGCCTCTGGTTTCCAGCAGGAAGGAAAACCCGGAACGGAGCTTTGTACTCGGGGGAACAGACGTCATTCCAACATGTTCATGTTTCACAATTCAAATCTTTCACACAAATACCCAGGCTAGTAAGATGCTGTGAGTTTACTTGAGGTTGAAACACAGACATACACACACACAAAAAAAGCAACGATCCGGAGCAGCCGGAGACTGACGCGGCTGGTTGATATGTGATGTGTGGAGTGAAGTCTCGGACATGGAAGAAGGAGGCAAGAGAGAGGAAAAAACAGACACGGACTTTTTTCCCAAACGTTAGGAGTTCATTTTCCATGGCGCGTACTATGAGTTATGTAACCAACACACTGTTTACCCGATGCAGTGGGGAATAAAAGCCATATTTACAAGACAGAAAACCAGCTACCAAAAACAAAAAACAAAAAGACATTTCACTTTTTAGAAGAGAATGACGTCATTGCAGGAAAAAAGGTGGAAATGACGGAGTTCAATGTGTTCATTTCAGTTCAGGCAAACAAGGAGTGTGTAAAAACAAAAAGCCCCCCCCCCCAAATTTTTTTTTAAAGAAAGCATGTTGCAGGACGGTGGTGGAGGTTGATTTGCACCAATCAGACGGTGTAGTGTCTGATTAACCAGCAGATGGCGCCGTCTGCAACCGACGCAATTCAGGCCAGCCTTGACTGCCTCCAACCACACCTGAGGCTTCAAACAAAGTAGCGCCATAAAACAAGCAACTCATGACATTTACCCAAGGAGGAGGTCAAATAATGACAAAACAATTACTTGACTATGAGAATTTCAAGGCTTTTAAACATGTGTGGACAAAACCGGCAAACCAAGCATATTGGCTGAGGAATGGAGATTTTGCCAATATTTCGATCCCCTCTCCGCGATGCACAGTCGTGTAATGCCTACTACTTCTGTAGCCGTGAGGTTCAGTTCAATTTCTATGTCTGTCCTAATTATGTCACCTTAATTATGTTCCCGACGATATAATTTACACCGTCTGTCATGCCCCCCGCCCCCTTTTTTCCGTTTTCTTTCTCTTGCTGGCTCCCTCCTCCCTCTCTACATGTCGGCTCCAGTTTAAGACTCCATTTCAGCTCACTGCTCTCCAAGCCCAGCTAATAAATCATCCACCAATCTGCTCCCTGAATCACTCTGCCCCTGCTCCTATTGCTCCAGCCCTCCGTTGCTGGGCAACAACAGCGCCAGAGGAGTGGTTTGGAGGCGTTGGAGAGTGAGTGAGAGGAAGAAGGGGGGGGGGGGCACGGGGGTTAAGGCTGGGAGTGCTACCAAATGGCCAGCCGCTGTGCAGAAACAGGCCTCTCTGTCGGGAGTGTGTTGCAGAGAGCTGCCGCTTTTAGCCCGCCCCAAGTTTCCCCTCTCCATTGTGGGTGGAGAGGGGACATTGGAAAAAAAACTCAATAGGTCTTTGTTGCCTGTGAGCACTTCTTTCTTTATAGTTCATTGCTGGAAGTTGTAAAACTGGTTTTGATAATGTGTACATAAGCATCAGTAAGAAATGTCAGCATGGCTAGCTTGCGCATGCTATACCATTTCGACGTGCTATTTTGTGAGAACACTAGTCCAAGTCAGAACTCGGTCAACAAAACCCCTTTCACGCAATATGGAGCCATTACAGCTGATTCGCTAAAAGCCATCTTTTCAGGGCGGGCCGTCAACACGCATGAGGAGGCAGGGGAGTGATGGTGGATTGCCACCCAAAACCAAGAAGCACTGCTATTTGAAGTAATCATCAATCATTATATGTAATAATAAAAGGATTGCCTGATATATGACAAGGACATCTCAGCATGACCAAAATTGTACTCTTTTGCCAAATAACTAACCTTTAGTAGTTTAAGATATTTCAGACGCAGTTTTCACAATTAACATAACTTGTCTGATTTATGTGACTCAGTGTGGCTAGTGTTGGGACCATACCAAATTTTGGACATAAATACAAAGCACCTCAATACCAGTACTTAAGCGACAACGTGGTCAAAAAAAAAATACGTTGAATAAGAGCTTACAACAACTTTAAAATTATTTGTATTAATTCAAACAATTTCTATAAGGATACTCTTTGTAATACCTTTGATTAAATGAAGAATATGAACATTTTTATATTGTTTAGAAGGAAAAAAAGACATTAATATATATATATATATATACACACACACACACACCTGTATATAAAATCAACTACTGTAATTTGGCATATTTTTTTTTCAGTTGCTGGTTCAAATGCCAACAAGTTGCCGAGCTGCGCAAAGACATTTAGAAACGCTACGGCGGCCGACGATCGTTCAGAAAACAGAAGCAACTGATTGCTAGCATCAAAGGAAAAATGCATTCTCAACTTTTACCAAGACATTTTGCAGAAGAACTTCGGGCCATCTGTCCACAAATTGAAGCTCAACAGAAGATGGGTGATGCAACAGGACAATGACGCAAAGCGCAGAAAGAAATCAACAACAACATGGCTTAAAGGGAGGAAAATGCGCCCTCTGGAGTGGGCCAGTCAGAGTCCTGAACTCAACCCGAAAGAGATGCTGTGGCATGACCTCAAGTGAGTGATTCACACCATACATGCCAAGAACATTGCTGAACTGAAACAGTTTTGTTCAACGGAATTAGTCCAAAATTCCTCCTGACCGTTGTGCAGGTCTGATCCGCAACTACTGGAAACGTTTGGTTCAGGTTATTGTTGCCAAACGATGGTCAACTAGTTATTAAATCCAAGGGTTCACTTACTTTTCCACCATGAACGGTGAATGTTTTTACAGGGTGTGTTCAATAAAAATAAAAATGTTGGTGTGGTATTAGTTCAAGCAGACTGTTTGTTGTTGTCACTTCGATGAAGATCAAAACACATTCTATGACCAATTTAAGCAGAAATCACGGGAATTCAAAAGGCTCCACATACTTTTTTTTTCTTGCAACTGCAAGTAAGACCGAAGAGAAAGAAAGAAGAGGCTCAAGGGCGCATGCGCCCTATGAAGCACGGCTCGTGGCTACCTTAGAGCAAGCCAACCCCGCAGTTGCTGGGCTATTGTCTCCCTCCCACGTGGATGATGTTGGGAGCTAGCTGGGGTCATCCATTCAGCTGAAGACGCAGGCGGAGATAAGCCGTGGCACAGCGCAGCTGGCTGAGGAATATGGACCTACAGCCTCACCGCAGTCATACATCTCCGACACGACGACAGACTTCAAAACCGTTGCTCGTGCTGTTTGTTTAGATGTCACCGCCTGTTATTCCGTTTGCGACAGCAAAATCATTTGTGTGATGGCAAAACAAAGAAAGGCCATTCCCCCCCCCCACCCCCCCACCAAAAAACAAAACATTTGGCTTTGTTTTTAGAAGTTGAGCTATCATTTTAAAGTAATTAAGTGCACGGAAGATTTTGCTGGAAGACCCTGCACAATTAATGTATGGAACAATATGTACACGAGGCATATTCTACTGAACACAAGCCACCGTTATTCTTTTTTTTCTCTTTCTTTTTTCTTTTCCTTCCTGATATAGGGAGAATTAATGCCATTGAGATTTGACGACAGACAATTTGCTATGTGCAAAGCCTGCGATTTGACTGGTTATCGAGAGCGGATGGGAGGCGAGGAGTTCTGAGCAAGCAGAGACAGCGACGCTGTAATTAATGCCTGCTAGGCTAATGTGCGTAATTTTCAGTGAGTTCTCCATCTCACAAGAGCTTGAGGCGAGAAACTAACATCTTTGATCTTCTTTGTCCTTGCGAATTAAAAAAAAAATCACAGTCTGTGTTGTGTGTGTGTGTGTGTGTGTGTTTTTGTGCCATTTCGGCTGACTTTGTAGGTTAGGGTGCGTGTGAGCAAGTGTGTGAGCCACCATGGCTGTCTGATGTGTGCCACCCATGTGGAAAAAAAGGGTTATGTTCGATTTGCGTGCCTCTGGTGTTTGAGCACAAACAAAGACACGATAATGTATGACCTACTTGATTGGTGACAACTAGAAACGCATTGTCCAGACAAATAATTTGAACATGACAGAGCCCGGGCAAGATTTTTAAAAAATGAAGTACTGTGCAGTACAGAGATAACCAAAATATTTTTAAAACATTAAAAGAAAAATTGACAAAGCAAATATTTGTGGCTTGAATTACTGCCATTTTTTTTCGAAGAAGTAAAATATTTTCCTTTACAACGAAACCTAAATGAGCGAAAACACCCCTTAGTGTGAAAAGATTTTCATGCATGAAACCCATTCCCACTTTTCTGCTCCGTTATATAAAATCTTTTTCTCTGCTCTTGCTTCGTAACGAGTTTCACTACAACGAAAACAAGCCGTCTGCAAGTCTAATCCAACCTCAGCATGCCACAGCGACCTCTACTGCTTCGTTCGGAAACAGCAACCACCACACTGGTTTACACATGCGCAGTCGTACAGGAAGTACAGTATTTGTTTCAGATGCAGCATGAACGTTGCATTGCTAAATTGTTAACAAAACGGACCTTTGCATACCAAGGAGTTAAAAAAAGCTAACGCTTGATGACAGGATAAAGGTCATAAAAATGAAAGATGGAGGAAGCAAAATAAAAGACATTGTGCATGAAATTGATGTAAGTGAAAGTAAATGCTGATCGTAAATTTCGCAATTTCTTTCCCTTTTTTTTTCTTTCTACACTGGCTATATGAAGTGTCAAATAAGTGTATGCTCATACTTATGCACTACTGGAATAAAATTAAAAAGTACACATACCTGTACGTTTTTTGTGTGTGTTCGTGTTTATGTCCGAGATAAAATTTGCTACAGTGAAAAGTCCCCTGTTGTGAAAATGTTCTTGCTGCAAACTCTTCGTTGTAGAGGAGTTTCACTGTATTTAACTTTTACTCTAACTCTAACTCTACCTCTGCTGACATATATTCTGCGCAGGAATTGTGGAC
The DNA here is from genome assembly GCF_025434085.1 of Hippocampus zosterae. NCBI lineage: Eukaryota > Metazoa > Chordata > Actinopteri > Syngnathiformes > Syngnathidae > Hippocampus > Hippocampus zosterae. Next base: position 33,191,774 of record NC_067452.1, read on the forward strand.
AGATACATATCGAGTTTAGTGAAGGTCCAGGATTATGTGGCAACAGCTGCCACCTAAGAGATGTGTGAGGTCAAGGCAAGTCAAAGTGGAGGAGGGGAGGCTGACAAGTGACCTTGAAGACAGGCCACTGCTATCATTCCGGTGACACCCGCTGTCAGTCGTAATTCACATCATAAGTACAGCCGAGGGTGAGGAGAAAGAGCAGGCAGGGATAATGACGCTCAACCTGGAGGAGAAGAGATGTAAAAGGAAGGCAAGGCCGACGATAATTAAATGAAGAGAGAGTCCCGGCTCGCTTTCTGTGAGCTGGACCGACTGACACAAGTGCCTCTGGGCCATGAGGCTGAAAAGGCACAACTGGTGAACAGATCTGGGACCTACTGGATATTCCCCCAGGTTGGGCAAGTGTTGCACAAATAGCCTCTGCACGACCCACTCCGGGACACTACCACTGAAGGTGATGATCAGCTTCAGAATCATCAACATGCATGTTTGTTATGTCACCTTTCCGTAGCAGTTTCACGTGGTAACAAGAACGCAAAACCGGTGCAACAAAAGCATGGCTGGCTTAACTACCAGCTGACAGCTTTTAGTTTTTTTTAATCTGTCCATCACATCACCACTTGCACAGCATCTGAGCCGCTCGACTCAAAACTCAACAAAAGGGGGCCAAACTTCGGGATTACTGGTAACATCCCGTGGAAAAACGGAGAAAAGAGGAGGAAGAAGACACCACGGAAAGAATGCGGTCCATGAACTTCACTTGAATAACAAAGAAAGGTGTGACTATTTAGTTGTTGTGGCACGGCGCTCTTTCCCCTCCTATTTTCCGATTGCATTTCTTCAACAGCTGGGTCAAAATGCACATCTCAATTCAAATGGCAGATAGGATTACCAGCGCTCAGCCGATACCATTTCCAGCCTTCTCCCCCTAAAGATTTATTCTGTGGGTGACAAACCGGATGCAGCTGCTCTTGAGGGTGGGACGAGTTGGAAAGTGTTTTCCCTGATGTCTTTTGAGACGCCGGCCCATGAGCACTGCTTCAACCTGCTCTCAACAGCACCCTCCACAGGCATGAACTAGTCTTTGTCAGCTCTTGAACATGCAACGTCACGATAACACCCAGCAAGGAGAATAACCTCACCAGATACTCAAGCATCCCCTTTCAGAATTCCCTTTTCGCATCGCACGCACATGTTGTATGCATGTGCCTTCAAATGGACGCTGCGGTGTTTCTTACCACTTCATCCTCAGACCAGCACTTCTCTATCAACTTTGGCACCGGCTTCTTCACCAGCCGCTGGAGAGCTTTGCCGGCATCGTAGCTGCTCTCATGAAGCTGCAGAAAAAAATAAAATTAAAAAAAACAAGGAAATTACAAATACGACACCTGCAAATAATTACACAGTATTCAAATTGAACAAACCTTTTGAACTGCAAACAGGAAATCAGCACTATCTTTCAAAACAAAATCTAGAACGGGCATGTTGAACTCGCTTTTGCGGCAACATTTCAGAACACACTTTGGATCGTAGGCCAGTGTCAAGGGTTTTTTTTTTAAATAAATGTAAGTCGAAATAAACAGGATATGATAATATTCTCAAATAAATCAACTTCCAATAACATGTTGCCCTGCAAAAAAAAAGAAGAAGCCCAAAACCTATTAAAATGAAAATAAATTCAACAATAATTAGATGTCAAACATGTCAATTCCTTTGCTCTTATGCTATTTCGTCAGAGCTGGATAACGGCATTCTTTTCTTGGCAGCAAGTTCGTTTACGTCTAGGATAAAGTAAATTTCATCAAAGAGAAATTGTGCTACCAGTGAGACAGTGTTCAAGATGTACAAGTCGCATTTCGACGCACGCAACGGAATGATCGTTCAGTAAAGCAACTGTTGCGAGGCGTTGTGAGATTTAAGGTGTGAGTGTCATCACTGCTTCACATCATGTCATTAAAAAAAAAAAAAGCTACTGTGGCGATAGAGAATCGAAAGAGGCGTTTCCCAACATGCTTGGTTGTAGTCGCAATTCTCACATTAGACTTTTTGTTCTGCCTCTTTACTGTGCTGTTGTGTACAGACAATGTATTTGTGGTTTTAATTTATAGCTGGGTAGAATTAGCTATAATGTTAGTCCAATTAACGACACTGTGGTCATTTGCATCATTCGGAACTATGTGTCTATGTTCGTGTCAAATATCGATTCGGTGTGGCTGAGATGAACAAAGTTGCCGTTAGCCTCTTTTTACGCTCACTACATCGAATAGTTACACTCTTGTTACCAAACGGTTCCGCAGGCTGGTTGCAATCGCATGCTGGGCCAGGAGTTTGACGCATATGATAATAAGAATATTTGCTGAAATCTACACTTGAACTGTCTTTCTTGAACTATACTCTTCATTCTTTGTTTTTGATCACACATGCTCCCGCGTGTAACATCAAAAAAACTATGAAGCATGCTTTTATTGTGCAAAGCCCTTGGGGTACTATTTTCCCCTGCTATATTCCCTTTCTTCGGCAATAAAAGTCTCCGTGAAAGCATTCTTCTCATCTGTTTTTTTACGTGTGTATATTATTGAGGAGGTACATTATCACAGACGACAAAATCTATTTCAAAGGATGGACAGTGATCAGATACCTCACAGCTTGAGCATGAAAGGAAAAGTCGCGACGGCGAACAACACAGAGACAAAGGCAGTCGCAACGCAGCTTTGAGCCTGGTGTCACATTAAATTGGCTGAAAAATAGACATGATTGAGTCCGAGGAAAAAAAAAATAAAATGAGTACTCCACATTGGAATTGCAAATCCGTAGAGGTAGGTTGACAGACAATGACCAGCCAGCTCTGTTAATGTCCTGGTTTATAGAGTTGGAATACAAATGACCTGTTTATGGACCCCCCCCCCCCCCTCTCATCTCCTCCATAGGATTTTATATCTCTGTATTCAAATTCGGTGTGACAGCCACATCTCTCATTACATCTGATGTATTAAGAAGCCCCAGAGGGAGAGTTTACTACAGGAAGGTGCCCTGCTAGCTCAGGGGCCGTATCATTGCCAGTCACTGAAGCGATGCGGTAATGAGCGGACTCCCGGTGATTCAAACATTATGATGGTGTTTTTTTGACTACGTTCAGCCCAGTGTTAAGAATTATGGTATGGTATTGCCCTTACAGTGTTGAGTGCGTTTAATGTAGTGTCATCTCGAGAGGCTGCTAGACATCCATCCTCTGTTGAGCCTCCGTCACACATCCCTGCAAAGGCGGCCATGCTCCTGTGGATGCAGCACATAGTCAACATGAATGACCGCTGGTCTCCTGCTTCAAGCGTTTAACAAGATCAATTGGACGGTAAATGTCGTGTCTCACGGGCATCCTCCGAAACACCCAGTGCGCAACTTTTTTTTTTTTCTGAGCACACTTACAACATTGATATCTCATTTGAAGATGAGAAAATTTGTTTGATAGTACCCACGAGCAGAAAGTATATTGAAGTGTCAAAATGACATATATGGACCTTGTGTCTGTACTATGCGACCACTTTAGATTTTTTTTTGGTCCACCTTTTGGAAGCTGCTGGATATGCACACAATATAACAGTGGCACCCATTGTTGATATCCCAAAATGTGGATACCGTTAAAACAAAAATCCCCAACGGGCATGCCAAAAGACGCTACCGCCTACCCCCCCTCCCACTTCTTCTATTTTGACTGACAGAGCTTTACTCCATTTCATGTTTATTTGTGTCATTTTATTTGCTAATCGCTCACTCGTCTGTAAAGCAATTCTACTTCCTGTTTACATTCTTGTGACCAATAAGAGAACTAGAGACTAGCGGTAAGACCACTCTTGTGCATTTTGGTGCATATCAGCATCGACCATTTTTTTTTTAAACAATCCATTGCCCAGGAAGCGATCAATTAAAAACTGGATTATTTTGAAACGTTAAACTCTCTGTGAGCACCACACACTGGTGACCTGTTGGCCAGTTGGTGTTTTGAGGAGGGACTTTTTTTGTTTCTCAACTTAAAATAAAGATAGTAATAATTGAAAGATTCAAATGTTAATGAAATTGACATTTTGTAAAACTTAATTTAGTGTGGAAAACGTTGTTGTTAAAATTTCCTTTTGACTTTATAAGAAATGCTGCTTAGCCTGCCAGGTCCCCGCACTTTTTGGTCCCATTTTCAATGTCTATTTTCCAGGACTGACCAAAAAATAAAAAACACGTTAAATTGTTTATAAATTCATCAAAATTATTTTGGTTGCAGTTGTTCACATATGTGTAAAAAGACGAGTTGCTGAGTGTACAGTTTTTTTTGTATATACAAATAAAATTGGCTTCATTGCTTTCAGTGCATATATTTGACATTCTTTTAATGCCAATATTGTAATGTTGTCCATGATAGTTGTGATATGATATTTTCATACTCTTTCTTTCCTACACATAGGATGAAAATAAACATTGCATGTCATTACTGTTGTTTTTTTGGGAAAACATATCTGACAAAACTAAATGTAACCAACGACCATTCAAATTTGAAAATTGCATTGGGGCGCAATTCATTTTGATTTGTGTGTAACGCAAACAAATGTTGCTTTTCCGTTATATAAACAAACAAACACACTTGGGTGACACCGAAGAATGTGACTCGGGCTCACCTTGCGGCTCTGAGGTACATGAGAAGGTCACAGTCGTTGACCCCCGGCATCCAGACCAGCTCCTCATTCTCCGTTATGGCCTGTCCACCAGAGGAGGGGAAAGGCTGAAGCTCTGGTAGCTTAGCCTAAATAGGTCCGGGGGAGAAGGAGTAGGACAGATGGTGTCACACTACAAATAGCACGCAGCCTTGAAGAGAATATCGGCTTTCCAACCCGTCAGCAACGTTCACTCTCTCAGTAGTGGCGGGGATGCCCGATCGGGCAGGCACAGTGTTACGGAGATACGTCAACGCGATTGCACTTTATTCAGCAGGTGGTTCTGTGCGCTACGCTGCCGTAGATCTTAATAACTGCACTTCGGTGTGGCAGATGACGGTATACAGTATATTATTGGGTTAACGACGAAGGAAAATCCTACCTCCTCCAATGATTTCATGTTGACAGATTGTGTTAAATGATAAAATCACCAAAGGCTCAAAACGATTCAAACCTCGGCCAAATGTTGGGGTTCAGTGATATGTATTTGTTGTGCTCTGGGTGGAAATGACAAGAAACCACCCTCGACCTAGATTTTAAGATATACTGTATTTCAGATTTTTTTTTAAACAAATTTTTAAATACGTTCAGATTCACAATTTTGAGGACCTTATCCCTTTGCACTATTCAAGGATCTTGTTAATTTTAAGCGTCACCCGAGCAAGACCACTCCATTTAAATTTGGAAAAAATTGATAAGCCTCAATTGAGATACATTGCATTTTGGACACAGACATTTTGTAAAAACATAAGAAATAAATACATCCCAATTCAAAAACAAAACAAAATACAATTTTTATCTACTGTAGGATTTTGGAATGAACTTCTTTTGCTAAATGTTCCAAGGTGTTGATAGGGACAAATGAATTAAATTAAATTGTCTATATTGCATAATTATCTGTGATTTATCAACATGGACAAGTGTTTTTACAGGCTCGTTAATGCAGGAAAAAAATGAGCCGCCGCAAGGAAAAAAAATCTAGTCCATTCATTCAAAGGGAAGAGTTTGCATATGCTGCAAAGAAACTGTTTGGAGTATTTTCCAATTATTAACATTTTAGGAAGAGTTTGGATATGCTGCAAAAAAACGGTCAGGAGTATTTTCCAATTATTAACATTTTAGCAATGAGTGTATGAAAGCATCGCATCTCAAAAAGCCATGTGCACAAAACCAAGTACAAGGCACTTTTTATGAAAACGTGATGAGATGAAGCAGTCACCGTGTCCCATTCAGTCCTTTGGTACATCAATATACTTGTGTGCCAATGTGTGCTCTTGTGTTTGAATGTTGGTCACATTAGTAGAACTTGGAGTTTGTTTTTTTTTAAAGTTGTATTTCATTGAATTGATGTGCAATCGTACTGTCGCTCAAGTGACAGGCAGCTTGGACTTTGAGAACAGGAGTTAATTAAGAAAAAAAAATAATAAGGACAAATGTTTCCAAAGTAAAATAAAACATTCAACAACCAAGCCATTTTCCAATGGAAAGGCCGGATATACAATTTAGAAGAGTGCGATGACTTACTTGGTGACTGGGGCCCACCCGGATTTCCCCCTGAGTGCTGTTTAGCCGCCTGAGGAGACAAAAGGCCAGATTAAAACCGACAGTATCGACTTGGAAGCCTTTCAAAAGTTTGCTGAAAGAAAGCGGCATGCATTGGAATTGATGAATTAAGCTGTGCTTCTGACGTGAAACTCGAACAACTTAAATGCGCCAACACAATGAGTAGGACACCAGTACATTTGCTGGCGCGCTATTGTGAATGCATCCATAAAACGGAATCCTCTAAAGGAAAAGGAGGGGCTGGAAGGGGGGGGGCTTCTACAAGGGCCTCTGCAACGGCTGCTGGTACAAATGCCGGTAGCCATAGCAACTGCACTTTAATAACAGCGTTCCGAACCTCCAGCTGCAGTGGATTAAAGAAAATGACAAGCTGTTCCTTTTGAAAAGCCTTTCCCTTCGGTTGCCTAGGTAACAGCGCTGATTTTCATAGAGCCACGCGCAGGGCAGCCCAGAATGTGTCAGTGTGATTTGCACCCTGAAAAGCTCGCACTCCATCATCGGGAGGTGGCTGAAACACGAGAAGCCCGCTAGTCTCAGACTGCGAGAGAGGTTCTTATTTGATCCAATGTACTCTGCAGCAGCCATGCTGTTCCTCGCAGGAACAAAAAAGGACATAGTGGGTCAAACCTATAGCGAGACACGTTTTCAGCAGCTTGGGAGTATTCCTTTTAGAGCAAGTTCAGAATTGGCTGCTGCTGCTCAGGATGTCCCCCAAAATTGTTCAAAATGCTATTTTTATGATAGCCAAGCCCATGAGTGACTTCGGTAATCTCGGATTATGATCGTTGAAAAAATCATGCTGATGTCACATAAGACAGCGGAGTTTGCATCATGATTGAAGAGCATTTAAATCATCCTCTCGGCTGTCCTCATGAGTCACAACAATTCCATTCATGGCATCACTGACTTTAAAGGGTCAAATTTAAGTCAAGGTACACAAATCAACCATGCTCAAAATTAAAACTACTAACTACTTTTGATGAGACAAGGTTTTATCACAGCAACATGTGATGTCAACATCAATGTCAACAGTGTGAGCGAACATGTTCACACGTCACTGACTGTATTAAGTCCACAGTGTGCTTAACTGCTACAAGCACAATCCCAAAAATGAGCAGCGAGCAGGGTCCGTGCCTGTTACGATTAACAGAACTTGATTTTGAGTGCAGACAACCAGACGCTGAGAGCAGAAAATGGAGAACAGAAGAACTGCTTCTACGTGCAGGCAAATCACCTGGTAAACTCTTCAAAATATCTTTTTAAGATCTAATACAATATGTGTACAGTAAAGGCCAGCCATGCGTGAGGGACAGGGACCATACCATGTCCTGCCTTAAAGAGAAAAAGGGAAAAAAGGGGCCTAAATGACATGTTGCTTTTTTTTTAAATAACTGACTATATTAAAAGTTTAAGCCTTAAATATACCACAGACTATAACCTCAAAACACTTCAGCATTTTAAAACTCATATTACCCTCATTTAAATAGCTTACCACTCAGGTGTCAAAGTCAAAGCCCGGGGGCCAGATCTGGCCCGCCACCTCATTTTATGCGGCCCGCGAAAGCAAATCAAGCATGTCATCTTCCATGATGCTTGCTGAAGTCTGAACCAACATTTCAAAGTGTCATATGTAATCCACAATCACAGTCATTATTCTTGACTTCTGATTTTAAAACTAGTTATTCATCAATTTGTTGTGCACTGTGTATGTAACATGTGGAGTGGAGTAAACATTTATATGATTTCCCTGAATTCATAACGGCCCTCCAAGGGAAACCGTAACTACAACATGGCCCGCGACAAAAATGAGTTTGACCCCTGGCTTACCAATTATCTTATTTGGAGAAATTTGCGTGTGTTCATTTAAAAGAGCCAAAACATACACATGTGCTAAGGCGCTAACAAACTTCCGCAAACAACATCAGGCTAAACTTAGCTCTTCCCTGACGTATAAACAGTTTAGTCACTCAGCTAGAGATGCATCATTTCAACATACTTACTTAACTAACACCCATTACTACTTTCCTCCGAGGCAGTGATTCGGTGGCATGCTATGGCATTTTAGGGCATAATGGGCCCCAAAAATGGGAATATCTGAGTTTCTCAGAAAACAGGTGAGAAGTGGTTCCAGAGGGAACAAAAGGGTTAAATCAGGAATAATAAACCACATATACATGTGGGCTTCACTGTATTTTCTGTCCAGCATGGAATTAGGCAGTTTGGATTAGTACTGGTTACTACACTTTAATTGAGGTACACCTCCTGCACATGAGTGAATTTGATCATTCATTCATGCATTGTTATTATTATTTTACTTGAATGTTGACAACTTTACAGGTCACATTATGTGCCACACAAACGGGTTCGATGATTTAAATAAGTTGGTAACCAATTGCATTTCATTTTTGTTCAAATGCACGGCACTGAGCCGCTCTATCCACTAAACTGCGGATATGCAACAAGCCCAGCTGTTAATGACCAGGCGTTTCAAATCCAAACTTTGCGCGTGCTTGCAATCAGCCTCGGCACCGCCCCCTTTATCAATTTCAACCAATAGCGGCCCGAGCGTGTGGCACACTGACATAATTGCTGCGCAGTAAAAACAAGAGAGGAGCCAATTCGGCGGCATTCAAATGCTTTTTGCCCGGCGCCGCGCGTGTTTGTGTCTGTGTCAAGCTTTGTGTGCAGCCCGCTGAGCGCCATGTCATCCGATTGTAAACAGGAGCTGAAAAAAGGGGAGCCACACTCGCTCCCCCCCGTGGAATGTTCAACCGTCTCGCAAACGCATGCACGCTAGCGCGGACATCAAGCGCTTTATTCCAGGTGTAAGTCTACGGCATCGCGAGCTCGAACGCACAATGACAACGAAACAACAAGCGGACGACAGACAAGAGACGTTAGCGCGCGCGGCTGCTGACGGAAACCTACCTCCGCGGGCTGAACAAGTCGTCCATGTCGGACATGGATCCTTCTTTTGCGTGTGACACTGCGTGAGTGCGACGCTCTCCCCCCCAGTCCCCCGCCCCGCGGCTCTCACCTATCTGTACGTGGGTGCTCAAAATGGAGCGGCGCGCACCGAGTTTGTGCCGTGACCCTCAGAGCAGCCCGAGAGCGCACGCACGGCGCCTTGCCAGCTCGCCTCGCTGTTTACGGGGGACGCCAACTGAGCATGTGCCGCGACCCCGCAGCGGCGGACGGCCAACCAGAGGCGCAGACACGCGCACGCACGAGACGGAAATCGGTGCCCCTCTCCACCCACGACCCCCCCCCCCTCGCCCCCCTTGTGTGTATGCGCCATCATAAACACGGGTTGCAATTGCGAGGCGGCCGAAGCGTCGCTCGGAATACCAAGCATGTGGAGCAGAGGAAGAGAAGGGTGGGGGAGAAGTGTGAAGCGGAAGAGGAATGAACAGAGCTCGGGGTAAGAGGGTGCGTTCAATTGGCAACCCTCCCACGATCAGAACGACGACGACCGTCGGTGCAACACGTGACAAGCCCCGACGAGTGAATGGTACCGGACTGGAATCACACCGCTGACGCCTCTGCATTAGCGGCAAGGAGGCATTGTCGCGTATGGTCCAGCAGATGGCGCCATTATTATCTACGGTGGAACCCCTGTTCACGAACAATACGGTTCAAAGAGTTTTTGTAACAGTCACAATATTCATGTAGAACGCTGAGTTGTCCAGTCACCAGAGGGTCAAATGTTCGAATCTCTCTCTGTCCAACAGAGTGATGTGTCCTCGCGCAAGACACTTCACCAACCTTTTCTTCAAGGCCGCTCACACCTGCACACGGCTGGGTGTGAACGTCGGAGGGGCCGTGGGCGCACACTGGCAGCCACGTTTCGGTCAGCTGTGTTGTGGCTGAATTCCGAGTTGACTGCCACCGGAGTGTGAACGTGTGTGCATTAAAAATTGAGCCGCTTTGAGAGTTTTATAAATCTGGTGCATCATTATTATTATTTTTTTAAAATTATTGTTGTGTCTCTAAGACAGCATAAAAAAAATATTTGCTCTGTTCGCAAGATACTACTTTTTGATTTTTTTTCTGGCAATTAGGCTTCAGCATGGCTCCCAAGAAAGTACATTTAAAGAATTAACAATCAATAAGATAAAACAACAACAAACAAATCCACTGTGTATTTTTATATACCTTTCCAAGCAGCCTCAACACCGTAACATCGGGAACACCACTTTAATGTGGTCACTACGGTAACACAAGAGACACTACAGAAAAAAACGATACGAGCAAAGAGGTATTTTGTATATATGACAATAAAAGTGAAGCCACATTTTTATGCAACTATATTAGCATCATTATCCCTCATTGCGCCAACGCAGAAGAAATATAATTATCATAAAGACATAACCATAATGCTCAAGAGCCAATCACTACCGATGTGTGCGGAGCGTGGGTTTAATATTAGTATTATGCGGTCGACAACTATCATATGCATCTTGAAATGCATCAGGAGTCAGTCATAGAGAGAATCCGGTCACGTTTCTAAATAAAATATTTTTTAAAATTTGGACTACACATAAATGTTTAGTAGAGTAAGTTTTTGGAACCGTACCTGTCTGCAGCCTAGTGGCACAAGGGTGCAGACCACTCAGCTCTTCTTAAAAAAAAGAAAAGACTGACCAATACCTTTTTAGTGAATGTCTAAATGTAATGGTGCACTGTTTGTGTACAATTTATTATCAGTGGCTTGTTGGGTTATTTGCATTTGGAATTATGCTGTAACATTAGCATTTAGCAAGTATAAGGGTGACACTATGTGTTTGTTTGTAATACACAGGGTGTGATTCTCCTAGCTTTGTTTTGTTTGTATTTCACAACAAATACAGGCTAGTGATTCACTGTACACTGTATTTTCTCATATAATGGCAGAGGCATTTATTTATCGCTCCAGTGCCAGTGATAAGATGCGTGTATTTAAAGGAAATCATCTATTTGAGGGAGACATTGATGAGTACAAATGGTGGAGCTGGAGTGGTGCTGTTTGTCCTATATTTTATGTGACTCGAATGTACATTTTTCCCATAGCATCTGAGCGCTTAAAAAAAAAAAGGACGGGGGTCCATCGTTTGGACATGCCTAATTTAAACCATGCGAACCAGTATCGAAAATCGTTTGGAATTAGAATCGGAACCGGATTTGTTCAAATTCGTACAATGCCCAACCTTAGTCATCATCCATATTTTAATACATATCTGTAAATTGTGAAAAATTATGGAACAATGTAAATGAGTAAAGTTTCAACTCTGGTTTAAAGCATATATTTCAAGCATGGGGATTAACAGGGAAAAGAAAAGCTCCTCACCTGGTCTCTGGGTTATATCCAAGGATATAGAAAAAGGAGTCAATGCGGGCTTTGAACTCCCTGGCAGCAAAAATGTCGGAGAAATGTGAAATGTTGCATTTCCCCCTGTGGAAGAGCAGACAAGCATGATCAGACACCGTTGAAAGTGGATAGGGACGAAGCCTGGCCCCAAATAGCGAAAATCCAGAGTCACCGGCCATTTAAGTGCATTGGGAAATACATTCACATATAGATAAAAATAAGAAAATGGCATGCATGAATATATAGCTGATCTACACCACACATATAAACTGTATTTTCCGTACTACAAGGCGCACCTAACAACATTCAATTTCCTAAAAAGCAGTGTGCCTTATCATTCGATGCGCCTTCTCTATGGATTAATATTCAGATTTCTTGGACCAAGTATTTGAAATGTTCTGTACAGCATTTTGTTTCAGCTGCAGTGGTTGTGAAAGTCTCTCTCTCTCTCTCTCTCTCTCTCTCTCTCTTTCTATAAAGCTGTATTGCAGGGGTCACCAACCTTTTTGAAACCAAGAGCTACTTCTTGGGCACTGATTAATGTGAAGGGCTACCAGTTTGATACACACTTAAATAATTTGCCAGAAATAGCCAATTTGCTCAATTTACCTTTAACTCTATGTTATTATTAATAATTAATGATATTTATCTTTGTGAAAACACTGATCATGTTAATGATTTCTCACAACAAATATATAGAAACAGATAAATATCAATATGCAACACTTTATTTTTATATTTTTCAAACATTTGAAAATGATCACTTCTACAACAGTATTATGAAATCACAATATCCCATTTTAACTAGCTAGCCACTAACATTTTTTAACAAATCATGAATTACTTTGCACCATGTTTGTACAAATAATAACTCATGTAAAATACAAAAATCAACTCTGGTCAACAGCTGGTCGGCCAAGTTCCCAGACATCATCGACACTCTTCTTACGATTGTAGTTGCCCCGAGTTGAACATTGGAGAGACTGGAGAGTACATCGGTTCCATACTTCTCGTCTTCAAGCACAGTTTTAGCAATTATCATCATTACTTCTTTGACAACATCCCCGTCTGTAAATGCCTTCTTTTTCTTAATCAAGAATTGCGTAGCTCTAAACGAGGCTTCGGTTGCTTTTTGGGAGTTTTTAACCGGTCTAGTGAAAAAAGACTGCTGTTTGCACAAAGCAGCCTTTAACTCACGGGCTTTCTCTGCTCGCAGTGCGCTGCCCGGTGGGTAGTTAGCGTGGTAACTTGTGTGACACGTAGTGAAATGTCTCTCCACATTGTGCCGCTTTGCTACCGCCACAGTTGCCCCGCAAATGAGACACACGCAGGATCCTTTCACAGTGGTAAAAAAAAACTCTCCCTCCCATTCGTCGTGAAAATGATATGTTTTCTTTCTTTTTTCTGCCATTTTTTGGGGTAACTCTTCTCAGTTTCGTTGCGTCTGCTAGCTTGTTTGTATGAGCGCAACAAACGCTATGAACTATACTAGGTCAGAGTTCATTTATATTAAACACAAAAAACATTTTAAATTTTAAGTGTTTTTATATATATGTTGTCATTTGTAAGTTACATGCAAGTCTGATTTAAACAACAATAGCAAAAAAATAAAATAAAATAAAATAAAAAATAGAGGCAGCTCACTGGTAAGTGCTGCTATTTGATCTATTTTTAGAACAGGCCTGCGGGCGACTCATCTAGTCCTTACGGGCGACCTGGTGCCCGCGGGCACCGCGTTGGTGACGTCTGCTGTATTGTGTTCCTTTAGCATATCTCCATCTAGTGGATGCATAACGCAACTGCAGCCATTGTAGCTTCTATTCTATGCGCCTTATAATGCGGCACCGCATTATACACATATTATATTACATGTTTACAAGTTTTAAAATAGGTCATTTGTTGAAGCTGCACCTTATACTCTGAAGTGCCTTATAGTGCGGAAAATACGGTACAAACACATCCAAACAAACACATCCAAAAACAATGCATCCTAAACATTCTTTAAAACCCACTGCTAAAAATGTAATATGTCTTTTCCATGAAAAACTCCAGAAAAAGGGGAGGAACTCTCCCCCCTCCCAAATATGTTAAGATATTCAAACATTTTGGGGGGCGGGGGATATGTGAATATTGTATTCTCAAACAAACGGGATATCCACAGTGTTTTAAAGCTTCTGACTAGTACAAAGTCGATGTCTTAATTAGACATTCCTGGGATATATATTTATAAAACCCAAGTAAATTACTTTACAGTGGAACACCACGCTCAGACTGGCCAAAATGATGTCTCCCTTTTCCCACTCCTAACTTGGCCCTACTTGTACTGCGACACCGCACTGTCTGACCACAGACAACACGGGTATAATTGTCAAGATAAGTTGTCTCGCACAGACATCAGTCATCCCCACCAGTGAACAAAAATTAAAGGGCAACGGGAGCATTCATCTTTAGAGAACTACACCAATACAGCATCCCACTGGAATTCCATCCTATTTATCTGAAGCCCTGTAAGTAGAAGTGAAATCAAAGGATGCTCTATGTAGGACGAGACACAGCTAATTTGCCCTGACATCCGTGGTCTCTGAGAGACTTGCACTGTGTTGCTCACAGACAGTTTTACTTTGTGGAAAAAGAAATTGGGAGAGGGATGGATGACTGGACAGAACGAACATAGCAAAGAAATGTTCTTTGCATGAAGGTATTACTTATCCTATTTAGCATACAACTATGAAAAAAAGGGGTGAATTTACTTTGAAAATAATTAACCATACACAATAGTTGTGTGGGGCTTATCACAGATTTGAAAAAAAAAATTCTAATTGGTGGACCAGACCTAATTGGATCGTGTAGCTACGCGAAGGTCCACCATGTGCTCATTAATTGTCAACTTTTGGCAAAATTTCCATCCTGACAACGAGATCCCATATTTTGCAGTTTGCGTGTGCACCGTCTGCTTGCAGTTCATTTCCAAGGCGTGCGGGAATTTGGTAAATCTCACGTTTTCACCTTGGAGGGCTATTGAGTCAGATTATTTCATGCGGTCATTTTGCAATCCCGGAACAGATTATGGTTTATCTTGGGAGTTCAATCGTACGTTGTAGTCATGTTCGGTGCAAAACGATATACGCAGTTTGTTTGGAATTACAGTTGCAGCACTTTCACATTTTTCGATAGATAACATTGAGAATGTGAGGTGCGGCAATCATATTAAGATACGGGAGCGTTTGCGCATACCTGAGAGCAGCAGCATGATACGTGTCCACATAGTCAGAGATGAAGAGCTCTCGACTCCTGACCACCGGGTCTGTGATAACCAGCTCACGGCCGGAGTCTGGGAAAAAGAAATGAATGGAGCGTGTTATCTGCTAAGCACGGGGTGACAAAAATGGCATGAAATCAGGACAGTCGCTCTCTATATGGTGAGTCATAAATACATTTGGAGAGGTCAATAATATGCCCCATAAATGAGCAAAGCCAATAAAATGTCTTCCCCTGAGGGGAGGACATCATGTCCAGTCTTCAACTTAAATGACCCTTGGAGAAGGGGGAGGGGGGGAGACATATCAGCAGCGCAGAGAATTGAAATGGCACTTTGATGAACGATCCGGGTTGTTGTGACATGCCGGGACCACTGTAGTACGACCTTGCGACATTAATCCTAATAATCCAGAGTCCCTGTTGCAAGGACGCACTGCGGACGGCGTAGCACCACACTGACACTTCTATCCTGTGGTGGACAAATCAAAAATATGCTGTGCTCCGTTCCTAAAACGGATGGCGTGAACTAAAAGCCTTGCCTCTGACCCTGTTTTGTTGTAACTGTTTGTTGATGCATTTGACCTCGGGTTCCAGGCCCTGGCACAGCGTATATTTTTAGAGGCATTTGCATTCTGGGAGGTAAACTGCTCAGTCATCAGGGCGCCACCAACAGGATTTGTCAACAGGTGAGCAGCTTGTGAAAAGGTGTACACATTAGATCCTTTAAATAAAATAAAAAAAAATTAAAGTGAGTTTAAAGAAGCACTTGAAAGATAATCTACAAGTAATATAAACTATATTAGAATAGCTGATGTCTATAAATTGTGGGGGTAAAAAAGGCAATACCAACATGTCCACAGGTATTATTATAAAAAAAAAAAGAAAAAGATTTAAAAATGTGTTTGTTTTGTTTTACAGCTCATGTTTGGAGATGAAATGGTCTGTTTTTGTGTGCCTCAGTTGGTCCACCCGTGTCCCCCTTTTGTTGAGGACGTTGAGAACAGGGTTCATATTTAACTCCTGGTTGAAGTCGATCATGGGGAGAGTAACGGGCGCTGTTGAGAGTGTGTATGCTCAAGGGCCGCATGGCACCGCAGGCTATTAACACTTGACAGCAGTGCTGTGTGGACTGAGGGAGCGTTACCAGGGGAACAGTGGAGCACCACTGATTTCGCTCCTCTGCCCAGGACACTAGGCCATGCTTTCCGTTTGAAATGCAACCCACAGCTCCTTCCTGTAGCCCTCACACATCTGGAGGACAGAGGTGCGCGTGCGCACACAAGTGTGCGTGTGTGTGTGTGTGTGTGTTTGTGAAGGAAAGATACGTGTTGCGTAACAGTACACAGGCTCACCGTTCTCATTGTTGCGATCCTGCACCAGGTGCTGGTAGACAGAGTCGGGCACTTCTGATTGGCGGTAGTACCATTTCACATTCATCAGCAGATGGTCCCGTTTACTCTGCAACACAGAGAGACGTCGTTGAGTTTGATCACACCGTCGCAAACTAGCCCCTTGTCAACAGTGATGTTTTTGTAGAGTCGGAAAGGCTGATGCCGGCGTGGCATGAAGGGCGGCTGAAATCAATTATAAAGGGGCTGCAAGTCATTTCAAGCCTGATGGGATGTGGGAAGTTATTGTCTGAACCGAGTGAGGTTCCTTTTATCAATGAACCAGGTTGTGATTTGATTGAGCTATTTTGACATCATTTTGCAGATAATCGATGCATGGATGCTCAACAGACGGCCATCTACTGGTCTTGTTATAAAGTGCATTTCAGGGAAGGCTTGTAATTTCTTAGATGGCCAGCAGGTGGAGGCACAGCAGTGAGAAGACATCCTCACATCCATGGCCAGTCAAAGAAAAAAGGGAAGGGTGGGGAGAAATTGAGGCGAGGCATGAAAAGGGTAAAATACTGTTTTCATTTCATGTTATCATTTATTTTTTTGGTGCCTTCCCATGAACTCAACTCAGCGTCACTGTCGTTTCACGGAACATTTACAGACACTGCTGGGCTATGACACTATCTTGTGTGTATGAACCACCACTATCAAGACTGGAGAAAAGAAGGAAATGAGTGAAATGTACGTCCCC
Organism: Hippocampus zosterae; assembly: GCF_025434085.1. Taxonomy (NCBI): domain Eukaryota; kingdom Metazoa; phylum Chordata; class Actinopteri; order Syngnathiformes; family Syngnathidae; genus Hippocampus; species Hippocampus zosterae. The sequence continues at coordinate 33,208,733 of NC_067452.1, forward strand.
TTTCTGTCTTATCCTATCTGTATGGAGGGGAACATGAAGTCAGAGTTAAGATATTTCGAGTACATTGTTCAGTTATTTCACTGGGGAGGAGGCTGAGCCGAGCAAATCACTCTCAAGCCCACCTCTGCTTTTCCCATTCTCCTCCAAGTCCCTCCTTCCCTGTTTAATCGTTCTCATTCCAGTGCTCCGCTCCATTTTCTTCTCCTTCAACCTTGAGCACGGTTGGAGGAAGTGAGCGTGGACGTGTTAAACGGCAGCTGCATTGACTCCTCTGGGTGACGGTCAGTATTCACACGTAACCACACACTTGGAGTCGACAGAGAGCTACACTAATGGACTGAGACAGAACCTCAGCAGAGCGTGAAGAAATCAGTGCGGTGACGTCATGCCCCCACCTCCCACCCCCGCCTGTCAAGTTTGCCCACACGCCCGATCGACTTTATAGGCATGATTGCCTTTAAGACATTGGCACGGGCACAGTGAAACAAATAGTTTTCCAGTGCTGATACGTAATTAAGACTTCAAGAAGAGTGTGCTGCTGGAACGTTTCTATGCTTGGGGGGGAATGTAGCGCCTGTGGATAGGTAAACAGAAAGGTGCACTTTGACCAAAAACAAAACACTTATTTGAAAAGGTGCATTGCAAAGAGAAGACTAAAATGTTTCTTTTGCGACAGAGTGTCCAAAATAGATGCTGCTCTATAGAGCATATTGCTGTTTGGAAGCTCAAAGTGGCGTTAAGCCCTCTTGCGCAGAAGTGGGCGGGGGGGAGATGGAGAGGAAGACAGAGTGCCACATATGGAGTAGATGTGGGGGGGAAAGGCATAGCTTTCAATTATGACATCGCTATAAAAATGTGCGCCGATAAAAATGTGCAAAGTAAAACAAAGGAGGTGTTGAAGAGCGAAGAATCGAAATAAAAATAGAAAATAGGAATGAACTGGATTTTGACTACATCCATCATTGAAAACAAACAAAATAACAAAACCACAATGCTGAACTGCATGGGGAGCTTGCGGCAAATCAAAGCCCCGTAGAACGACGGCCATCTCGGTTCGTCCCGCCAGAGGCTAAACATGGCCCTGCCCTGCGCCTCCTCCTGAGCCCTCAACCCTGGGAATGCTGCTCACAAGCAGATGGGCTAAAAGGCAAAGCCAGTTGCTGAGAGGCCGAAATGAAAAAAGGTAAAGAAAGAAGAGTGGGAGTTGGATTATGGTAGGGGCTGATGGGGGGGAGGGGGGTGCGGGGTGACGTTCTCGTTTCGGCAGACTTATAAATACAAGTGTCCCCGTGCTTTGCCAAAAGTCTCAAGGGGACAAGGCTAGCCCTTCATTGAGTGTGGAGATATAAATCTGAGAGTCATGCTTTGGGGCTTGAGCACAATGGCGGTGAATAACCCCCCCCCCCCCCCACCCCCCTCTGCCCCCCACCGTCTCACTGGCTCAGTTTGGCCTGTGGCATTCTTGGCCACACTCAGAAACCCAGGAAAAAGAAGGGAGGGGCCGCAACAGTTACACTGGAAATACTTTTGAAATATCCCTCTAAAGCAAATACGTTAATCTTTATGAATAGAGAAACTAATGGTGGCTATTTTCATCTGGGCTCCAAAAGTAAGCAAAAGAACATTACGCGAGTTAGTTAATTCTCCTTCTCGCTGGCTTCGGGCGCCTGGCCCCTTGAATCCATCATGGGTGAGCGGTTCTCTTTGTGTGGCTGCGTGTGTGTGCAGTCACCTCTACAGCTGGGGCCGCCGTGCGCGCACATCACAATGAAAAGCGAAGGCGGAAGAAAGAACAGAAATGTGTGTTCATTTGGGGGAGTAATTTGTGTCGAAAAAAACAGGGGGTGTGTGGCGGGGGGGTCCGCGAATTAAGGATTAATTCAATTTTTCCATTCAGACGGGGCGCAATTAAGACGGACCTTTTCAATGCAAAGCAAAGTGCGTACGGCTCATCCCCATTCGTGTTGGGTCTTTATCTCCCATCTGTTCACGGCGGCTTTTACGATAAAGTTATTGCTGACGACAACAACTCAGGGAACATCGTAACAACCGGTGAGCTGCAAACCTCACGCCCTCCGTTCCCGCCGCACGCTGTAACGCAAGAGCTTTGCTTTTAAACTGAACCAGACCCCTCTTGCTCCCACACGCCAGGCCCCCCAGTGCACCTCATTAACAGGAAACCTCTGTTTATTTTCTCTGCTTTTCAAACACTCTCTTCTTCCTCTGCTAACTCTGTTAGTGCCCCCCCCCACCCCCCATCCCCCTGGTGACATCAGCAAGCGGGATCTATGACTTCCTTCAGGAGCTGGCAGCCAGCGGTAAGGAAGGAAAGACGGATCTGCAAGACATGCAGACAAACGGACAGCAGTCGCTCGGTGCTAGCAAGGAATGTCGAACAGTTTGGCTTGGCTAGCAGGCGCTGCTGTGCTAACAGCTTAGTTAGACGACCCCCCCCACCCCCGCCTCCCTGCAACCCCCCCCCCCCCCCCCCCCCCCGAGGGCAAGGGTGGGCCGGAGCATAGTCAATCAGTGCTGGTAGCAGTGTGACATTGACAGGCAGAGGCTCAAAATGGCACAGAGGACAAGCTCTTGGGGGCGGGTACACGGGGAGTGCGTTTCACCTTCCCAGCCGCAAGGGGGGAGCGAGCACAACCGAAGAACAAAAGGCTGATTGTGGCATTTGGAGGCAGAGATGAAATCGGGGAGGACTAATCTTCCACTCTAACATGATAAGATTAGTGAGGGTGGGGGGGGGGGGGGGCAGGAAGAGCCGGTTGGGAGGATCACACGTGCACGTGCAACAACACACATATGCAAGACAAATATGATGGGAGCTCGTTGGAAAGGATTTCCACCTCTTGAGCCGCCGTCTTTGTTATTCATCTTGCTCTCCACTATTTACTCCCTCTTTTTGTGAGGTGGAGAGATGTGCCAAGCACACCAACGCTCGGTAAACGCTTCCATCTGGACGACACACACTCCCAAACACGTATTTTACTATGTGTGTGTGTGTGTGAAAATAAACTGGTGAGGTAGCACGGGATCTGCTGTGGTCATGTAATCTTCAACATCACGATGACTGACAAAGAAAGAGAGGGTGTTAGCAAGAAATGCCAGCATGCAGTGAGCAAGCACACATACACACATTCACGCACACACACACACGCACGCAAATAACAGGCTTTCAGGATAAGCATCACTTTTCTTCTCCCAACCTTGCAGTAGACTAAGGCAGGCTGAAACTGTGTGTCAGAGGTAAAAGACAGCACCTCTAAATCAGGCTGTCAGAGGCGGCGGCGGCGGCAGAATTCCACTCTGCACACTCTTACCCCACCCCCTCACTCTGTATGGGCTTCACAGCATGCACTCGGCCACTGGGACGAAGGAAGGACAACCAGGCCCTCAAGCGTTCTTGTCTTCAGTACATTTAATAAACACTAAACAAACACTGATTACAATGTTTGGGAAGGGTAACTGTGCACAGTCTGCTTTGCCCGTCTAGCAAAGAGAGCAAATACAGTCCATGTGTGTGGGAAGGAAAGATGATGATGATGAGCAGGAGGAGGAGTGGGAGCGTGTGTGTGTGTGTGTGTGTTGGGAGGGGGGGGGGGGGGGTGCTCCCTCAAGTCCCAGCTGTAGTGGCGGTTCTGGCGGAACCTTTGCTCCGAATCTACACAGGGGCGCCTCTCCCTCTGCATCCCTTTGGCTTGACCTGTTTGAATATCGAATGGGTGAGCTCTGCTTTGAACACACCGGGCCCATCTGTCAGCACAGCTCCATATTAGATGAATGCTTCAAAGTGGCAAATTTGCTCTCCCTTCTGCTGCGGGCGTGCGTGTGTGTGTGTGTGTGTGTGTGTGCGTGCACCTCATTCAATGCCAGTGGCCATGTCTGCCTAACACTCAAAAACAAATTTGAAGGAGCAGGAAGGAACATCTGTTTTACACACATCCAGAGGCCGATGTATACTCAAACCTTTAAGTATAAACTGAATGAAAATTGCTGAAGTGCATTCTCTTTTTTTCTTCTTCGTAGTATATCATAACAATCCCTCGAAGCCATGCTGCCTCAAGGCCGAGGGCAGCAAACAAATGAAATCACATGCTAATCTGATCGGACACATAATCCTCCTTTCCGCCAAATGGTATTCCAAATGAGTTCAGTTTGGTACGCCACAGTGGGCCTTGATGAGTTTTGAGCTTGGAGCTTTAGAAAATTCTGCGATCTACCGGGGATTACACATCCTGCATATTTTGACTTGGCAAAGTTATTCTGTTTAGCATTTAGCGTCGCCGCATAAGATGTGTGTGAACGCTTCACTCTATCTACACATGATTCCAGGTTTCTAAAAATAGATCCTTGCAAAGAAGAGCACAGCAGGGGTAAAGCGCTGCTCGTAGCAGCAAACAAGAATATACAATACTATGAAAACAAGAGAGGTAAAACAATTTCAAAGAACCGTCAAGTGAAAAAAATTAATAAAACAGCAATAATGTGTCATGCACAGTGGGATTTTCACGTTCCTATACCCGTAGTTAGTGTTTCGATAATGAGCGCATTTGTTGTGAACAGTGCAAGAGATCCGTTCGAGCGTCACATGTGAAACATTGGAACTCCAGCATTAGTCTGAATACTGTCGGCACTAGTACAGGCCAAAAAAAGGGGGCCTTTCTGGGCAGGTCCACTCAATTTTAAGTGTTTCAAAAAGCCCCGGAGGGAAAGACTATCCATGGCAGAAATAATAAGAAAACGCCTGATGTTGACCATACGATCCTGCCCCCACTGAGCACTGGTGGTGAGAACGGACAGAGCACACTAACCTTGAGCCCAAAATAAATATTTGTCTTTGACTCCCAAAAAAAAAAAAAAAACAACAACAAAAAAACCCCTCAATGTTATTCGACGCAGAGGGAGGCAAAACAACAACAACAAAACAATCACTCATAATGATGATTATCTTCACAAGAGCGAGACAAAGTACCGAGGAGTGATTTAGTCGACACACAAAAAGAACAAGGCTATTGACTAGAATGCAGATCCAAGTGAGACTTCAAACGTGGGCTGTGTGAGGACAGATGGAGGCAGTTAGGGGAGCTCATATCTGCTGTTCAGATCATAATACTGACTTTATTTCTCAAGCCCTAACGCTCAGCTAGACAGAGTTACCGCCTGCCAGAAAACATTGTCATTTTTGCCTACAGCCTTTCATTTAGAAGCTTCAAAGCCAGCTCGCTTTGATACCTGCCTTTCTCTGTGCTCGTGTGTGTGTGTATGTGTAGCCTGGGATCTTTAATTTGGACCAGAGACTTGCTTGGTCTCAAGGCAATAACTATGAGTCAGAAAGGAAACCCCTCCCCCGCACCCCCCTATATATATATTATACACACACACAGTGAAACTCCTCTACAACGAAAACATGTTTGCAGCAAGAAATTTTTCACAACAGGGTTTTTTTTCACTGTAGCATATATATAATATATATATATATATATATATATATATATATATATATATATATATATATATATATATATATATATATATATATATACATATACTGTATATATTAGAAAAGAGCGACGTGCTGACATTTTAGATACAAGATGCAACACGTTACTGTTATGCTGTGCCAAGTGCCTCAACCTGTTTTGCTTTGGAAATCCATTGTTTTAGTTTTCCCTAATTACCATAATACCATAGCTTGAAAAGCTAATGAGACATCTCACTTGTACTGGACTGTCTGGACAAATGAGGAGGGGGAGGGCAGAGCGTCACGTCAGGCTTTGTGTAGATGTGTGTGGACATAATGGACACTCGCCCAGATGACTAATCCAAAACCTCGGGTGTGTGTGTGTGTGTGTGTGTGTGTGTGTGTGTGTGTGTGTGTATGTGTGCGTATATGCGCGCGCATGTGCGCGATTAGCCTCCTGGGCAGAGCACGGCAGAGAAGGAGTTGTGGGTTGAATGTGTGCAGTAATGGAAGACAGGAAATGAGAAAGCTTGCTGAAGCCTGCACTAATTGACACCGCCCCTAACCGATTGAGCGCACGCACACAAGCATGAACCTTGAACGCTATAAACACACACCGTGCGCTGACGTTTCACCCTAAAGTTGCTTGCCGCATTCACAAAGGTGTCAATTGCAGATGATTCGGACAATACTGAGAGGGGCAGGGGTGGGGGGGAAAGATCATTGCAAAGATGGGACAAATATTGTAAGCAACATGATGGCACAGTCATAATCAATGTGTTTCAATGTCCGGAGTTGTGATGGGCAATTGTCTAAACGTCCTTTATTCTTTCACTGCCAGTCGTTTTCCAAGTCGAGTTGCCCCAATTTAACTGCAGTTTTTACAGCATTTTGACTGATCTTTCAAGAAAAGAAACTCAGAGCCTCTCTCAGTTTCGACCTCCCGTACGTCTTGAGTAATAAGCAGTCGAACAGGGGTCTGTTTCACCCCCCCCCCCCCCCCCACCCTCCAAAAACCTTGGTTTCTGACCCAAAAGCTGAGAAAACTAGCTGTGTGTAAAAAAATCACATCAAGTGGAAGTGTGGCTTAGATGATGATATTTTTTGTTTGATGACACCTCATGCTATAAAAACAACCGTCTTTCTCACCGACGCAGCAATCTTTCTCTTGCCTAACACGACACATACCATAAGCATTACACGATCAGGATTCTGGAAATGATCACCAATTTATGAGTTAATTTTATTTTTTAACCGACAACCGTTCACCAAGCCGATCAGAAAATCAAGCAAAATTTAAACAACTTGTCTATGTGTGTAATCAGTAGGGGGGTTATGACCAGATGGCCCATAAAAAGCCACAAAGACAATGCATTGGGGGGAAAAAAATAAGAATATATATATATATATATATTTCACCCAAAATTGTCTCCCCAAATACGAATAAACATTCAATACGCGGGAAAAAATTATACGTACAGTATATCCATTTGCACAGAAATCTCATTATGAACGATAGCAACATAGAACGTCCTTGGAGTGAACAAGGTTATGTTTGCTGTAATGTCTTATTTTGCAGATCCCATCAATGCTGTCATTGATTGATTGATGACATTCTCGCCGATCAGTCAGTGTCATTTCTATCATGAGGCAAATTTGCAGATGAGCTTGAACTGTCCTCTTCATTATGCTGCAATGAATCCCTTTGGTAATAGTGGATTTTTAATCCCCCCCCCCCCCCCCCCCCACACACACACAGCTCCACACTATCAGCATCCACTGGCAAGCCTCAGCAATTGTTGCTCTTGTAAGCGTTACTCTTACACTTCTCTCTTCACATGCATCTGCATTTTTTTTTTTGGTAAAAATTTCGTCATCCAAGCCTCCCAAAGAACTACGCAAATGACTGATAGGAATATTCAGCATGTGGGCGGACTCCGATCGTTTCATTGTACCACTGTGAAGTGGTCGGCAATTTCAATGGTCGGATCTAATGAGACTATCGGTGAATTTATTGGCAGCATGAAGCTCATTATTATAAATTGTTAAACACACCGCATCACATTTAAAGCTGCAGGGTAGAAAGCATGAGGGGAAAAAAAGTGTGGTTTATAGTCACACACACACACACACACACACACACACACACACACACACTCGCATACGTATGTATGATATTCCAGTTGACAAATCCTTTAAATGTGCTGAACTCCTGTTTCCATGCTCGTGTTGTATTAGGCAGAACAAACCTGCCCAGAGGAGTTGAGTCGTAGCAAAGGTCTGTGCGGATGTATCTCAACCTCTTCTTGCTCATGTTGCCTGCCTCAATTCCTCCAAGACGCAATGAATCAACATTCAGTTCCACATCAATAATGGTCGTCGCAAATTTCGTGCACCTCCTCCAATCTGCGCGAGTTCTGAGAAGAGGCGGAAGGCTTCTCTGTGCGTGCACACGGAGCTGATATGAATTTGTCATTCATTTAATACGTAGCACTGCAGCAGTCATTTCCGCGTGCATGCCAGGAGACAAACATCCAAATATGTTTGTGTAGACACTAACACGCCCAGGCGAGTGGTGACACATGGCTGGGGGTTGATGAAGTGAGAGTGAAGCCATGCAAAAAACACATTTAAAAAAAAAATCTGATCTTCAAGCCGAAACCGGTCCAACGGCATGGCACGCGGCTTAGAACGGCTCAAGCAGTCGCAATTGTATCGTTTAATCCAGCGTCTGTAGATATCCATCGCTCTGCCTCCCTCCCCGGATGGGGGATCTGAAGGTGACCTTGCCTATCAGTCAGTCTCTGGCGACGACACCGGTCCTTATCACTAATAAGGCATGTACACCGCTAAGCACTGAGGAGTAGGTGGCCCCATCATGCACACTCGCTTTGTACAATATGCAAATAGATGCATGCAAATGACCAATCTGCATGCAATGATAACATCAGCGCAGATGCAAATTCGGTAAATATGTGCATGTGTTTGTACTCCAAGTTACGTCCCTACAGCTGTGGCATACAAAATCAAACAGCTACTTAGGGGCAAATGAATAACTGACGAGGAGCGTGAAAACAACTCGCGCCCCCCTCCCTCACCCCCCCCCCCCCCCCATACACAAAGCATTGAGCAGCCTCCTGCCGTGTTGCAACAAGAGATTTATTGTCGACGACCCAGCTGCAATAACAAGGCATGGCCAGTGCTCAAAGGATGTGAAACACATGATTCTCAGTCTAGACTGACAAAAAACAGTTGCCTTCTTGTCACATCATTATGGGCGCAACGTTAGAAAACACACCGAGTGACCAGAGCGGCCGCTAAAAATGATCTAATTTACGGTTTATTTTGTATTCCAAGAGTCACATGCGAGGAGGAATGAGAACTGTAATATATCCGTGCCTTTTGGACCCCTTGTGGATAATTGTGACTTCAAAATGGAAGACACTTCAAATGGATACTGATGATCAAGGAAAAATGCACAAGTTGATCTGTAACAACAGTTCAGTTAATGGAATATGTAGGCTGACTTTTTCGTTTTTTGACTATGAGCAAAATTAAAGTGGGTTACTTCATTGTTAGCATCTTTTATTGCTTTTAAAATACTTGGCAATGTATCGTTTCAAACTTTTGAATGTATGTGTGATTCTCAACCGGTAGCCCAAAAATCGCTTCGCATACATGTAGTCATAAAATGCATTTGCATATTTCATCCATATCCAACGTACGACTTGTCTTTTATTTTGAGGAAAAAATCCCAAAATACATAAATACATTTTACTTGTTACATTTTAGGCTTGAAATTTTGTCCACCATTTCTGATTTAAAAATAAATAGTTTGGTGTGCCCAATTGAGATTTCATGGAAACGTTATGAGATCCGTTTCATACGGGACTCAATATAAGAAAAGAAGAAATAAAAAGAGGAGGTGTGCCCTTGAGGAAAAGATATACAGCATACCTTGAGAGAACAACGAATACCATATTTCTGTCAAAAAAAACGGGCGATGAAGAGGCGAAGCAACACACTCCGATCCAGACAACACAGCAAGTGTGTGTAAATCAAAAGGCATATTTGGAACACTCGCACGCAGTAACGATGACTGCATTTGTTGTTTTTTTTTTCCGGGTCGGGGAGGCAAAGCAGTTTACTGTCAATGGTGGAATTACTCACTTCAGCTCACTCTATTGGGGAAAAGAGAGGACGGCTAAAGGGGGTTCAACAAAAGAGAAGCAAAGAAAAGACGAGAGGTCAGAGCTGTCCCCGTGATGGTGTTTTCTTTCTGTCTACCCCTTCAACGACGTCAGTGCTGTGTGTTGTATAAGTGGCCAGGTCAGTGTAATTAGCTGTGAAAGCTCGCTCGAGGCGAGGAAACAGAAGACAAACAAGAGTACTAAACACATTGAGGCCATTACTATGAGGAAACCCCCCCAAAAATAAAAACATTTTTTTAAAAAAACAGCATCACGCCACACACAAGCGGATGATGCATGTGCTTTGCGGGGGAGGGGGGAGGGGGACTTCCAAACCGCCGCAAAGGAAGCGTCGGTTTATAGCACTGAGCTCTTCTCCATCACATCCTGCCTCCCAGCTTTGAAAGGAGACACGGGTCACTGTATCAGGCAGACAGGATTGCACAGAATCCTGTAAAGCAACCACTAAAAACTGAACACGAGCCGGATGAAGCAAGAGCTGCGAGCTATTTCGTGTATGTGAACTTCGATGCCCCCCCCCACAGACTCTCCTTGGCCGCTGGCCGATAAGGTGACTTGACGTTGCGTGTTTGTAACAGTTTGGCTGTGAAGAGAAATTTGACTAACAGTCTACGGAATCTATCAGGGCGGGGCGAGCGGCAGCTCACTGAATAGTGGGTATCATTGCCTTGGCAGCTCATACATTACCGCTGTCCATCCACGACCCCCCCCCCCCCCCCCCCCCCGTGGCAGGGCGTGACCAATGGCGAAGCGGCAGCCCAAACAAACAAATCCTCGGATCCTCCCACGGCGTTGGAGTGGAGGAGAATGCTCAAAATGTGCCGCTTCAGCTGGTGATTGACACAAAGCCTCTTGTTTATACCGGCGCCACAGAGATTTGCATACGTTTACCATATCCCCCCCCACCCCCCACCCCACCTCACTTCCCCTTTCTGGTGTCCTCATGCGTACCCCCCCATCCCTGCATGAAGTGGATATTACCCCACCCTGCTGCTCTGATATTGATCAGCCTCCTCCCTCAACCCCCCCACCCCCCTCCTTCCTCTCTCTCCTCTCTTCATAACCCACTGCATTGATTCCACCTCTCCCTCTGAGGCCGCCAGCGTGGAGCGATTACACACACAGCTCACGCGCACGCACGCCCACACACAAACGTCGGTGTCTCAAGCACATGTATACACGCGCACACACACAGACAGACACAAACAAGAATCTATGGTAGAGCATGTGGAGCTGTGCTTTACTCTGGAGGCTACGAGGCTATTGCGACAGTCTCTGTGAAAACACCGATTCTTTTCATTCGAGGTAAACGGTGAGTGAAAGCTGAGCATTGCGTATTACCGTAGCAAATACGGCCAGGATAGCCTGTTAGCATAGCAGATTGACATGCTGGCAGAGAGCCATATGTGCTCTTGTGGGTGGAGGGGGGGTGAAGATGGTGGAACTTGACAGGTGGGCTTCAGACACCTTGTGATTCTGTACAGAGCCACGCTGAGCAGATACACGCTTCCTTATATGGGTCTGCAGTGCTGCACTCAGCAACCAGCTCAAACCGAGCATCCTCGTCCTCTCCAGTGAAGGTAGCAAGCGAGCGAATGCCACGGGGCATAACGGCAACAGATAGACAAAGGATTGTAACAGCCCGTGTAAACTGGGCAGCACTGAAAGAGATTTGACACGCTTCGATGACCTAATCTGTGCCAGCAGCCTATTGCATAGCTAAATAAACGATTTACCAGAAATGAGGGGGCGGGGGGCTAAAATAAAGGGCGGGGAAAAATTCTCTGTTTGGCATACATTCCGCCATATGGAAGACCATTTTTGCCACCACTTAATTAATGTTTTCATGACGCTGGTGGACATTCAATCACGCTCAGAATGTCCCAGTATGAAATCACATTTTTTTCCCCCCCCTCCTCATGGTATACCGTCTCTAAAATGACGACACGCATAGCAAACAAGCTGTCTGATATGCAGTTTTAGCTGATGAACCAAGATTGTCTTTTTCGAGCTTCCCCCCACAGAGCAAAGATTGTACAGTAACACGCAATATATAATCTACACGCTGACCCCCGTTTGGCATTTAGATGGCATTTTAGCGGAGCGGCAAACAGTTTGCTCCTAATTATGGTCGGTTGCCGCTGTATCCTGACAGACATCCAAGCAGGACTATTATTTCCATTCTCTTCCGGGTAACCCACACCTCTGCCGTTAGATTTAATGTGAAGGTGGGCCGGGGGTAAGCGCTTGAGATAACGAAAGTCCAAGCAAAGCGGGGTTGAGAAAAGTCGATGTGAATCAATGGCGTTCGGCAATGTTTTCCTCGAGTACCTTTCGCTGTTCAATTAGCACTTTTATTGCGCGACATGTAACTTCTTAGAGCAGCTCGAAGCGATTACTTTAATGGTCTTATCTGACAATAAAAACAATCCGTCTCTAATTCAGCTGGAGTGCATGAAACGAAGGATGTTACAAAAGAAAACCGAAAACAACCATCGCTAGCAGCACATTTGAAATATACAACTAATACACTTCCTGAACTGAATCATACTACAGAGCAAAGGTCAACTTCAATCGAGTCAGAAATCTGTTCGCAGTCATCTGCAGGCACGACTAAGTTGCACGACAAACAGATGAGCCGAGCTTTTCAAAGAAGCACATATTTGTGGGAGTGGGGGGGGGGGGGGATCGAATGACAGAACACCCCCCCTATGCAGAATGCACAACTGGATCGCATCAATCACGTTGCCTATTCCTTAAAAAATAAAATAAAATCACACGATTTAATAAGCAGCTCAAGTCGATCAGTATGAGCTGAAATCGGGGCTTTTAAACCCTGCATGCTGACACCATCAGTAAATGGTCCACTCCACTCATAATGCCTTGAAGCAAAAGATTCATCACAGGGTCCGGACAGCAGAGGAGACGGATAAAGGGGGATCTCGGGGGAAGCCATGTGGAATAAGGTCAAGAATGCCATAAGGTATGGAAAGTGCCAACGATGAGAAACCCACAAAGCGGTATTCAGCCCCGAATGGATGGAGCTGTGGGTGCACTGGAAATGGGAGCTAAAGCCAACTCTGAATTTGGAGTCAACCCCCGTGCTGTTTTTTTTGCAAAATCCATCATTGCAGCGATTTCGGACATTGCCCCCGATACAAATGTGAAGACAGATGTCACTGAATCAAAACAAAAATAATTGACAGCTGTTTTAAAAAAAGGGGACTTAGTGTTGTCATGATAATTTCATCAAGAATATTTAACAATCAGCAAAATACTCCGTTTTTTTTTTTAACCTCCCTCTGCTCTGTACACAAGCGTTAACGGGCTGCTGGAACAAAGGCATCCCTGTTTCACAAACACGCTGCCAAGCTGTTAAGTACATTTTTATAATGAGCGTGGCAGGAGCAGAAATGAGTGCAGTACAGAGACGGACGGATGCTAGCGTAGCTGCAGCTCTTTGATTCCACCAAATGTATTCTCTAGTTCAAAGAGTATTTTGTGGCTACTTCACAGCAACGATCAATTGATATTTGTGTCAAATTTCACCGGCGACTACCGTGTTTAGTCTACAATAAGACATACCTAAAAATAAATAAAATAAAAAAAGATAAAATAAAATAAAGGGCGGCACGGTAGCCAAGTGGTTAGCGCGTCGGCTTCACAGTGCAGAGGTACCGGGTTCGATTCCAGCTCCGGCCTCCCTGTGTGGAGTTTGCATGTTCTCCCCGGGCCTGTGTGGGTTTTCTCCGGGTGCTCCGGTTTCCTCCCACATTCCAAAAACATGCATGGCAGGTTGATTGGACGCCCTAAATTGTCCCTAGGTGTGAATGTGAGTGTGGATGGTTGTTCGTCTCTGTGTGCCCTGCGATTGGCTGGCAACTGATTCAGGGTGTCCCCCGCCTACTGCCCGAAGACGGCTGGGATAGGCTCCAGCACCCCCCGCAACCCTAGTGAGGATTAAGCGGTTCGGAAAATGGATGGATGGATGATAGTTTGGGATTGAAGGTTGATGATAATCATGACACACACCAAACTTTGTCATAGCTTGTCACTGCGTTCATCAAATGGGTAAGGGACTCTCTCAAGGCATATATGCTTAATGCACAATACAGAATTTAGAATCATTCAAGGAAATATGAATCTGAAATCAAAACGTTTGATGATAGATTCTGGATGCCACACTAAGGACTCGACTTGTGCGCGCATCAATAGGTTAACTCTTTTCCTTTGGCTTTCGAGTTAAAATTTGACTACAGCTACCCCCCTGCCCCCATCTTACATTGACAGCAATGTTTTGGTATTATAAATATTTAAGTTTGTCATACAGTATTTCATAATCTTCAAACATGTTTACACAAATAGGAAAAGTGACTGTAAAATGACCTGTACAGCTAATAAGGATTTTATAATGGCAACCATTTAACCAATAATTGGCGTTATTTAATAATGGTAATTAATGAGTAAGTCAAAAAGGCATGGATCGATTTCTATACCCATGATAACATACAGCCTTCATAGCTTGGGAACATACGTTTGGGCTTTTGTTTTTTTTTTTTTAACTTGTAAACGCTTAAGAGGCCAATAATGTGGTATTATCTTATCTTATATGAATCCATTTTACCTTGAGTGAGCGACTTCTCACGAAGCCCTATGACAAACCTGTGAGACTAAAACTGCATACACAGATTCAAAAGGTGCACATCTGGTGATGTGATACTCGATGAATCTCATCCACAGGCAGTGAGTGACGGACAGCCAAACACAACTGAGACCGAATCCCAATAAATAAAGAAATAGACCCGTCACAAGACACTGTGGGAGGAAGTAGAACGCCCTAAGCTGAGAACATACCATCCTTTGTATCCAAGGAAATGCCATTCCATATTTGAAGAAACGAGTGACAAATATGGAGGGTGCAGTCTTTGAAATGCCGCCAAAACGTTGCGAGCATCTGTTGGGGCTCTTACTGCGTTTTATGTACTAAAAAGCCACATTTGAGCGTCAAGCTTCAGGACTCGGCACTCCTGTTTTATTGGTTCTTGGGCAGCCGCAGCAAATAAATCCTTATGACATATCAGATAAAAAAATTTTTTTAAAACGCTCTTTGGTTTTGCAAAAGTGTTGCTTGAATACACTGTTGTGGACGCTTTGCGAGACATGAAAAATAGACTTTTAAGGAGACTGGTATTCCTTTCATGATCAAGGAAACGCTGTGAGTCAGCTGCTTTAGATCAACGAGCATTCAGAGGTGGTGAGGACACCAAATCGCTGCGAGTCGAGCCGGAGCGCATGTACAGAATGTCAAGACTGTGCTGCGGAGGAGCCGCCGGAGATGGCAGCCTCTGGCGGTTCGGCTGCTGTTTCGCGGAGGCAAGCGGCTTCGCGGGTTACCGAGTGGGGACATTTCGCAGACTTTGCAGCAATCTCTGAAAATATCCTCTGATCCAGTCTACTCTTCTCTTTGCCATTTCCTTCCTTCCTTTTTCTCTTTCTGCTCGAGTAAATGTACACCATGTGTTCTTCAATGGGGGTTGAGAGAAAAGTGGAGGGAGGGGTGTGTGGAGGGGAGGGGTGGGATAAGGCCCTGTGTTGAGTGTGTGAATACGATACCACGGTAAATCTTTGTTTCCACGGCAATAGCCGCCTTTTTCCCTGTTGTATCTCAGTCTTTTATTTATTTTTTTGGCATGACACACACTGGGCAAGCAGCAAATTACCCCGAGTTGAGAAGAGAATTACCCCACAGAAGAGAAGGAGGAGGAAGAAACAGGGTGAGAACGCAAAGGAGACAAGGAGTGGAATGGAAAAATGTGAAGTAGGTGAAGACAAGGACGCGGTGTAAAATTAACTGGCTGTTTTTAGAGCAGAGGCCAATCCAATTAAAGCTTGACCAATCCACGCAAATGTGTTTAGTGTCTGGTTACTACGCACGGCTCTCGGAGGCCAAGCAAGGGTAAGAGATCATCCAAAGACGCGGCTACAATTGGAAAAAGAAGGAATGAGTATTAAAAAAAAAGACGGAAAGAAACAGTTACTTAATTGCAGCCATAGTCTCCTGACTATTAGGGAAAAAAATGTTGTCCAATCACATTTATTTTGAAAGTCCCCAATCTATGGGAAGTAATTTGACGACTCCAAAAGAATTTTTTGAAATCCCACCCAAGACATTTTTTAAACAGGCTCAAATACACTTAAAACAACTCAAACAACACTTTAACGTGTTCATAAAAGTCTTATAATTAAAATGCCAACAGCATTTCAAGACAAAATCTGTTTGATAAAAAGTTTGACTTTTCCTCTTCCCATAAAAAGTGCTTGCACTGATGGAAGCCATTTTCTTACTTTTTCTAACCCCTACAAATTTGGTATCATTGTACAATACTGAATGTCCTCTTTAGAGTAACAAAAGGAGTTAATGCGATTGGATGCACTGGGTGGGAGATATTTATGTTCACAAATGTCCTCTACAGAGGACAAATTTGAACTACTGGTAGTCAGGAGGATATTGGGAATTTACCCAAGGAGTCGCTAACACGTCGGCATGTCTGATTAATTAGCCTCCCCCGGTGGTGGCGGACGATATGACAGAATATGAAGAATGATTTGGGATCTTGAAAGTTGCAGTAAATAAATACGCAAAGGGTTACGAAAACTGTAAAATTGCAGCTCGGAGTAGGGAGAAAAAAATGTCACGAGAAACATCTTCTGGTGGTTGTGTATCGCTGCCTGAGGTGGCACATGCAGAACCTGATTTAATGTCACTCTTTCTACGCACAAAGAACATCCAGATTGAATATTTCACCGAGTCACATTGATGGTGGCAAGAAACCGTGTCAAGTGTTCACGCCCCCGTAAGGATCTTGATCGACGTAAAACTTTCGCGCTGGACAAATGTGCATTTGAAATGATGAGGTTGAAGAAAACAACAAGGTGCAAAAGTGAGCGTGAACCTTTGTGAATGAATAACTTAGCAGCGGTGGCTCTTGATCCAGCTTGAAAAAAAAAATCCTGTCCCCTGGCCTCAAACCAACCAAACCCCCACTGCCCGGAGACAGCACCCCACCCATGGAAAAAACAATCACTACGCTAATACTCTGCAAATAATACGACCGGGTGAGCAACTTGTTTCCATAGCAGCGCTTAAATAAAACAAACGGAGGACAGTCAAGGTAAAAAAAAAAATACAATAAAATACTGTGTAATAAGAAGAACGGGGGTTTGTTTTCAGGCTCAAAAGGGCCGCTAAAAAGAGCCTTTTCCAAATGTGGTTGAGTCGCATCACCTCAACATTGCCATTTTGTATTGCTTTATTTATTCATCATGGTGCTCCGGTGAACAATCAATGGAACTCTACTCCCCATCAGAGACGGCGCCCCGGAGCCGAGCTAAGAGATGCAGTTTGCAAGTGGCTTCGCCGGATCTGGAAAATGCACCGAGCGTGCAAGCTGACAGCCGCCTTGTCCGTGGAGTAGCATGTGTTTGCTTTGGCGCACGTTGCCGAGAAACATCGCCTCCGCTAAATGACCTGGTGTTATTACAAGAGTAGCATTAATGGCTTCATCTCAATGAAAAATCAAGAGGAAAAGAAGGGGATTGGGAGAGCAAGCACAACTGGTGCCTGTGCTTACCTCACAGAGGGGGGATTAATCACAAGTGACATAATGGAGAAAGTCTCCGTAGTGGAAAAAACATGTTTTACTCATGGGGTCTGGCCACATAATATAGAAAGAATAGAATTGGGGGAGGGGGGAGGGGGCTACTTGACGTGTTAACCTGCTGTAGCCTAATCACAGGTAATGACTACGACCATTTTTGTACGGTTCTCCATTTGAAGGTAAGTGACAACGAAGGGAGTGGTCGGTAGCTGTTGCTGTATGCTTCTATTGCTTTAGGCAGGGATGGCAATGGCTAGTGATGAAAAAAAAGCGGAAAGGGGCGTGGCCTGGACGGGGCGACCAATCACAACAAGTAAGACATCATACACGTCCAATCGCAGGGCTGTTTACAATCGGAAGATGGAAAGACTGATTGGGAGAGCTCGTGAAAACTTGACGATAAGGTACCTGACCCCACCCCCCCAAAATTTTCTCAATGCATTTAGACCAGGGGTGCCCATTAGGTAGATCCTGATCTACCGGTAGATCTAAGACAGGTCCCAAGTAGAGCCGAGGAGTGTCGAGAAGAGAAAAAAACAAACAACCATTTGTGTGTCTTTGTACATGTTAGTAATATATTTTTTGTGTTAATATACACTGCACACTAATCATCTTATCAGTCTCATTTTCACAAAAAAAAATATTTAAAAAATAAAATAAAGCAGGTAAATCTTAAATTTGTGTGTGTGCGTGCGCGCGCCGGTAAGGGTAGATCCCGTGAGGTTAGTTGATCGAAAAGTAGATCTTCGATCCAAAAAGTTTGGGCACCCCTGATTTAGACGATTCACAAAAATGATCAATTTAAGAAATAAAACGGCGTATCCGCGGAAAAATTGCCATCCCTGTTTAAGGCTGCCGCCGCTACTCAATGGGAGAACGTTAACGGCAGAATGCTTCAATCAAAATGCTTGCAGCAGACTCAGCGGGCTGGCCATGTCTACATAGGCAAGATGCCCTTGTCAAAGCTGCTTCCTCTCAGAGAGAGCGGATACAAGCAGACACTTGAAGACAGCTCCATAGACACACACACACACACACGCGCACACAAAATTGAGAAAGGCAAGAAACTCCAAACGTTCACGCCTGTGAAATGTAGCCGCTCAGTTACAGCAGCCGAGTGGACCAGGGAACTAAAAGAAAGAGCTCGGCCATTCGCTCTCGCGCGCGCACGCGTACAAGATTATCACCTAATGACTGCAGCGCCCCTTTCTCCAGAGAAGGCGGCGGCCGCTGTTGCACTTGATAAATATTAACAAGAAGTACGACTGATGGTGGTGCTCACTGATCCATAATTGCATTTCAAAGATGTTGAATGGGTGAAGGTGGGTGATAAAAAAAAAAAAAAAAAAACGGAACGCAGCCCTCAGGAGTGACAAGTGATGCCTGTCGAGTGAATCGCTTACCATCGCATGAATAGAAGAGACTATTTGGTGCAAGAAATTCAAAGATTGTACATCATAGTGAGACATTTTTGCCTTTCCTGGACTTACTGGGCACACATCACAGAGTACGTCATGCAAAGATAACGCTCCATGGAGGTTGGATCGGGGCGATAACGTGACTGCATTCTCCAAAACCGCAATGAGTCACAAATCGAGGTCGCAGTATCCAACCTAATTAACTTGAGGACATCCTTGCATAGCTAATTAACAGCACCGCAAAAAAAAAAAAAAAAAAAAAAAAAAAGGACAATCACATATTTGCGTTTTCATTCAAGAAGGTAAAGATGTAAGAAACAGCACTCAGCATACTTTTTAGTGGGATATGCGTCATATGTGCGCAGAGGAAGTGTGCTGCTGTTGCTATGCCGCACAAAACAAACCGCAACCACATGGCTGTCACAATTCTACTCGGAAACTTGAATGAACATCAGTGTAACGGATAAAGTGTTGTTCTGTTGTCCAACTTGAGGAGGCATAAGAAGAGCCACAAGAGGCTGGAATTATTCACTGGGATTGGATTGGATACCACTTTATTGTCAAATGTGGGATGAGATGCGGATGGCAAGATTATGTTAAAAATTGACATCTTTTCGACATACACGTTTTTCACCCGTAGAATGTTCATATTTCAAAAAGTCCCGATTTCACATCATTCAGTTCCCATTTGCCGATTTTGCTTATGACGAGCAGCTTTACAACGTAAACGTCATGATAACAATTCGATTTTCCCCACAAAATATGCAAAAAGACCTACAACGAATCGTGGGAAGTTAACTGCCACCGCGACTTTACTTATGAACAAAATGTGCAGCGCGGCATCACCCTCCGTTGCTCAGCAACGCTACTGAGGCACGGCGCGGTCCTGTGGGAGAAGTAATTTTTTTTTTTTTTTTAACAGTTCTCTAAAACAAATTCATGATATTGAAAATGAAGGCCAAAATAATTATCCCCAAAATATATCAAGGAGAGTTTTGGAGTGGAAAAATGGGCCAATCAAGCTGGATGCCATCGACTGCTATGGTGTCTGGACATGATTTGGCAAGTCATGCTAACCTATATTCGAAAGCATTGATCTACTTGTCGATCAACCAACCTCCTGCGATAAACCAGTTGTCGCATACGCACGCACTTAGGCATGCGCTGATGAGCAATGGCCATAATGAACAAAACAGAAAAGTAAAGTAGACACAAAGGTTAGTGAGTTTGTGAAAACCAAATCCCATCTCTTTAGTTTTGCAGCGTGTGAACGATTGTAGCTCACGTGTATCGTTTTAAAATGCTTCTCCCTGCACTCAAGATTCCGTTTCTTTGCAAGTGCCCTCGGTGAATTGTACATGAAACAAACTCTGAATGAGAATAATAAAAATAATAATAGCAACTTGCGGTGATGCCGGTCACGGGCCACCATAGGTTAAAGGTGACCTGCTTTTTAATGACATTTTATTTTTTAAATACTTTTTGCTAACGAGAGACGGATAGGATGCTATGGGTACAGTGTGCACTCACACAAAAATATATCATATTAATAACAAGCGCACACACACACACAAATGTTTTGGGTTGCCCCCCCCCTCCCCAACACCCTTTTCGATCGACTTGGGGCCCAGTCCGTGAGCGACCGGTCGATTGCGATGGACGTATTGGGCACCCCTGTTCTAAAGTGTATTTGCCTGATTTTCTTCCTGCATATGCCCGCACCCCATAATAAGACAAGAAGTGAACAATATGCCACCGTATTTGCCATCTGAGCATTGTTTCGTTAAGAAATTCTTCTCCCTCAATCTCAATTGTCTCTCCTCGGTCTCCATTTTTCTCTCCAGTCTCATCTGTCTGCTCCTTTGCTTCACCACTCCCCCCCCCCCCCCGCCTATCACATCGCCTTCCTCACTCCTCTTTATCTACCATCGCTCACCTACCTCTTTCCATCCAACGTTCTAGTCATTGTGTCCACGTCCTCAACACTCATTGACCCCCACCCACTGCACCTCCTCTGCTTGAATCTAACCCCATTTGCTGTTATTTGCTGTCAGCTGCATTCAATCCATGCTGCCCCCCCTCTGTCCCCCCATTGTTCCTTCCCCACATCCTTGTACCCCGCCCTCACTTGCTCATGAAGCGATTGCGGCGGTTCTGCCTCCAGGAACAGGGCAAGTATGCCGAAGCATACACCCACACACAGCCTCTCTTCCCCTCTTTAATGACACAACCTGTTCAATACAGGATTTGTAACCAGCAGTCCAAATTTCACCATCACCAGGTGGGGGGGGGGGGGGGGGGTCTTTGTGTGTGTGTGTGTGGTGAGAGATACAACACCATATTTTGTACATTTCAAAGTGTTTCTTGGGGAAATACACCGGTGGGAGTGTGTTTCGACTTCCACTCGCTTCCAGTCGTGTTACTTGAGGGTATTAACGTGTATTATTGTTCTTGATGAGATATTAAGTGTGTCCGTCGTCTATCACGAGGTCGTTATTAATCATCAGCAATCTAACAGGGGGAAATGTTTGCTTCTTGTATTCTCTCATTGGATATTTTAAATGGCACGTTTGGGCTTTGTGAATAGCGATCATAGCCGGCATCACGTTGTTCTTTAATCAGCAAGCTTAAATGAGACTTGAATCAACAGGGCCTCAGCCAAGTTGCAGCCAAGTTGCGGACTCCATTTTGTCTCGACTGCTTCAAGATGCGGTTTAATCAATCCCACACAATCAAAGCTATTTGAATTATAAATGAATACGTTATGAAGACCGTCCCTTAGTTTAATATACAACAGGGCTGCAAGTAATTTCCACGCTTTTATTCAAAAATATCTTTTTTTCCAAAAGGACAGAGCAGAAAATTCACAAATTAATTCTGATTCAAGTTAATGGTTTTGTTCATTACATGTTGGAAAATGGGCAAAAATGATGATTCTTTTTCAAAGATAAAAACAAACAAAAAAAATGTTTATCACAAGGAATCAGTCACCGTTCATGAAGGACTAACGGGGGTTATTATTGAGAAGCTGAAATACTGATGATTGATGTTATAAAAAATGAAGATCCATTATTTTGATAATTGATTAGGTGTCAATTAATTGTCGCACCTCTACTATTCAGAAATAATTACCACGGTGCTCCAATGACTTACTTCTAATAATTCTAATTGAACTCTGTTGAATAATGTTTGTCTTCCAACACGTGGCTGCTCTTTTCTTGGCAGATATTTTACCATGGGGAGAGTAAAATGAGGTTTATACGGCTCGATCAATGAGTCAGAGAGGTTGTTGTCGACACTGCGGTGGCAGCTGGTGACTGAACAAAGAAGGGAAGACGATTGCCCTATGTTGCAGGACTTGTTCTTGCGTATGCCACTGTTGGCAGCCCTGCTCCGCTTTGTGTTTAAGCGCATGAGTAACATAAAATGACACGCCTGTGAATCATCTCTAACTCGAAAATATCGTATGAGTGAAAGACAGAAAAAGAAAAGGAACGGGCTCCAATCCACGTGGACGAGACAACAAACGAGAGCGTGATGGCCGCATTTGGGTATTTATACACACTAATTAGATTCACAAGTCATTAGCTAAAAGACACGAGTGGGACGGTTCCAGTCTTGGATGGAGAGATGCGGAAAGGCATGGTGGTGGGGGTGGGGGGGGGGGGGGAGACAAAAGATATTGATATGGTTGTTTGGTTGGAGAGGGGGAGGGAAGGCAATGAAATTTCCTTCCTCTCTGATGCGCCTTCACAGCCCAGTTTTGCACAGGAAGGGTGCAAGGGATGTCGATCAATAGTTACCCCGGCTTGAAAAGGAGTGGAGACAAGGGACAGATGCAGGGAAGAATGCGATGGGAAATAAATTGTGTTGCTGTCTAATGAGAGCTCACCTCCAAGTGGGCTTTGTGTGGCCTGCTGTTTTCAGTATGTGGTGGCAAAAGCAGGAAGCAAGAGCATTTTAAGAGCAACAACAGAACAGCGTAAGAGCTTCCTGTGCCCCCCCCCCCAAGGGAAAATTGTGTGAATCATTTTCATGTTCGTGACGGTATTTCAGTTTTGCGATGCAAGAATTTACAATAACTACCCAAGTTATCTAATATTGTTCCCGAAAAAAAAAAAAAATATTTGGCAACGTAAACAGGTTGCAAGCCAGGGGAAAACCGGTGGGGCTTGTTGTTGTAGCCGAGAACGACAAGATGCGTCCGCACAAACAAATACATGCAGGCAGATGGCTGTTCAGTAATTACAGGTGGACATTGGGGGAGGGGGGGGGGCGAGGCGGGTGGCAGGGCATGAGACGCAGATGTAGAGCAAGTGAAAGCGAGGAGAGTGAGAGAAAAGGTCACCTGGAGGAGACGCGGGGGGTTTTCTCTTTTGTAGAGACTCATTTCTGTCTAGTCCAGGTCTCCTCTGAGACTCTTGGTCAAGGTGGAGTGTGTGTGTGCATGTGTGTGCACAATCCAGAATCCGATTAAGGGCCTGCTGTTGCGCGGCCAAATTGCCCTATTGTAAGGCCTGCTCATTTAAAATAAAAAATATATATATACACATGAAACTGACCTTCATAGTAGAAGCGGGTGATATATACGAAGACGTACATACGAAAACCTTTATTAGTCTTGCAATGGAGAAATTCCCTAAATATATATATATATATATATATCAGCGGCCCGGTAATCCAGTGGTTAGCACGTCGGCTTCACAGTGCAGAGGTACCGGGTTCGATTCCAGCTCCGGCCTCCCTGTGTGGAGTTTGCATGTTCTCCCCGGGCCTGCGTGGGTTTTCTCCGGGTGCTCCGGTTTCCTCCCACATTCCAAAAACATGCGTGGCAGGCTGGTTGAAATTGTCCCTAGGTGTGAGTGTGAGTGCGAATGGTTGTTCGTTTCTGTGTGCCCTGCGATTGGCTGGCAACCGATTCAGGATGTCCCCCGCCTACTGCCCGAAGACGGCTGGGATAGGCTCCAGCACCCTCCGCGACCCTCGTGAGGATCAAGCGGCTCGGAAGATGAATGAATGAATGAATATATGAATATATGAATATATATATATATATATATATATATATATATATATATATATATATATATATATATATATATATATATATAAAATACCGTCATCGACATTATCGTCAATGTTCATTTCACAATGCGCAATTTTTCATTATCGGGTATTAATATAATATAATATCATATCATATATCATATCAAAAGAAAACAAGAACGGGTACATTCATTGGCTGCAAAGTAGGAGGAAGTGATCCAAGTCCTCATTGGGTAATTTTAGAATTCAGTCATGTGACACGGCGGCTGAGCTGAAGACAGCATTACTTCAACTAGAGGAAATCTAAGAATGGAGGAGTCGCCCATTAGGTTGGAAATGATTCGGGCGTTGACCAAGACGTTGACGTTGGTCAAAATAACATTTCAAGATGTGCCAAAACGATCGCCGTAAAGGGCAAGTCACCCACAAATCCACCGCTAACCAAACGAAGGATTATGAGAGAAACTTCACCAACGCGACTACTGCTAGAGACAAGATCAATAATGCTCAGCAACACACACATGAAACCCTCACCAAATTAAGCAAAACACGCACTCTAGCAATCACGAAGCAAGTAAACGGCAGTGCGACATAACGCTGCCATCTCGTCTATTACGCTCACATACATTACGTGGGCAGGCAGAAGTATGTCGATGTTTGATATTACAGTGATATATAAAAACGTTTCTTTTTTTTCCATTCTGTAATAGCTAGAAATAGTCAACCTTTGATGTGTAGCATGCTCCACATAAAACTTTGATGATGTCTCTCACAAATTCTCCACAATTTATTGAACCTCGTTACGAGATCAAATAAACTGACAGAAAGCTTCACCAGAAATCTAGTTAAAGACATTTTCTCATTCTGATAGCTGCGGCAGTCGCACACCAGTGCACTTACTGCAACTCAAAATGTGATGATGATGGTGTAGTAAGGTGACGTAAACAGTCACAAAAATCAATGAAAACACTTCATATATCCTGAACATAATTTAAACTTCTCCACTATTAAATATTGCGGCAGAAAACTGTGCAATGTTTTGCCGAAGACATCGTTTAAAAAAAAAATCAATGACCTGTTGTTTAGAAACGCCGTCATTCCCTTGTTTTGTGAAACAAATGCAGATGTACGATGCTTTTTGTCAACGTCAAAAACATCATTAGTTGAAAAAAAAAAAAAGTTATTTTTCTTAGTCCATATTGCCTACCCATTCTTATACTGTCAAACACACACATGCGCATGTTGGCGTCCATATCCATACAAATAGATACATACGTTTGCAAAACCTGTGTGTGTGTGTGTGTGTGTGTGTGTAGCCTCTCAGCTGACCTCCCATCATGACCCTGGCCTTTGGTAGCCATTATTTGGGTCCCCTGAGAGTGAGTTGACACTAACTAAGGCCTTCAATGGTCTGTGGAAACAGCCAATCTATGAAAAGACAGCTAAAGCTCACTGACAGCAGCAGGTGTACAAAGTGCCTCTTTTGGAGACGCGGGTCTGTGTATTATACTGAATAAGTAGCATGACGCCAGCTAACAACACATTTCCAAACTGGCCAAGCACGGTTTTCATGAACAACGAGTCAGCAAAAGAGGTAAACGGCCATTTTAATTGGGAGACGGAATTCAATGAGTATTAGCGCTCTCAAATTAATTTCGTGAACACGCTGACAAACGTGTTTCGTGAGTGCATTTCCACCACACTGCAACGTTCAACTGTTTGAAAAGAGCACAGCTCAACATGGAGCCTCTTCCTCAGATTTTGGGAGTTGCACGATGTTCCCGGCACCTCTGAGCCTAAGTGTGAGCACACAAAAGCAAAACCGACAGGAGGGAATGAAACTACTCACCAGTTTGAACTCTTGAATGCTACAAATGAAGTAGGGAGTGTTGGGCCGGCGACTCTCAATATACACACAATCTGAAAGAAAACATAAAAAGTGTGTTAGCGTGAAGATGATTCACACTTCCCAAGCCATTTGTGCTTTGATGCAGCCAAACTCAGTCAGAAATTATTTGGAGTGTTGTTCCCTCTGCTGAAAAGTCTTCTTTTTTTCCCCCCCTCATTGAGTCAAATTCAAATGGAATGCGAGTAATAGGATTAAGGACTTTTGGAGCACTACAAGGTTGCTTTTCCAAAGCAAACATTACGCCCAAGGGGAATTATGCCATTGTTCCACTCCATTTATACATCCGAGTGCAATACTGGCGCGTTAACCCTGAACACCCAGCCACCACTGTAACCTGGATTGGAAAAGGTTTTACACTGTCGATCTATCCTGTGAGTTTGCTTTGCTGGAATAAGGAAATTCATGCCCTGCCAAATTAAATAAACTCTCACAAACGTAAAGATCTGATCTGTCTCAAAATGTGCAATGAGGTGGGGACTGGTTGTATAGCCGGGTCATGAACCACGGTCACCCTCCCCTTTGCGGAAACAAAACCATTCTCGCTGCAGTCGGCAAAATACAGTGGACCACTTGAAGAAAGAACAGAGGAGGACACATTTAGGGGGGTCTAATTGTGGTTGCTCCACCAGCAGCAGTCCTTGCGCCGCACATGATGTGCTAAAGTTAAAAAAAAAAGGGCAGCTGATTTATGGATTACAGTTGATATTTTTCAAGTCGAATTTTAAGGGGATGAAAGAATCGATAAGCTCCGACACACCCGCGACGCTCGTGAGGATAAGTGGATTGTTCGTACTGTAACTCAACATCGTCGTGGTCTTTCGACCGTAAACTGGTGTAGACTGACTCAACAGAATCTTTCTTGGTTTCACATAATTTGCACGCAAAGGCAAAAATCTCAATGGATTGAGTAGTTTTCTAAAAAAATGTTGGGTTTTTTTTGACAAAGCAGATCACATCATGTGACAACCATCCATGCTGAACATACAGTAATCCGAATTCCTATCACGCTTTTGACTGCATACTAAGTCAATTTGAATTCTTACGAGCTATTTCTTCCTAGATTAACACCGCGTACATGCGCCCATGCATAAAACCACGTTTTAATATGCTACAGTCAGTCGCATTGTACCAAGTAGCAATCATTAAAACGTGCTGCTCCGTGGCTCCGAGCTCCCTCTCCAACAAAAGGTGTGCGGCAAGCGTTTTCTCTGACACACGGTCTCTGTTATTTATATGTTTGTGTCAGCTGAGTTATTGATCTGGAGGTGGTTTTATCTTACCACTTGCACAAAAAAAAAAGGGGGGGCGGGAAAAGATATTTAATGGCCCTTACAGCCAAGAGCCCATTTGTAGAGGTGCGGCTGTCAATATACAAGCGCTCTTGTGACATCACTGGCTTTGTTTTGAGGCTGTGTGCGCGCGCGTGCGTCTGTGCTTGTGTGTTTGTAACCCCGGGGTGGGCTTGTTATCTGCTAAAGGGTGAATGAGCTGTTTGGAAGAGTGCGGGTGAGGAGGAGGAGGGGGGGTTATCACCCTCACCGGCTCTGAGTGATGCATTATATCTCTCTCAATGCTGCCCTCTCCTCATCCCCCGCCCCCCTCCCCAAAAGCTCTCTCTTCTTTGCTGCCGTCTCCCAACCATCCCAGGAAGTCATTTACAAGATAGCATGAATGAAAATATCCATCAGTACTACTGCGCGATCTGTGAGTGACACAGTGTCTGAGCATGTTGAGAGAGGCGGCCAAACGAGGAAGATGGAGGGAGGCAGGGAAGGGGAGAGGCGCAGCGACTGGGGTGGGTTTGGAGGGGGGGGGGGGAGAACAAAAGAGACTAATCTGAGCGAGATGACATGTAACTGAGGAGTCAAAGCAGGGGGAATTAGGGTTTAGTGTCCCTTCACTTCACCCACACATTGATTTAGAGGGGTCGGATCAGCTTTCTACAGACAAGCTCATATCAACAGGCATAAACATCAGACAGCGCGAGTCAAAAAGATGAGTGGTCGAGAGAAAACAGTGGTGGGGATGAGGGCTAGGTTGGATCTGCTTCGTTCACAGTTTGAGCCTGTTGCTTGAATGCCAATAGCATATTGTGATTTCATTCCCTCGGCTACCTCCAAAATAGGTTTCTTTGTGCTGGCGGGACAGCTATTAAACCAAATCTGATCGTTTAAAAACAAAACAAAATGTTTTGTCCAGAAATTTAGGCTCGAAGTAGAGAAGTATAAAGGGGAGGGGGTGTTGGGTGGTGGCTCAGGGTCTATATTCGAGGGGGGAGGGGTCGTTTTTTCCTCTTTTTTTTCCAAGGGGGCCGGGGGGTTGATGGCTACGCCACGTGATCACGTGAGAGCACCATGACGTACGGCAAAAGTTAAAGACTGCCGAATTGAGGTGGATGCGGACTGATTTATCGACTGTATTTTATTTTTACAAGTTATTTTTGCCCATCTAGCCATGACATCCACGACTTCCACTGCTGTCTGCTGTGTTCACTCTTTTAATACAATCACCAACTTTACAGGGCACGACCTTGATCATTTTGTTTTCAATGCCGTATCCCCTTACACTGGAGCTGATTTAAAAGCTTATAAAAGTCTGGACGCATACCGCGAGATGCTACGCTCACATCGGTGGGACAAGATGTCATGGCGAAGCTACAACTTGCTTATGACGCGAACTGACATATTTCTTTTTATTTGTACACATTGCGTACTATGTTTGCCCAAAGAAGCATGCAGTCATGTAATGATTATGAGTAAAATATATGAACAATGATCAACTAATGCAGTAAAAAAAAAAAAGGGTTGCTCCAAATCCTCGAATACTTTTGAGGGCCGTCAGCCCTTTCGGTTGATTGCCGATATCCGCCGTCTTTCATCGTCATCAGCGGGTATGTGATAAAAAGCCCAATTTGGTTTTCACCCTTGTCTACTCGTACATCCGACCGCATAGCAAAATATGACCATTCGCTTATATAAATGGATACAGGACTATACACTTTACGGGGGTTTCGACGGTTCCAACAGGCGCAAAGAAGTTATTTTGCCGTCCGTCAAGGCTCGGGGGGCGTTCCGACGAAGGCTGTGACATAGTGCGCAAAAAGGTGAAAAGGAGGGAGAACCACAGCACGTACTTTGTAGGGAAGTGCTCTCACTTCCTCATCAGCCATTCGTTTGATTTCTTTCACTTGCGTCCACCCGACAGGAAAACTGCTAACCGGCGCACCATTCAACCAGGCTGAGAGGCAGGGTAACAAAGTTCAGTCTTTCAAAACATGGGAGATAAATAATCATTACTCTACAGAGAACTGATCAGCGCTTCGCTAATTACAATGTCACTCCTGGGATCATATATTCGATGTATTACTTTGACACACACACACACAACATTTTTCTCTGCCTGGCTCATTGTTCAGTCAGGCTTTCTCTTATGGCTGCCAAGCGTGCCTAATCTAAAACACACCTCGTCTCAGCTAAAGAGCTGTGTCCTACTCTCTCTGTTACAGAGCAAATAGGATGCTGTTTAATTTGCCGCAACGTTCCAGGAGAGAGGAAGGGGGGAGGTGTGAGCGGCTCTTTTTAGAAAGCAACAAGATAGGGTTTCTTGTAGGGAGGGCAGCAATGCCGGAAAAAAAATTGCAATGCAAAAAAACCCCCCAAACAAACAAAAAAGCGATATGTCAATAGCTAGTTAAACAATGCACAAAGAACACATATTTAGGATACAAAATGGGGCCGTGGCTATATAATTCAGCTCCAAATCAAAACCAAAAGCTGAAGGGTGTCGGCTACCCAGGCTGTGTTCACACTATTTGGCGTATTTACGAATGCACACTAGTAAAATGAATACAAGTTCCTTTTAACTGAACCAAACCTGTCAAGTGTGAACACCAAGATGAGGATTTTTTTTTTAATGATGCCAAATGGGGGAAAAAATGGCATAACAATAGCACATAAAAATTGCACGTGGGCCAAAAGTGAAACTGGTAATAAACGGAATAAATATCCACAACTAATAGCCAACCATCTATCCCCCTGGAGTGTACTGATCCCAAAATTAAATCACAAAAGGAATGCAATAAGTGAACCACAGGGGTGTAAGAGGACCAGCAGGCCAAAAAAAAAAAAAACTAACAAAAAACAGAAAGCCTGTGAGGAAGAGAGACTGATGACCAAGCCTATGCGGGGCTCGACATGGTTTCCTGAAACAAGTGTGGAAAAAAATAACAATCGTGGCAGTGGAAAAGAAACAACAATAACAGCGTTGGAATGGTGAATCACACGAGTAATCTATAATACGGGTGATCCCATCATCTTGTTGTGCTGTAGCATATTCACATTGGGCCATTTGAAGCATGCCGAACTCTTGTCTGGAAACGCTTTGCCTTCCCTGCTGGCCTGTATTCACACAGTTGCATACATTTATATTGTGGGAGATGATGGTCATGATTAAAAACCGAAAAGAGCGCAGCACATTACATTATTAATAATAATTGGAAAAAAGATAACTGCTATGCGATTTACCCGGTGGCCTGTCCAGAATGTACCCCACTTCCCGCACAGTCAGCTGTGCTCTAATCTTTTATTTGCCCATTTCAACACTTTAATATAGATTAAGTGTCACCAAAGGGCAAAACATACCAACCCCCCCACCCCCAAACAAACATATCCTTACTGTTGATTTACGGTTGTCAGCAACATTCTGAATTGAAATCTTTCAACGAAACACCAAGTCATGTTTTTGTCCACATGACAAATATTTAGTTTGGAGAGTAACCCAGACGAAAGGATGTGTTTCTAAACTCCATTGGTGCCTTGTGCCACTTCTTGCTATGTTATTCCAGTGGGATGGCCCGACAGGTAATGAAGGTCTGGAGGTGCACAGACGCACTCCCTCTGAGCTTCAGACCAACCGTTCTTCCTTGTTCTGACCAAAGTTATTTTGGTTCATGAAAAGTGATGAAATTGAGAAGAAAAAAGAAATTGTGAACGAAATAAAATGAAAACAAAAATGCTCTTCAAAAAATTGAAACTAACTGAAACTAAACGTTATTTTTACAAAACTAATTAAAGCAAACTATAATTATAGCAAAAATGTTTTTGTTGACTTTTCAGGACACCATCCATGGTTTATTTTTAAAATCTTGCAAACAAGAAATTTACAACAACAAAATAAATAAATAAATAAAAGAATAAAAACTAAATTAAAACAAAATATTTTTTTAAAAAACTAAAATTAATTAACACTCAGAAAAATCAATAAAACCAAATTTAACACAAAAAGCCTTCAACACAAACTAAAAACTAATGACATTGAAAATCGCAAAGCTATTACACCTTTGGCTCTGACTGGAAACTTCTCACACTGGGGAAACTTACAGTCTACAGCAGCAAGATTGTGGGTAGAAAGAAGAAAGAAGAAAAAAAAATGAGTGGCAAATACCTAGCAGGCCAAATTGTCATCCCCCTTGCAACAGGGCAGGCTTACAGCGGACTGAGCTCCGATGAGAGAACAGAGGCTCTTTGACATCCGCCCACCCCCACTTTTTCCGCTTAGCAAAACCACATTCTCTCTTTTAACAGGCGGCAGGTGGTTGAATTTCACTAAAAACCTCTTTCCCAAGAGTCGCCAGCGTGGGGAGACGTGGGAGAGAAGACAAGGTTTTTTAAAAATAGATCTATGCACTTTAGGGACAAGCTACACACTGTTGTGTTTCAACACAAGATGACTTGAAGGGCTTGTCCCCCTTGTTAGGCTGTCTGGAAACAGCGAGCTGATCAACAGCTTGACTCGAGATGTGCTGCTGTGCATATCTGGCTCAAAGCCCAAATGGTGTCCTGGCTAATGAAATAGTGGCCCTTCTCGTACTGAACCACATTACACTGGCTCCTCAAGAGGAATCCATGCTCGGGAGAAAACTGGAGAGATTTTCTTGATTGTTTGGAAAGCAACAACAAAGCAGTCGTAGTAGAATGTTGCCATGCTATGCATATGAAATTCCAAGACATAACTCTGAGCATTTTTTTTCAAGTACAATATTTAAATTCAGTGATTAAAATGATGTTGACAAATAACAGCATACGCCCTTGATACAAAAACGACTCCATTCATACAATAGGTCATACATTTCTAATAAAGCTAAATCATTAGCGGCACACGCTCCGTGTCACTGCCAACAGTTGTTTCCGAGTGTAAGGGAGAAAAAGGGGCCTGTTATACAGCGCTGTGTGTCAAACTGCACAGCTTAATGTGTGTGCACATGACACACAGAGTGACACGCCCGCACTCCTGAGTGCTATGGCAGCTGCGGCAAAACGCGCCAGCCGTCCACATCAAGTCACCTAAACACCCGTGCACACACCAAGTGTTTTTCTACCGATGAGCCTGCGATCGCAGTCGTGCACACTCTATAAAGCGCTGCCGCGACTTATAATCTGCCTCTCTGACGGCAATTGACGAAACAAAATCAATTATTGTCTTTATCTGAGCCAAAGCAAGCCCATTCACCAACAGTGAGGCGGCCATGTTGTGCGACATACACGGGAGTGCAGAGTGAGATGGGGAGGGCAGGTGGTTTCCATTAGCTCTCGCCATTTTAAACAGAGCCGCCAAAAGGGAATAAATTCGGAAGGAAGGCAGCATGCGATGGCAGTCTGCCACCCGCAGCACCAATTGCTGAAGACAAGGGAGTAGTGTGGTTGCTGTGCGTATATGACACCACATAATAGAACAGGACCCCCCCCCCCAAAAAAAAACCTACTAAAACATTGTCTACACCGTGCGATGTCATGTGCTTGTGAATTTTCACAACTGTCTATTGCCTCAGTGTGTTCCTCTGTGTCCAACAGTACAGCTAATCTGCCTCTGGCTATTTGAATAATCTCCAGAGAGAGGATCGATAAACTGAGTTCGGGGCTCTGGAGGTGCCTATCGGAGAAGTCTAAGCCACAGGGTACAGATTGATTTGGCGTGTCTGCTTGCACTGGATGGGACCCGCTTCCGCTCAAGCATACAACAAGGCAGGACACCATCTCGCGCACACCAGCGCATGCACTGCTTCATCTCTTTAAACTGCAGCAAAGCGAGTGTTAGCTGCAGGACTACCTAGCGGCCGATTGCTCATCTTCTTCCAGCCTTTTCCATCCAGTCAACTCTAAGCCGCCTGAACCCATCTCACAGGGATAGACAGGCTAAGCTGCGCGGGTGGCTGGAAATTGGGACTGCGAAGACTATTTCAATACTAGTTCACCTTATGTGACAACAGAAATGTGCACTTGATGATATAGGAAGGAATCAAAACACAGTTTGGGGATGTTTCATGTACAGTGGTTTTTGTTTTCCTCCTCTCATCCCAGTCCCTCTCCTCCAGTTGGAGGCTGCGCAAATCCTTCACCCAGGGTGGTCAGTTTTACATATTGTGTGTCACTAGACGGCTATAAAGGGATTTAACATTTAGTAAAGCATAATCCAACGCAGGCTTTGTGCCTGTCTAAGCTGCGCACGTCAAATCTGATTGCAAGAAGGCTGCTCGCAAGCGGGAGTAGGAAAACACTCAATGCACTCACACACGGGGCTTATCACTTGAACAATAAGCAAAAGAGACAGCAGGAGGTCAGTTACTGAGGTGGAGGATCTTCCGTGTTGACAATAGGTGGTAAATTGCATAGTGGCGGAGCAGCTCATCCCTGATCGAAGACAGCCTAGCAACTAGAGTGTGGAGGAGCCAGGGGAGCCGAGGGGGAAAGGTTGTGACAACCAAGCAGCTCTCGACCTGTCAAGCTAATTGAAGAAGAAGACAGGAAACATAAATATTCTCCATCAAGCCGGCACAGGCTTCACTCCGATGTGAAAATATAAAGATTCGGCAGCGCTAATCCACTGAGACGCTCGACTTTGTTTATGTGCCTTTTGAATGTTTCATTGATGTGACTGACTGCTTACGGTTCTTTTTTTTTCTTTGTCAATCCCCCTTACCCACCCCCACCATCCGCATGGCTGAATCATGAGACAAAGCCTTGGTGTGCTCTGTCTATTAAACATGGGGGAAAAAAAGGTTTCTGTGGAATGTGTGCAGATTATTAGAAAGAGATGTGAAAAGAGAGCAATAGGCGGGTATAGTTTCAGTGGAGTCTGCTGGTTTAAGTATCGCTATTGACAACGCCGACATGATTCAGCGAACAGTCACAGCGGACTGTTTTACAGCATTCACGTCGTCATTCTTGCGGCTTGTGGAAAAAAAGGAAGCGATTGTGTGGTAACGTGTCGAACACAAGGGTTTAAATTCTCTTCTCTTTTTCTTTCGTATTCAAGCAGCCTACTACTTGACCTTGTTTGCAATTTAACATATGAAAAGAGAACAAGAGATCGGATGAAGGCCAACGGAGACAAGGGAAACTACGAGATGCACAGCAAACGCAGGCTGTCTGAAAACGTGGCCATTCAACATAAAACTGCTTCAGTAGGAACATGAATGGAGTACAGTGAAACTCCTCTAGAACGAAACCTACATGGGCGAAAATAACCCCTAATGTGAAAAAATCTTCATGCATTAACACCATTCCCATTCTACTGCCCCCCATGCGACGAAAAAAAACCCTGTTGCGTTAAACGAAATCAGTTTCTCTGCTCCAGCCTCGCGAAGACATTCACTACAACAAAGCCTAATCCAACAGCGACCTCTACTGCTTCGTTCGGAAACGGCAGCAGCAACCACCACACTGGTTTACATAGTGAACGATGTTTATTTCGGTCACAGTTGCGAGTTTCCTGCATGCGACATTTCTCTGCCATTGGCTTATCGAGCATCATGCTGGCCTCCGATTGGCCAAGAGAGACCTCACTGCCTATGTGTGTAGATACTGAAGCTAGATCCTTAGAAGATAGAGTGGAATGCATCCGATTAGCTGCTCAGAGTAAATTGCTCATGGCTCGACGGACATTCAAATAAACGAACGTTTCCTCGTATTACAAGTAAAATGGTTTTTACAAGTAAAATGGTTTTTACTTGTAATACCTTGAAAATGCTTTACTTTTCCTTGAAAATGCTTTACTTGTTATCATGCTAAAAACCTTACGCTAACTGGAGCGCTAATGAGAGAGAAGCGCTCCAGTTAGCGTAAGGTTTTTAGCCTTCGAGAGGCCATAGTTAGGGCCATCGAGGACTACGAAGCGTCCCGTGGCTGGCTTAAAAGTTCATTGCATGACATCAACTGAGCAATGCTGTCTTGGGTGGCGATCGAGGGGAGGTCGAGTTAAAGACAGTAAGATAAGCGACCGGGTCCAGGAAGTATTTGTTATTGTTAGATTCAGACGAGCATGGACGTTACATTGCTAAAATGGCTACAAAACGGAGCTTTGGATGTCAAGCAGCTAAGACAAGAAGAGCTCTGATGCTGGAAGAGAGGGTAAAAGTGATCAAAATGAAAGACTGAGCAAGCAAAATAAAAGACATTATCCAAGAAATCTATGTAAGAAAGTGAATGCTGATCATAAATTTCGCAATTTCTTTCCCTTTTTTTCTTTCTACACTGACAATATGAAGTGTCAAATAAGTGTGTGCTCATACTTATGCACTTTTGAAATAAAAATAAAGAGTACACATACGATAGTGTGTGTGTGTGTGTTTACATCTGAGGTCAAATTTGCTACAGTGAAAACCCCCCTGTTGTGAAAATTTTCTTGCAAACAACATTTCTTGCTGCAAACATGACTTCGTTGTAGAGGAGTTTCACCGTAGTTTTATTCATCGGTGATTTTGCACAGTCCATACCGCAAAGAGCCCGACATTAAAACAGCTTTGGGTTTCGCAAGGAGAAAGCATACTTTCCGGTGAGTTCGATAATGTTTGTATAAAGTCATTATTGTGGTCGCCGCCACTATCGCATCTATTGAGGTACCACTTTGCTTTATTGACTCAGCCTGAGACAAAGCACATAGAGGGCTCAACTCGGAATTGATTGCATGATGCACTGGCCTTTTAGCCCGAGGTCGTCGTTGCAAACTGTAAATAGCAAAATTGTAAAGGGCCCCACTTTTATTCGTTTTTATTTGCACCAACAACAACGCGAGACAGCAAGAAATGAGAGCGCATTGTTTCCCACGTTGTTTAAAATGATCTTCGTAATGGGAGTTTGATGAATGGGGACCGACTGGCCTTATTACATTTACTCAGCGGCCATGCGGCTATGCTGGCCCCCTGCTGATAATTAGATTAGACGGGACAAGGACTTACCTCCTGGTCTGTAAACAACATCGTCTTCTGTAATGAAGGATGTGATCTCTCCGTTCTCTGTGCGCTCGTAGCGGGACTTCTTCTTGGGCATCTTTTTCTTGCCCTTCTTGCCGGCCTCCTCGGCCGTGCCGCTGCCTCCACCTGTGCTGCCATTGTCATTGTCCTCATCCTCGCTGTGTTCGCTCTCTGCATAGTTCTTGGCGCCGCCTTCCAGCGTACAACTGCGCCTGGGCCTGGAGCTCTCGCTCTCGCCCCGTTCGCCGTCTTGTCGGCGGGACTTCCCGGACTCCCTCTTGTCCCTATCCCGATCTCTGTCTCTGTCCCGCTCTTTCTCCCTCTCCTTCTCTTTGTCAGCCGTCATGATCCGCCACGTGCCTTCCTCAGTCCTCTCACGGCTGGGCCTCCGTGAAAGGTAGACTGTGAGCCTGGGCTTCAGTCTTCTGAATTTACTAGTCAAATCCAGGGAAAATTTGGCCACACCAACAACCCCAGAGTTTCAGAAAACCTGTGTGGGGGGTGGAGAAAAGAGGTAGAAGAAAACAAGAGTGAGCATCATCTTTGCTGGGCAGAAAGAAGTTAATAGTTTGTGCATGAGCAGTACAAGATTGCTCCAAGAGGGCAGGCGACTGGGGAGGCTCGCATTAATTGTTGGCAACATCCTCCGCAGTCATTAACACTTGTGAGAGCAGCTTTATCAAACGGGCAGAACCTTCTCGCGTCCTGCTAAAACATTTGCCATCTCTTAACGCGGAATTAGGATGTGTACACAGTCAAAGGATGTTGAAAAGAAAGTCAGAACATATTAAATAAAGGTCAGAGCCGTATAACTAAAACACAACATGGAGGAAGAGGCTAGCAGCCAATAAACGTGTCGGGGGTCGGGGGGGGGTTAGTATAAACAGCACAGGAGCGAACAGCATGAAACTCACTGACAGTTTGCTGGCCAGCTTTCTCTGCAAACCATCTGTAATGACACCGGACCGAATCCTGTTTGCTGTGGATGTGTGTGTGTACTCTGGCTTACTGGACTGTGGCTCAATCCAAGGCCTTCGCCACAGTCACCACTGTGTTAATGTCAAATGACAGGTCTGGAAGGAAGAACGCGGCAATCCAGTAGGTAAGGAAATGGGCCATTTTCAGCGATCCCAAAAACATCCTTTTTGGTAGCATAATGAAAGCCTCCGAGTGGGCAAGGTTGAAGAAGCCTGCTGTGTGCACAACTCGTACGACACCTGAAAGCGGGCTCAACACTTAACGCCTATGTTGCCCTCACTAACCCCGCAGCAACAAATTAACAGGAAGTAGTTATTACATTCCCAAGCGGGAAAAGGCAACCTCTGTTAGCGCAGAGGCTGGAATGGCAGCAAGTCTGTGATGAAAAACCATTTACAGTCGCAGTTGTGAAATTAGAAACACACACACACACACACACACGAGAGGTGTTTGGTGACGACCATGCTCCTAAGCAGCGGGTGATGTCACTTTGTGAGCAGACACCAACTGACAGGGCAGCTGCTCCTGTTGTCGGCTTGCTCGCAAACACCGGGCCTGATTAAACCGCAGCCTCGTCACAGCCCCATTAATCACCTAATGATGAGTTACCACGGCGACCACGAGGCTGCCAGCCTGCAAGCGCGAGGGACGCATTAACGCGCGCATGATATCCAAGGGGCTCGGGAGACTTTGGCGCATGTGTGTGACTCTTTCGAAACTACCCCCTGGGCCTCCTGAAGTGTCCGTATCCAGTAGCTTGTCTTGTCAGGTGTGAGGAACATGAAAACACTGATGACCGCTGCATTTGATAGCACGGCCCTAATCCTGGGGGCCGCCAGAATCAGTGTATGAGTTAAGCACCTCTTCTCTCCTCTAATTAGAAACATAAGCCTCTTTCTGCGAAACCAACAACGTTACAATTTGAGGGCTAGGCCTTTCCACTTTGAAGTTAAAGGCTCACTAAAGATCTTTACAATCTGGGTGCCATGAGTTTTCATCTGGATTGGACTTGGAAAGAATACAAATTTTCTGTATCCTTTTTACTATGCTCGTGGCATCCTTGATGTATAAAGTCACCCCCGGAGAGAGGGAAAACGGTTTAGTTTCCAGTATTTCAAAAGGTGCCACAAAAGCCATGCTGATCTGAGGCCGCAGCGCGGAGTAACTTAAAAAGAGCAGTTTGAAGCCGACCACGGCCGAGGCGAGTCGCTGTGAAGTCGTAACGGTGAAGAGTCCTCGTGGAGTGATGCTTGATAGAGCAGGAGAAAGACGTGGAGCAGACGGTGAAGGCGAGCAAGGCGGCTCTCCGCCCACTCGCCGAGAAACAAAGTGCTTTGTGGAAAGCAGCGGCGTGAGGGGGGCAGGTGAGCCTTGGAGCTATTACACATCAATCACAGGGCCGGGACCTTTTGAAAGATACCAGCTGTCTTAATGGAAAAGAGAAGGAGGGGGGACAGTGGCTGGAGAGGAGTTAAAGGGGTCCCAGACAACGATGCCTAATCCGCCATTTACATTAGTGCAACGGAGTCAAGCGGGGGGTTCGGGCTCGACTACATTTCTCTG
Organism: Hippocampus zosterae; assembly: GCF_025434085.1. Taxonomy (NCBI): domain Eukaryota; kingdom Metazoa; phylum Chordata; class Actinopteri; order Syngnathiformes; family Syngnathidae; genus Hippocampus; species Hippocampus zosterae. The sequence continues at coordinate 33,247,232 of NC_067452.1, forward strand.
TTCCCTGAGTCTTTTTAAATGAGTCCTCTGGGCTGAGACAGCCGTGTAGTTTGTGGCTCGATTAAAACATCAACCCCCACAACAGCCACACAGCAGGTTTCGGTTACAAAAACCCTCCCATCCCCCAGTTTCTCCTGCGTATCTTTTAAACAAAGCCATGTTTTATTCATTTACTCCCTGTCATTAAATCATCTTAATGATATTTTTACCAAAACTCGTCTAAGAGTAAACATCAATGGGAGTGCTTGTTTTCAACTTGAGTAACCAAAGCGAGAAAATTAAAAGAAATGGCTTTAATGCGCTTTGTTGTAGGGGGCAAACCTCTCCCGCCATCATGGAATATTCATTGGTAGAACTGCGATTGCCGGGACAGGACCAAATACTCCCACGAATACAGATTACAGATAAACAATCCAAGCGCGAAGATACCAACATGATCCTCGGCAGTGAGCAGATGCTGGCTGGAATGTTGTGGAAATGCAGCAGGTTTTTGTCAGCTCCGATCCATTACTCAGTGAGTGAGATCTAATTTGAGCTGTCATCCAAGCCACCAAGAAGCAGGCGCCCAATGAAAGGCTCAGCTGGAGGTACAGTGTAGGGCACTTCACCAGGGATTTTTTTTGTGGTGCCTGCACTCGCCGCCTTTTGTCTTACCTTGTGTAATCACATCTTGCTTGATTCTCAAGAGCCCTGCATTTTCGGTTGCTTGGCAGGGCCAAGAAACTTCTGTTGTTTTTTTAATTCACTGATAAACGGCCAAACGGCCACCCCCTCTCTTGCATGTTCACAAATATGCCGTGTTGGGCTTAAGTAAATTTGGTGGGTATTTACTGAGATTGTTTGGGCAAAAGTAGCCGTTCACCGCAATTTCCATGAAAAGTGCAACAGCACTCTGACCAACGATTGTTGTGCCTCATTTCCAAGTCACAAGAATCTTTATATGGACCAGCACCAGGGATGAGCCTGATAATTGAGTCCTTATATATAAAAATAATGGTCGATTAAGTGGAAGTGATTGGTGGTCAAGTCTTGTGGGAAACTGAAAGTGAAATGGGGTGCAGTTGGCTGCAACCAGAAGAGGCACTTAGATCTAAACTCGTTTGAAGAATACAAAGAACAACACGGCTTGAGCGAAGGAAGCTCCTCCGGAGATGCACTGCCCGGCTCAGTATGACATTGGCAGTGAGAGGCATCAGAACCTTAACTCGTTGAATACCACCCTTTTTCACTGGAGCAACCCACTCAATCTCTCACATTTTACGGAATTTTGACTGATTTGCAAGGCCCACAGAATTTTCTATTCTTCGGCTAAATAAACATGCGACCTGTCAGAAGAAGGGTGAGACTCTCGTCTTTCAGCAAAAAAAAGTTTGTTTCTATCTTTCTCCGTTCGCTGGCAATCAGCATTAGAAAATTGCTAAGTTTTATGTGAAAATGCCGATTTTCTTCAGAAATCCAGAGAAAATTAGCTTTTAGTAAAAGCATGCATTTCAAGCATCATTTCAAGTTTGACACTATTTTTTTTGCTTTTGTGACTGCTCAAATACTAATAATGTGCTAGTCGCTAATATTCCAATCCACTATCCACATCCGCCACGACTCCACTATCACGCCCACTCTATTACTTCTGCAGCATGATCCTGCTGGACTTTTGGACCACTGCCACCTGATGGTCATTTCTTTTACTATTTAACATTGCAGTCAAGCCTGTTCCTTCAGTGAGAAGTTGCATCAGACTCTCTTGCACCCTCCCCTATGAAAAAAAAAAAACACGATTGACGCCTTTAGACGTCATGGGGAGGCAGGGACTCGGCGTTAATTGACGTTTTTAGACGTCAAAGGGTTTGAATGAGTTAAGTGAGACATTTTCCTTGTCTTGAACCCCTCCTCCCCCCACCCCTAACCCCACCACCCAAATTTGGTCCCCTCAAATATCCGTCGTAATCAGTACTTGGTTCCATTCCTAAAAATGTTATACTTCTGCTTATGCCTAAATGTTGCAACACACACACACAAAGATAAACAGAAATTTAAGGTGAGAAACAAAATAGTGATTTAAAAAAAAAACAGAACCTCTTTGGAGGGGAAATGCAGTAAAGTAGGGAAACTATAATGATTAATACGAGACTATTCCTAAAGTGTGCCTTATCTGTGCATGTGAAATGTGATGTGTGTGTTGTAACAGACTACACAAGTATCTGCAGTCAAGTGCTTTCTACCTCACATTGATAAGGATCAGACTGTGTGCACCACAGGGTTTAAGCCGCTCCTCCATCTCTCCAAAAAGACAAAATTATTTTCTACTTCCTGGTGTGTGTGTGTGTGTGTGTGTTTGGGGGGAGCAACTACATTTACATCCAGTCAATATTCATGTTCAGATCAAAAATTCTGGTTTCCGAAACATTCCGGATCACCCTTTTATATGCCTAAGCAAACAGAGGTACTCGCATATACAAAGTCGCTGTGATCAATCCCGATCGAAACAGGTGATGTACAGATGTCATGAAGCCAATAAGTCATTTCGACTTCTTATTTTCTACTGTCAATAGAACACATTGTATTCATGTGACTCACCACAGGAACAAAGCAGTCATTTTCCTCCTTACTCCAAAAGTGTGTTGCGCACCAGACGCACGGACCTATATATACACACACACATTGATGTGTGTCCATGTACAAACTGTGTCTTTTCACAGAAAAGAAAAGTGGAGACAGAAAAGAAAGTGAAAATGCCGCTGAGAAATCAATGTATTCAAGTTAGCCACGCTACGGCGAATAAGCGGGTATTTCCTGTACTTCAAAGACCTAGATTCCTTGCTGATAGAGCATGCGCAAAACACAAACCAATGTGGCTTTCTTTGGAGGGATTCCAACACGCTTTCATTTGACCAAATATGCGGGCTAGAAAAGAGGTAACCGAGGGGTCTTATTCGTGTCTCATAACGTGGCCTTTGTGTGTTTGCCAAGAGGTCGTCAAATGGTCTAAGGGAGGGGGACGCTGTGGTACAATGATCTGTATTTTGTACAGAACATGCCGGCGACGCCGATAGCGGCTACTTTAAGATAGTAGCTTGCAGTGTATGCTCAGGCGGTGCGAGCACGAGATCCATTTGAGCGGCTCAGAGAGTTTTCACGAGGTGCCACGTTTTCATGAGGCTCCTGAGGGAAATGCCAAGGCTGCGGGCATGGTTACATCTCCCCTCTCTTCTAAATGAGACACTCTTGAGACCAGTTAAAGGGCCTCTTTACCCCATGCCATTGATAAGAGGAAAGCAGAGAATGCGAGGCATGTGGTGGCCAAAAGCGTGATCATCATGAATGTGACTCTTAATTGAGTTCCTCTCTAGTTGTTTGGGATGGCCTTTTAGCAGGGGGGAATATGCTTCAAGAAGTCTGTTTCTATTTTGAGGAAAGAAACAAAGGGCATGAGATGTACAATGAAAATGCGGACACGTGCGAAATGCACCAAAATGCCACTTCAGCAATCAAACCTCCCTAATTTTCTCTCTTGGATCCAGTAGCATACTGTCAGCTGAATGATCTTATCCATCGGTTCAAGTACAACCGGTAGTCTAAATAAGTGTGGTGAGGGGAAGGAATGTTATTTATGAGGTCGCCCTACATCCTCAAGCGACCACCCAGAGTGACGTGACAGATAAGACGGCTCGTAGGCTTGAGATTGGCAGGGCAAGCCAGTGCGGGGACTGAAGGTTGTTTTGGATAACATCCCCAATAAACAAAATTATTAGGCCGGTGCACAAAATCGTTCCCCAAATAATGTTAGCGAGCTACATGGTGGGAAATACTGCACACAATCGCTGAGCAGATGGTTGGGAGTGGCTGAGGGACAAATGGCCCATTCAACATAACATAATACCACCATAGGATGATATTACCTCTAATTAAAGAAGCCCGTTTTCATAACTCAACCAACCATAACCCTTTCTAAACAATAAAAGAAAGGATTCATCTTCTGAACGTCTTCATTGTCTGGTCGTCTGTATATTACTGCAACAATCTTGTCGCAAACACAGATCTGACTTGCAAATCATCGCGTATGAGCCACAGCAAGAAACTGTGCGCGAACCTTCGCCGCTTGACAGTTTGCTTGCACAATGAAAAGAATGGCTTCTGAAAGCAGTCAGTGGGGGAGTGGAAAATTCACTGTGTTCAGCTTTGACACCCACCGTCTCAGCTGTGATGGCCGCTGATCCTCGACAATGAGGAGTGCGCCCTCTGAAATGCACATGAGGAGAAAATCAAGAAGCTCCTCGTTGTGACCGTCGCGTACAAATAGCCAAAATGTATAAAGCACACAGCTATAGACTTAATGGGGAGCTATATATGACTGGATGTGTTTTTACTTCCTCATTATACACACACATAAAAAAATGTGTGAGCAGGATCTGAGCTCAGTGCTCCCATATCCTCGGAAGAGAGCTCGTAAAACATGGAGCGTTCAGGACTGGGCCCCCTAACGGCAGTGGCATTTTAGTACGATACCACAAAGACCCCGGCCACCCGCGCACACACACACATTATATGTATATATAAAGTATATCAGTGGTTCTTAACCTGGGTTCGATCGAACGCCAGGGGTTCAGTGAGTCGGTCTCAAGGGTTTGACGGAGCCTCTGCCATGAAAGGGAAGACGCACACACACACACACACACGACTCAACATGTTAACTCATTCAGTACCAGCCAATTCTGGACCAAGTCTGAAAAGACGTTTAAAAACGTCTTTGGGAGTGAATGAGTTAATTACTTATGACACGCCCACTTGGCCATCACTGGCTGCAGATGATCACATGACACTGCTTGTCCAATCAGTGCAGCGGGAAATTTAGTTCTCTCTTGAAATTTTATTTACTTTTTTCTGTTTTTAATAGATGTGTTTTTTATATGTTGAATCTATAAATAAATAAAAATATATCTAATATTTTTTCCACCGCACTCATGACTGGTTTGGTAAATGTGCATATTAACTGGTAGGCTCTGTAAGAACCACTGATATATATATCTATATATATATAGATACATATCCACACACACATACACACACACACACACAGGATAATCAATTTTTGAAATGTTTGAAGGCGGTACGACATGCATGATTTATATGCTGCACCGCAAGCTAATGCTTATGTCTTCCCTTGAAAATACACAGAAGCTATATCGGGCAATTATTTTCATAAAACATGACCAGAGGGAGCCAAGAACAATCAGCTTCCTGGTGCAACAGTACAGCGTACAGCATTCATCGACAGATTAAACTCAAGCCCTTTTGAGTGCGCAGAGAATCGGCTGATCTGATGGCGCATGTGTTGTGCTTCCAAGCGCACGTACACACACACAGACAAGATGCGTGCTTAAGATTACTCATTACATCCTCTACTGTGCACAGTCCAAATAGGATACAAAGCAGCTGACTTGCATCCTGACGCCTTCAAAAAGTGGGGGGTTGTGCATCAGAGAGTCTGTGAATAAGCCTCAGATATTCCTGGAATGTTAATGTTAGGCTTTGACCGCGGAAGTCTTTTTTTTTTCTGGCTTCTCTTTCTCTCACTGGACCATTCATGACAACTTACAACGAACCTGCACGGCGAACACATTAAGTAACCCCGAACATTTTCACAAAGATTTTAAGTCCAGGCAAGACTGCCTTAGCGTCGGAGCAATTACATCACACTTAATGCTCACGTCAAGTCTAAAATACTCTGAAACCTCTCAGTTTGAATGCACCATTTCCTTGTCCAATGTATAATGCAACCAAAAACCTTTTTGGGGAGAAATGTAACCATAACCTTTTCAAGTCAGAACAATTGGGATCCCAAAATGAACTGTGGTTGACCTCAGCGCTTCAACTGTAATGTCAAGCCTGTGTCATGTTTAGCGCACAGCGCGCGCCGTGCTTACGGACAGGAAGTGCGCTTCAAGCACTTCAGCCATCTCCAAGGGCGAGAGCAGCTTTCGCAGCGCTACGGTCAATGTTAAAATAGCTTCCTAGCGGCATGTGCAAGCGTACAAAAAGCCACAGAGAGCACATTCACCTACAGTGGCGCATTCATCTTTGTTTACACACGTTTCAATCTTCAAATGTGTAGGCCATTGACGCACATGGACGCGCACGTATCAACACAAGCGTATTTGCAGTGCAGGTCAGCCCGCGTGTTGAGCCAGTAAATGGCTGGAGTGTAATGCGCCTTGACCTTCTGTCTTTCTTTTAGATGCACCTATCGTACATTGCTGTCGCTCCCCATATATCACGGGGGCAAATGGCGCCCTTCACCCTGCTCCCTCCTGTCCTCTCTTTAAAACGCTGAGGGGGCGGTGGGGAGGTGGGAGGGGGGCGGGGGGTTCAATTGACAGGCCTGCCGGGTTCCTCAGCGAGTACAAGAGGGGAGGGGTAGTTCAGTGAGGGCAAAAGCCGCAATGAATAATTATACTTCATAATGTGACTCCCTTATTTCCTGACCACCAAATGATAATTAATGGGAGGGACAAGGAGGGGCATGAAAGAGTCCTGCCTTTCGTTTTCTCAAACAAGGGGTCCGGATGGCCGTTTCTCGCCTGCCACTATCAAAGCAGCACGGTTCATCCCTCTCAAAAAAAATAAAAAATGCTCTTAGCTTATTTATGATGCCGGGAGAGCGAGCATGCAGCGCTGCTTCAGTCAGCAAAACTGGCTGGATCACTTTACACAGCAGTTTGCCATTTCCAGCACCTCACTTGTTTCGCAGCGGGGCAAACCTACGACGAGTCGGAAAAGGCTCCTAATTGATGTGTTCATGGTTCAAGTCCGAGCCGCTGGAAATACATGCATTGGCACGTGGGGGGCTCACATGATGAGGTTTGCGTTTCATTTAAACGTACGTATATCAAATCAGTGATGTGCCGTAGCAAAGCCTGATCGAAATGGTTTCCACACTAAGAGCTTTATTGATCTTGGCACTCGTTTGGGCTGGGTGAAAAGGGCCGCTGGTAATACAGGGATGGGAAGTGCTTCAAGAACCGTGCGGTGTTTACGCACCTATTTCCGACCCTGACATACAAGATGTTAATGCACACCACTCACTGGGCTAGTTGGAAGCAGCGGTGGCTTGGGAACTTTCTTGAAATGGAATCAAAGGTGCGGTGTGACCCGAAAGCGCTGAACATGAAAGGTGAAAGTAGTCGCTTTCACAACAGCAATCCTGTAATGAGTAAACAGGAGGCCTGAATACAGATCAGTGCAGAGCGCCATTATGCTTCGTTCGTGATGCAGGCCAAAGACGAGGAAGGAAGCCATTCAAGGTGCAATTCATGCGCATGTCAAAAAGTCAAGCTCGGATCACGAATCTCCATAGATCTGAACTTTACGCCGCCGCCAGCACCTCTTAGCAGCGGCACAAATTTCAAATCCATTTTGTGTAAACCGAAAGAGGTAAAGGCCAAAGCCATAGAGCTGTTCCACCTCTGGTAATAGTTCAAGTGACATGTGCCATAACAGGATCCTTGTGTTTTAACCTCAGTGAGACGCACACACTGAGGGCGTACATGAATGACTGCTAAATAACAGACAGAGTGCGGTTCTTACTTTTCATCACTCCAGCAAGTTAGATGAGTGACACACACACACCCACACGCATGCACACGCACACCCCACTAATAACCTTGGGCTGGAGCATCTAATGCTGTGGCCTTATGGAAGCGTAAGCGCTCTAAATAGACCGTCCATTTCTCAGCACCAGTTTGTAATGGCTCTATTTCAACCCCACCCCCCACCCACCCCCATGTTGT